>NW_027526225.1:111363703-111630893 GCF_048455015.1 Haemaphysalis longicornis
TTACAGTGCTAAGCTACAGTGTCCCAAATTTCCGCCATCAGCTGGACTATAGCTTTGGTACTTTAGCTTTGTTACAATGACTTCCATCGGCTGTACTATAGCCTTTGCATTTTCCCCCGATGGCTGATCGTCCGCGGCTTCGGCACAGAACTCTTGATGCACACTACCACGTTTGTCAGTGGTGAGGAACGTTTCATAAAGCGAGGGAAAATTTTACTTTCAGTTTCGAGCAAACGTTGTGTAGAGGCGATGTTCACCTAACATTCCGATTTCATAGTGCGGAAGGTAGGTTCTTTGTGCACATGCATGCGCACCGTTCTCAAGCCGGCATAGCCAGCGAGCTCAGGTGCAATGGAAGAGGCAAGGACAGTCCAGAAAAGAGCTTTAATTCCAAAAACTGGAGCAACAGTTTGAGCGAGGTCTGCTTTGGTGTGACGTCTTGCTGCGGGGGGAGGAAGGATTCCTGGAGTCTCGTACAGGACAACACTGCAGGATGGGACGCTGGCTGACTTGGTACGGGAAAAAGCTCCAAAACGTTCCCACGCAGCGTTCTCCTCCGTAGGCAGCATCTGAAAAATAAAAAAAAGTTCAAACCGGAATCACACAGAAATTGGCCGCTAAAATAACTATCATTAATCCAATTTTTATTTAGTCATAATTATTTAACAGTGAAGTTGTATAAGTTACGGAATTCCCGTCTGTTGTCAATACATCGCCGTTTACGGAGGAAGCATGGTTAAAAAAACGGCTGTAACTTTTGTTTTATAAAAATGATCCCGGAACAAATTACAATGAAAATTACCCGCTGAGACACCTTTAACATTACGCCGAGTTCCATCTAGTTTTCGTTATTACGTTGTTCACAGTGAATTGTAAATATTGAGCACGAGGTCGCGGGTTCGATTCCCGGCCGCGGCGGCCGCTTTTCTGATGGAGGCGAAAAGCAAAAACGCCCGTGCGTACGAGATTTCGGCGCACGTTAAAGATTCCCAGGTGGTCGAAATTAATCCGGAGCCCTCCAATACGGCGCGCCTCATCGCCTGTGAAGCGTCGACGCGTTAAGTCCTTCAATCAATCAATCAATTGCAAATATTGTGAAATTTCCGTCTGCTGTCAAAACATGGGCTGCTACGGGAGGGAAACGGGTTGACCCGCATTTGTCCCCTAGAATAAGACAACAGTCATCCCAAGTTTCATTCGGATAATTCATTAGGCAGTATCCTCAAACACGAATTTTATGTGTTCTGTTTCGTTCACTCCTTGAACTGCGACACTCGAACTGCGCCCAGCTTTACCGGTCATTAGAAAGTTTTAGCTGACCGTTTTTCACGGTCAGCTCCGCTCCGATAGCAAGCCGGAGCGCCACTACGCATGCGTGGCGCGCTTGGCAACAAACGGCATTGACTTCGGTTGCGCTGAGTGGGTCGCCGATATCGGAGCGGACCGTCGAAAACGGTCAGCTAAAGCTCTATTTAACAGAATGGATGGACGCTGATTTTTTTTAACACGAAAGTGTTTTATTCCTGGATACACAAAGATTTGACTGACGTCATATCCGTCGCGGAAATTACGCCAGTAGAACGAAGCAAGCGGCCTGTAAAGGGTGCACCCCTGCACACAGGATCTGCTTGCGGGGAAGCAACCTTTAGCACTAAAAAGTACGTTCTACTTAGGGTTGTTCGTTTTCGGGTTTCATATTTAAACACGAAAGTGTTTTATGCCAGGATACACCAAGATTTCACTGACGTCATATCCGTCACGGAAATGACGCCAGTACACCTTTTCCGAAGCGACCCGCCAGCAGGACATCGCTGGCCAAGCACACCTACAAGACAACCGCAAACCCACAAATCATGCTCAGCTGCAGATTTCCCTGCAAGTTTCACTTTCGTGTTTTACCGATTCCTATGACAGAGGAATCAACCAGTTTTATTTCTTGCGTTCCCTTTAGCGAAGCAGGAACTTGACCGCATGTCAAATCTAACCACTGTGCAAAGCCACGCCCGAACCGCGGCAGGCACGCATATTGAAACTGTTGGCAGCATACCGCCGAAGATGAGCGTTTCCGACCGCTACGGGAAAATAGCCTTCCATAGAGCGTTAGAAGAGCCCCTGGCCAGCCGTGATAACAGCAAATCGCGGCTTCTTTCCTGCCGCCGACAACGGAAGCAGCAGAGAACGAGCCAGCCGGGTGATAGGACGTCCCCTCGCTACGCTGCGCATCCGACAGTGCGCGCTGACGTGCACTTTTTCCTAACTTCGCCGCCGCTCGCATGCACTGTTTTACTTTCTGGGCACGTGTATGCGCACCGCGTTCTACGCCGAATATTTATTTAGGAATTGAGCGAGGATGGGTGGAATACTAAGTTTTGGTGCTGTCTGAAAGAAGTTTCCCAGTGACAGCATGCGTAACCTTCCGGCAACCACGATGGAATGGGCAGGCCTTACAGTTGGAATATTTACGATGAAACGTCACTGCGCTCAAGCCGACCAAGTCGGCGAGCACAGGATTCAAGACAGCGACACTGAGTGTTATGCAGTTAACAGTTTAATTTCTGCAACTATCGGCCACCCGATTCCAGGTACAAAGATGTGAACACTGCAGGCAGCATCCGCTGGAACCACAGCTTGGGTGCAGGGCGCGGGCAAACGAACTCCTACACGGGACCACGTGAACAGGGGAGGAAGTCCAGGAAGAGGATTTCCAATCCACCGCACGGCCAGGTGTACCTTCGAAAACAAAAAAGAAAGAAAGAAAAACGATGTAGGAAACACTCCCGAAGCAGCATAGTAGTCAACTCATGGAGAACGGGTTCCAGGGACCACGCCAGGCGGGAGCACGAGGGAAGCTGGATGGGAATTCAGTTGCACAGTAGCCGAGGGAAAACCGAAACAGCTTTATTTGGCTATAAAAACCTATTACAAAGAGCGGCAAGCTAAAGACAGGACAGATTTGAGACGTGTACCTGCCTGACTAAATACCCATAGTGAGTGTTTGCGTGAAAGTGAACAGCAATGAGACAGTACGCAAAGGGAAGGGAACGCTCGGTAGACTGCAGGCAGGCCAGCTGGAACGAACCGAGGACAAAGAAAGCGAGCACTCGCCTTTGCCGCCGCTCCGGACAGCGTCGGAAGAGACGAACCGTCGAGCAGGGATCCGTGCTTCACTGGCGCTGGATGAGTTTGGCGAGAATTCCGAACGCCGTGAGCGTAGGGCTTACGCCATGACATTTAGGTATAGTTTATTGCGAAAAAAAAAACAACCTCTAGAGTTTCACATGACGCTTGCCCAGTCCTGACGGCGTTCGGAAAGAGTCATTGAGCGTCGCGGAAACCCCGTGACGGCTTGCAAGCTATACCTATCGAGGCAGCAACGCATAGGTCCCACATGGGCCATTACGTTGCCGTCCCGGAAACTAAAAGGCCTAGGGGCAGCAGCGCAGAGTTCACGCGACCACTGCGCCGCTGCCGCGACAGCTGAAGCCTAACCACCCATCGCGAGGCTTTCACGACGACAATGTCCCAAGAGTGGTGGACTAAAAAGCGGTGGGCTCACGAGCGAATGCCGCTCCGTTCGACAGGACGACGTCAAAGCAGACCAATGTTATACCCAAGCCCGGCTCCTTAGCCCGCACACACTCGCCCCGTGGCTTTGCCACGGAACTCACCATTTTCACGAGTCGCCGAGGACGCGACGCCAGCGTTGCTCTCAATGGTTCCAAGCGCCCCGAGATGGCCGCCAGGTTTCCCGAACCACGGCCAAGACCACAGTCCGGTATTCCCAAAGGCACAGTACACGCACAAATACAACGCTAAACTTGCTAAGAAACGCACACCCTTCTCAGCAACCAACGCCTTTGCCGGTAGCAAGAAAGCATTACAGCCGTCGCCGCCCGGCACGGACCCAGCAAGAAATGGCGCCGAGGGCGGTGACGTCGCGCGTCTTATCGGCACACGTGCTACCCTGGCGCCACCAAACGTACGCAACTACGGAATGGCCAGCATGCCCTCGTCATACCTTTTCAAGTGTTCGATGTCGAATTATTGCAACAACAACAAAAAAAACCATCTAATCACAAATCAGCATGCAGGCAAAACAGGAGGCCTGTTGCCAGAGGATGACTGAGAGGATTTAATGACGCAGCATCGCGTATCGCTCGCTCGAGTGCTGCTCATTTCGGAGCAAAATTCGTGTTTTATTCCAGTTTTATTCTATGAGGAAAACATGGGGCACGTTGTTTTACTCCCGTAGACGCCCTTATATTGAGAGTAAACGGGAACTGCAGAATATTTGCAACTTCACAGTGAACTTAGATTAGAATTAAAAAATGTAGATGAAACTTTGCGTAATGTTAGAGCCTCCTCGGTGACTAATTGTCATTAACTTGTCGCGGGATAGTTTCGGTTGAACAAAAGTTACAGTCGTACTGCACTTCATTAACTATGGAGGGAAAGGGACCTTGAGGACAGGCCCACATAGAGTGGGCCAGCATGGCTTGGTCCCGACAGAGGGGACAATTTGGCGAGGGAAATTGCGAGCGGTGAAGACGATGCAGTAGTGCTCGGCAGGCCAAAGACTTTATCTGCAGGAGTCGCCATAAGCGCTCCTGACGGTTGGTTAGCTTAGCGTGGGCAGGAAGGTATCGACGGTGAGAGCGGCGGTAATGCGTAGTGATATCATGGTACGGGATTAACTGATCCCTGGCTGACCTGGCGCCGTGGTAGGGGACGAGCCTGGCACCGGCACGGGTAGTGAATCCTCGTGTTGCGTTGTGCGCTGCCTTAGTTCCCCCAAGCCAGTGTGCGCCGGGGTCCAGACGATGTCTACCAGGGAGGTCTGGGGATTTTGAACGAGAATTTTGGACGCCACGGACGATATGTACCCGCGGGCGAAGTTTTGGATGGCCGTTTTCAAATCGATGATTATGATTGTAGGTGACGGCCGAGTTTGTTAGTGCGAGCGCTATTGCCACCTCCTCTGCCGCTGAAGGGGTGCTGGTGCGGACGCTTAGAGAGTTCACAACGGGGATCTTTCGGGCTATGAATGACTGCGACGGCAATGGAGTAGTGATGGCGGTATTCGGCTGCATCTACGTACAGAATGTCAGGTTTGATGAGGAATTCTTTGGTGAACACCCGCGCTCGTCGCTCCCTTCTACGTCTGTGGTAGGTAGGGTTCCTCGGAAGAGGGCGGACGCGGAGGCAGTCGCGGATAGCTCGGGGAATGGGGAACAGCCGGTTCGGAACAAACTGGGGCCCCGATACCAGGGCGGGCCCGTATATGTTGTCCAGTGGACGTAGTGGACACGCGACGGAGCTGATTGATATGACGTGCCTCGACCAGTTCCTGGGCAGTATTATGAATACCGAGATGCTCAAGTCTCGCAGTGGATGCACTCATAGGAATTTCTAGTGCAGCTTTGTAGGCGTTTCTGACGATACAATCAATTTTGTTCATTTCTGCCTTCGAAACTCGAAGGTAGGGGAGAGAATATGTAATGCGACTAATGATAAATGCTTCGAACGGCCTGATCCTCTCCGTCTCCTTGAGACCATGGTGGTGTCCGGTAATTCGTAGGATGAGTCCAAATGTCTGATTAACGAGTGAGCCTAACTGCGAGATAAATTTTGTGTTGGTGCAATGATGCTGAATGACAAGACCAAGGACCTTGAGGGTGCGCACCTCTGGGATCAAATGTTCATTCAGGTAAATTTTGATGTCGGGACAATTTTGAGACGTTGGGTATATTGTCACGAAGCTAAATATGACGCAGTTGTCTCGAAGGAAAAACAAGTTTATTGGAGCGAGCTTATGCTCCCCTAATAACTCAAAGAATACAGAGGCTGTGAAGCAGCAGTCAACAAAGTGACGTGCGCAGGCGGGTGTCGGCGAATCGAATACCGCGGCGTCTGCTCTGCGGGCATTTATATCTTGGCGCGAGTGTTTCTCGAACCATCGAATTACATCCAGAACACTGTAGATCAAAGAAGATTATTCTAGGCTGGTGACGTTAGTTCAAAACACTCTCCCTATCAAAGGAGATAACACGTGAGGTATAAAAAGTAGCAGAGACATATACGTTTGTGTCCTAAGATGTACGACGCGATAGCGATACTTCGACTCCCACGGAGCGTTTCCGTACGCAGCTGCTGCATTTCCGATCTATGCGTCACGAGCACGAAAGGTTATCGAAAAGAGGAAGACTGCCAACCAGGGTTTTTAATCGCCGTGTCACAGGAGAGACAACGGCTCTCTGCGCTTCTGAGGCTTGAAATGTGAGCGTGAAAGGTTGTAATGCGAGGTGTCGGTCAGTTTGAGCGAGGAGCAGTCAGTGTTAGTGTACCAAAATGTTTATTCCGTGATGTCTAGGCCGAGCTCAACAATTTTGCTTTTTTCAGAGAGAGAGAGAGAGAGAGAGAGAGAGAGAGAGAGAGAGAGAGAGAGAGAGAGAGATAATATCTTTGTTCAGGAAGAAATAGTTGTGGTTTACGAAAATGGGGTAAAGTGATGGCAGGGAGCTCAAAGGTGGAACCTGAGTCGATGGCACCAGATGCAGCAGCTACTTCCCTTGCCCTCTAAATCAGCTCGCGCTGATCTTGAGGTAACGAGCTGGTCAAATCTGCCTGCCATGCTTCGAAGAAGCGCAAAATTTTATGTTAGAGTTGTTCTCCCCTGGCCATAACCTTGAACATGGCTTGGTAGCGCGCAAGAGGATGAATGTTTCCCCTATTTAAGCAGAGTTCTAAGCTAATGTCCAATGTTCCCACCGAACACCTTAACGCACATGGATTTTCAGATAACTGTGTTGGTTTTTTGTCCACAGAGTCTGGGATTCTTCGGCATTGAGACCACGTTGTAGTAAGAGGAAAGTTTGTGTTCCTAGGCATAGGATGAGGATTCGTCCTCAACGTTTTTCGAAGAGGGCAGTGTGGTAGCCGTGGTCACAAGGAGCACGGTATGTGAGTTCGTGTGTCTCCTACATAGTGCATAGTTCACTTTCAGACCATTGGTTACGGCTCTCCAGGTGACGTTGTTAACTTTCTGCATTATGGATGGGAATATCTTACCGAAGCTCTTGGTAATCTGCCTCCAGAGAGCTGTATGATGTCCTTTGTAAGTCTGTAATGATGCTATGCTTTTATTTGATATTCCCACTATTCGGATTGCCAAGAGGCTGGCTCCAACTTCCACTTATTTGTTCATGTGCGTTGGAGGGTCATGCTGTCACAAATATTGCAGAGTAGTCAACTACGACAATGGGGGCCTCGTGCTTTCGTACATCCCGGAGTCGGTGTATACTGTGGTCTCATGACATTGAAACTTTCCCCGAATTAACATGTAAGATATGTAGGATATCCTACATATGTAGGATAGATATCCTTTTTATGTAGGATAAAATCCGTATTTTTGGGAGAGGAGAGGCTTTATGAGGAGTCACTGGATCGGTGCCACGTCTATCATGGCGTGCAGTGGTTTCTTTTGAACCTTTTCTCGGGGTCTTTTCTTTTCTGTTTGGGGGGTGCTTTTTTCTTTTCAAACGGGGTATGATGGCCCATCCCGATTTGGTTTTTCAAACTGCTTTCTTGGTGCTAAGAGAATAAATTTTTTTTCCTATTTCTTGAAATGCGTTAGGAAGACACAAGTTGAGGATCTACTCATCGTCATTATCACCAGCATCCTATTTAGGACGACTGGAGCGTGCAGGCCTGTCCTATTGACCTTCACCCGCTGTTGTCCTGCGCTTCCCGAGTCCATTCTTTGCTCCGAATACTGTTATTTCATCCCTCCATCGAGTTAATGGCCGTCCTCTTCTTCGAGACCCGTCTATGCATGTTCATTTCGTTACCCTGGTGGCCCAACCTTTGTTAGTTCGTCTCATCGTCAAAATTGCGAGGGTGAGAACAGCGTTATATGCTGTCCTAATAATGGTGTTTCTTTCGCTTTCTTTGTTGCGGGTAAGTTTGTGGTACGGCAGGCTCTGCATGCAATACTATGGTCATTGTCAGTGGTTGAATGAGTCTTATTGTTTCTTTTCTTTTTTTCTTGCTCATTCTTGGTTTGACGTTTTGCTTGGGGGCAATAATTGGTTAAAGATTTTCTGGTTCTGGCGATTGTGAGTTGTAACTACCCGCTTGTCTAGAACCCCTCCGAGTATTCGTACATGGCTGTTTTCTGGGAGAATATTCGTACCTATTTTTAGAGTGATTTTTAACTTGGCCGTGTGGCGCGATCTGTCGTTTACCAAACCGAGCTTTCAGCGGAGACATAACCATGGGAAAATTGATATATTTTTTTTTGAAAACCTATGTGATTACACGCTATAAAGCGGGCTTTAATTTAGCAATTTTTGGCTTACAATCTATGCCCTCCTTGATTTCTGTGAGACCGGGGTTAATCCTTTGTCCCATATTTTAGTTAGGTCCCCCACTGCTGGTGCCGGCGAAAGTCCACGCGGAAAACACAGCGCCGTGGCTGAGTGGGTAAGGCGTTGCGCTGCAGACCCCAAGGTTACTGGTTCGATTCCCAGCCGCGGCGGTCGTTTTTTCTGATGGAAGCAGAAAACAAAAATGCTAGTGTGTCGAGATTTCGGCGCAGTTTGAAGATCCTAAAGTGGTCAAAATTCTTCCAGAGGCTTCCACTACGACATGCCTCGTAGCCCACGAGTAGTCTCTGGGCATAAATTACCATGTTTTTGGTCTTCTGGTGGAAACCCGCTATGGTGTGATGACGTAAGTTGCGGGCGCGGCTGGAGACCGTGTCTGCCGCGCATGCTACCACTGAGTGGGCACAGAATAAACTTCACCGCGCAAGCGCGGCACCTGCTGAAAACGCGTCTCCTTTATTTCGTATCCGACGTTGTATCATTGTCCTTTCCAAACTTCTGTTGCTGTAGCGCCGCATTACAGGTTCAGCGGAGCCCTCGAATCTTTCTGCCTCAGTCGTAGCTTCCGGGTGGCAGCAGTGACGTATTTCCGTGGACGCCTGATGGGCACGACTGATAGCGGACGGCTAGGAGCCACAGGGGAATCGAAAAATGAGCCTAATGCCGTTATCACGTTAAAAATAAAGAATGAAACGCGCGCTTCACTTGGCCCACGGATAACACAGATAGCACATCCCGGCGCAGCCTGTCGGAAAAAAACAAAACTTAAATAAACAAACCCAATGCATGGTTCGCGGCAATATTAAAGATAACTCCTGTGAGTGTGTTGGCTGGAGCGGCCACATGGGCGGAGAACTCATATTCGCGCCCGCGAAGCGAAAGGACGCCAATGCTCAAGTTCCTGTGCGCGCGTTCTTCCGAGGGTGTGCTTACTATGACGTAGTCAGCAACGTGCTGGGGTCGTGTTTGGTCCTTTGTGTTGGGTGCAATTCGTGCCTGGGCTTGAATAGCCCAGTTAAGCGAGGATAGCTTGACTGCACGGAGCATGAGGGACAAAAGTGAGAGCCCATCCCCCACGCCGGCACAGGACGATCTTGATATCAGCAGTCATGGGATCGGCGTGTCCGGAGGTGTCCGTTGCGCTGGCCGTTTTCGCGAAGGTCGCTTGGTTGAGGGGATTCCGGTGGGGATTACTTAGTTGTTTATAGGCGATGGTAGAGTCCGCATGTAGAAACTTCTGGGTTTTCAAACTCTGCGGGGTCCATTTCCTCTCCTTCCAAGATGTTATCCATGTGCGAAGCGAGATTTGCCCGCAGCGCGCTGACGTGCAGCGCACGTGCAGCAGCGGCGCTGAAGCCAGGGTGCTACGCCTGATCAGGCATAGCAGAGCCGTTGGCTTGGTGCTGAATTCAGGAGCTCGTTGGTTGGTTCAAAATACACCCCATACCACAAGCTAAAATAACAGCAAAGAATGGTTACGTCATTCATACCAAACGACTCATCCGTGATCGTTCGACAGCACACGACCTGGCGGCTAACTTCGCAGAGAAAAAGTCCTCGGTAGATTTTTGTCGCGTCTTCTTCAGGCGAATGATGGCTTTTTCCGCTTCAGCCGCGATTTCGAGTCCGTCCTCGCCGTCATCGTGAGCGCCAAAGAAGCGGCGCAGCAGGTCTGTCGCGTCCACCCTACCGAGACCGGGAGACGCGCACCCGCGCGCCTGTTGCCGAGCACTTGCTGCCATGTTAACGCGCTGGAGTCGGCGGCTCCTAGCTAGAGCTAGTTTTGATTTACCGCATCCGAGATGCGACGTAGCCCGTCGCGCTCCGTAAGGCATTTACCTGACAGGTACCAAAATGGTCCGTAAATGGTCGTTTTGGGAAAAAAAGGTTCGTTATACCCATTGCGAGGAAACATAAGATTCGTTAAAACGAGGTCTTAAATAGATAAGCGTCTAAGAAATTTAAAGGGGAATTACACTTTTTTTATTTGTGATACAATGCCCGTTGGCATAAAAATAACCTATTTACAGTGCTTCGTTATATCCGTTAAATAGTTAGATCCAGTTTTGTTATAACGTGGTATTAATTGTATATCCTTCGTGTTGAAACTTTCTGTCACCTGTCTTTTGGTCGGATGGAAGAACAGACAGACAGACAGACAGACAGACAGACAGACAGACAGACAGACAGACAGACAGACCCGAAAACAACGACGACGACGTTTTTTCGCAGAAGGAGGCACTTAAAGGGACCCTGAAACACCTTCGATAAGCGCTTTCCCTCTTTCCTTCGCGTCTGGAACCGCTGCGAAAGCAATAGTTATCGGAGCGGCACTGCGTGATTTTCTCGCAGCACCAGATACGCCTTCCATTTCTGCTTTGTTTTTGTGGGGTTTTTTTTCAGTTGCTATCAAAAAGCGTTCATTGCTGCAACTGAACGAAAACCGGCCAACAGCCGCTACATGACCTTAGTGACGTAATTCGAGCCGTCAAAGAACGTCAAGACAGGGAAAGAGAGATAAATCTTTTCAGCGAGTGTACAAGTTATCTGATGGGCATAGAGCAGTAATTTTTGGCTGAGGTACTTTGGGACCTCCTAATCTAAGTACTGGGTGTGTTGGGTGAGTACGTTCTGCAAGCATTTAAGATTTCAAAAAAAGTTAAAAAGAAGTGTTGTAGGGTCCCTTTCAGGCTTCCGTCTGAATATGTGTTATGCCCTTTGGTATTTTGGACTACACGGGCATCACCGGTTACTGCCGTCAGTACATTACAAAAACAGTACCGTATACTAGCGAATGAGACGCCAAATAAAATAGTCAAGCAATTGCGCTGCCTCAAAGTGAGGTAAAAATAAGATAAATACTTCCACAAACAATAACACGAACGAAAAATAAACAATGAGAGAGTAACTATGTAAGCAGCCACAAAAGAAATGGAAAAATGTACGCTCTAGCGAATTAGTTTACTGCATCGAACCACCGTTTTTTCACACGTGGACGGCGCTCGTGAACTCCAGCCAGACTAATACTGAGAGCTGTGTTGTACAAAGAAAGGGAGGTTATTAGCTCTACTCGAGTCGTGCAGCTCAAACAGCCAGCAGGAATGTTTCTGTAGAGGCGCGAAGGTACCTCCGCTGGTTAAACACGAGCCGTGGCTATATCGTCCTTTTGATGAGATCGCCGCTGTGTCGTCGCTGCTGAACAAGTGAAGAAGCCGTGTAACTCGATTGCACGGCAAAGACAATACTGGACAGGTGGCGAACTTGTTAGTTGCTTAGGAATTTCTTGGTCTCAACGACGAAACACATCTATTCGTCTGTAATGGTTTATGGGTGACATTTCCGCCGCTTTGAAAATGCCACTAATAAAAGGCCCTATTATAGCGCTTCGGATAATTTCCTACGCGAGCGATATAGTTCGACTGCAGATGTTTTCCCTTTAATGCATTTTTGTATAATAGCGAAGCCTAACATAAAGAAGATCAATGTATAGCGTTTTGCAGCAATACATGTCATTTATTAATAGGCCGTAGGGGCTTCCATATCCTCATATCAAACTGCGTTCATTTCATTTTCATTTCTTTTATATGTCAAAGCATATAATACAAAGGATCATCAGACTATTTGGACCCATAGCCAATGGCTAGTCCTGGGTCCAAAAAACTGCGGTTGATTCCTCTGTCATAGGAATCAGTAAAACACGAAAGAAAATGTGCAGCGAAATCTGCAGCTGAGCATGATTTGCCGGTCGGCGGCCTTCTTGTGGGTGTGCTTGGCGAGCGACGTCCTGCTGCATGGCCGCTTCGGCAAAGGTGTACTGGCGTCATTTCCGTGACGGATATGACGTCAGTGAAATCTTCGTGTATGCCTGCATAAAACACTTTCGGGTGTTTTATGCAGGCATAAAACACCCGAAAACGAACAACCCGAAGTATAACGTACTGTTTAGTGCTAAAGGTTGCTTCCCCGCAAGAAGACCCTGTGTGCAGGGGTGCACCCTTTACAGGCCGCCTGGTTCACTGTACTGGCGTCATTTCCGTGACGGATATGCCGTATGTGAAATCTTTGTGTAGCCGAGAATAAAACACTTTCGTTTTAAAAAAACAAACATTTAAGTAGCCGTACAATACGAATACCGGTATTTACAAATAAAATACCAATACAAACATTCAATACCAGGTCACAACAAGATTCCCAATCAAGGTCACCAGCACAGATGTCAAACAATGCACAAACCAAATAACCATCCAGCACGTATGGTATATTTCTTATGCTTATGCTTATATTTCCCCCAAAAAAATGTATTCGCAGCAATGCACTCGTGTTCAATTGTCAAGCCGAGAGAGAGAGAGAGATAGAGCGATCTTTAATGAAGTCTGGCGATGTTAGCTGGGCTAAAATGCCTAACTTGCTACGCCAGTTGATGACGTGATGAAGATGATTGCGATGATGTTCAAGAAGTTGATGCGTACAGATACGGCGAGTTATTCACAGCGACTGGTCTAGACCTGTGTGTTGCAGGTACTCTATCAGAGCTTTGGTAGCCCGTAAAGCACGTTTCTTTAACCGAACTGGTTGTTTTGATCTTTATAGGGATGCGTGGAGTCTTGTGGCGGAATCGAGGAACCTAGGGCCTTTACACTTTCATATCAGACCGCCTTGATTCAGGTACAGCTGTGAAGCCGACTTTAACGGGGGTCAGTGTACATTAGAACTGCTTACGTATTTTTCCGGCAATTATTGTTTGTGGGAGTTTGTGCAATATATTTCATTTCTAAGTCAAGGCGGGTGCTTGAAACTTGATAACGCATTGCCAACGTAATTTTTTTCTGCCACCAACGCTACTGTTTTTTTTTTCGCTTCATTAGCCACCTTATGTTCTTGCATGATAAACTGCACCACGACTGGAAGAACCCGGTTTAAGCTTTAGAGTATATTCTTGGCTGTGTCTAGAGTGCCGTCCGAGAGTACTATAAGCACTCCACTAAAGCGGCTTCCATCAACGTTTCGATGAAAAAATGTCGTTCCTGGCACTACTTCGCCTCTATTAACTGTAACGTAGCACAAACTAAACTAACATAACCTAAGGAACTGAAAACAAATCATTTAAAACACGGAAAACTAACCTATTATATATTAAGCCATAAAAATTATAATTAAAACTTAAAATGGGACAGAAAAGGTGGGAGGAGCCGGACTCAAACCACCGCCCTTAGTGACGCGAAGCTAAGACGGAACATCTGCACCACGACAGCAGACGCTCTGTCCTGTGTCAGCCCTGTCTTAAAAATTCGAATGTCGTCAGGCGGCACTCTAAGCACGTCTGCAGCGCCAAGCTAGAGTGCCGTCGGACGGCACTCTTGACACTGCATATATTTTTACTTCCCCTCCCTCTCTTTCCGTCTCTCTCTCCCCAGACCGTCGCAGCTAAGTCTATGTCGGTGTTCCCAGGGCCTACGTCTTTCCAGCAACACACCTGTTCAAATAGTGAAGCCGACTTTAAAGCGATGGATATGTGGAGCTTCTTTGGATTGCATGGGGTCTTACGGAGGCACTTAATAATAGGCACTGGAACCTTCATACCTTAATATCAGACTGCCTATATTCACCCTGCAAAATGTGCTCTCGACAAAGCGTTTGTTCTTATTAGTGACGCCGACTTTAAGGAAATTGATTGATTGATTGATTGATTGATTGATTGATTGATTGATTGATTGATTGATTGATTGATTGATTGATTGATTGATTGATTGATTGATTGATTGATTGATTGATTGATTGATTGATTGATTGATTGATTGATTGATTGATTGATTGATTGATTGTAGGGTTTAACGCGCCGACGCAACGTAGTCGCTGGCACGCCGTAGTGGAGGGCTCCGGATCAATTTTGACCACCTGGGGATCTTTAACGTGCGCCTAAATATCGAACACACGGGCGTTTTTGCTTTTCGCCTCCATCAGAAAAGCGGCCGCAACGGCCGGGAATCGAACCCGCGTCCTCGTGCTCAGCAGCACAACGCCTTAGCCACTGAGCCACCGCGACGGGTACTTCAAGGAAACTCGCTGTATCGCACTTCGTAGGGATACATTCCGTGTTATGGAGGTACTCTTTAATAAAAGGGCCTATATAACGGCTTCATACTGCGATAACGGACCACTTATATTTCCTCAAGGAAGTGTTTCCTCCGCGGAGCATTTGTGTATTATAGTGGAGCCAATTTTAAGGCGGCTCGCTCTATATCATTTTATAGGAAGACATAGTGTGTTGTGGAGATGTTGAAGCTTCCACAGGGACCTTCGTACTTTCATATCAGACCTCACGTATTGCCCTTCAAAAAAAAAAAACTTATTTCCTGAAATGCCTTCACGTGTGGCTGTGAAGCCGAATTTAACGGAGCCCAGCTTACAGCAAAGCTGGTTGGGCATTTATCCGACAGTTTCCTTTTAAAGCAAAGCTTTACTACTTTCGCCCAGCGATTTCGTTGAGGATTCGCAAATTACCTTTTGACCGGAGACACACCCCCGGCGACACACCCCTGGAAGCGCATCGCGTGATTCGCCGGTCCCGCTGTTGGCGCCTGCGGGCGCCGAGAGCGGTCGCCACCGCCGCTGTGGCCGAGGAAGCCACCCACCCCCGCAGCCTCCCATGCATGCGGCGCTGGGTCGTTTCGGGCAACGTTACTCGTATCGCGCCCGGCGAAGAGGAACGGTGCGTTCGCCATGAATGAACGCCGCGTTTGCCCGGCCTCCTTCTATGAGCGTTGCACGGAACTGGACGGCTTTGAGACGTGGACGGCAATACAGCTAAATCAAAGGTTTACCAAGCGAAACCAAGACTCAACCAGACTAAGCCAAGCTTTTGCTTTGCATATCCAAGGTTAGCGGAGCTAAGCCGCAGCCATTTGTTTTTACATTTAAAGAAATTTAAAGTGTAACCTTTTTTTTTTGGGAACGATGGCTTCTGTAAAAAAACTCATCCATTTTTCCATAGAGCGGTTGGTCGAACGAAAAGCTCTCAAAAGATCTTTGGACACCCGGTGCGTGCGTGAAACCGAGCTTCCAGTGCATCAAAACGGTTACTCGAAAATCGCGCAAAAGGAACAGTTTTAGATAAGACAATACAGGTGTCGATCATGACGAAGGAGTACAGTAGTATACCTTTATCTTTTAAGCACGTATCCGTACGCATTTAGATCATTCGTAGATGCGCCTACTAAGCGCGCGGAAAATGGTCGCATGTGTTCTTTCTTCGCTTGCGATTCCGCTCTTTGGTTTGTGATTTCGGTTTTCGAAGGTTTGACGATCGATTGGACGTACTTTCGGCGAAGGTTGGACGCACTTTTAGCTTTTGCGCTTCGCTCAACTTTCTTTAGAGAGGGACGGTAATTTTTAACACTGTCGACAATTTCCAAGATCGCTTCATTATAACCCGTAATCTTTGGGGGTTGTAAAAGCTATCGATGCGCCAGAACCATTCTAATCTGCTTGCATAACTACAAATGTACGCAGTGCTGATACAACGACGACGAGGAGGAGAAAAACGAACGGAAAGTCAGAGAGTACATCCAGGCTTAGAGCCCGGATCGCTACTCGACACTGGGGAAGGGGCGTTCAGGGGATGAAAGAGAGGGCAGATGAAAAAGATGAGACAGGCGCGGAGCCGCACGCACACTTTAGTCCCTTTGTGGGCACTATAGTCTTTCATCCGGGCGTGTGTTCTTCGTCATACGCAGAAGGGTTTTTGTTGCCTTCTGCGAAGTTGATCGAAGTTTTCCTGAATGCCAAGTCTTAAAATTGCCATTTAATACGCAAAGTATAACTTCCAAGAAATACGATAAAGCAGGCATGCAACGTACCAGTGCGTTCTCAGCTTTAAATGACGCTTACTTTTAAAATGCGCTGAACGCAATTCGTAAGCTGAAAAGAAGGAAAACTGTCCTCTGCATTGCCATGGCGATAATTCAGCGAAACAGTGTATCGCCACAGCAAGTAAAGACGACGTTTATCTACAGTTCAATGACACCTGCAAATTATGCATTTGAGTATGTCACACCTTTAATAAAAGATTGTCGGCGTCAACGCAGAGCATGCGGTCACGAGGTTGCCGGGTTTTTAACAATTCCAGTTAAGTTGTCTCGATGAAGTTTTCTAACTGCGCCAAGACGCCCTTTACAGAGAGAGAGAGAGAGAGAGAGAGAGAGAGAGAGAGAGAGAGAGAGAGAGAGAGAGAGAGAGAGAGAGAGAGAGAGAGAGAGAGAGAGAGAGAGCGTTTATTGAAACAACAGGGACGGGGTAGGGGAAAAAAGAGTTAGGAGCTGTGGGCGGCCCTCCTATTCCGGTAGGCCGCAAAACGATTTTGTGTAATCCTCTGCGACATAAGTAAGTGTAACTAACAACCTGCAGAAAACCTCTGACGTTCAACAATCAGTCAATTACCGAAGATCTACTACAGACGTGATTTTAGTAGTGTTTTTAAGTCCACGTGCTAAACATGGCTGCCCGTGGACGCGTGCAACCATTCGATACTTTGGATTAATTATTTTAAAGGGGCACTGACAAAAAAAATTTTGCATCTTGGTTTTTTTTTTTTCTGTTGCAATAAGTAGCTTATTGCACATACTTATCACGTGTGTAAACTTCATTTGCTTCAGCGTGGATGGTTGTTTAAGTAGAAGCGTTTTCAATGCGGCCAGTCGCAGTTTCGGCTTCAGCGGGTGCCGAGAAACCTGAGTTTTGTATAAACAATTAGCTGTCCACGTGACCGTCGGCCGGATATCACAGAGCAGAGCTGCCGAAGCACTGTCGAATCCGCGTCGCCCGCAGTTTCTGCGAATGCCCCCACGTACTGATATCGTAAGCCACTTAATTAAAAAAGCGACCGTGGACGTACAGTCGCTGCGAGTGCAAACTGCTGCCGCGGCTAGGAAACGACGCTCGAGACAGTTGGTGGGGAGACGCGCGCTGGGATCAGCCGGCCGGTCTGCCTACAGGTCCGCCTTCAGATGTGTTCGGCTTAGCACTGCGGCGGATATTCGAGTGCCGCTCTCGTAAGCAGTGCAGATGGCGATTTTTAATGCAACCCGCCAGCGCATCATTAGCTTCTTTCTCATATGTGCTGCCATTTCTGGGACTGGGGTCCCATTTCGTGCAGCGGTAACAAGCTATCGCTCGAGCTACCTGCGCCGGCCTGCGCCACTTCACCACCGTGGCCGCCGCTTGCGAAGTGACCGTGCGGCTCGCTCAGCGCGCTTTTCGTGTCCCCGGTACGTTTTCGCGTCCAGTGTAATAAAAGGCAATAAAATAGAGTGCCTGGAACCGCTGTAGACTTAGGTCGCGGCCAGCTGCCCGATGAGCCAACGAAATCACGGTGCCTCCGCTGCTCCGCCGCCTCCACCGACAACGATCGGATAGAGAGCAGACGCTCCGGCCTCCGATTGTAGCGGCGAACCGGCGAAAAACGCCGGCAGTGCGGAAGCGGGACAGAAATTCGTGACGTGTTTGGATGTTGTTTATTTACAAAATATCCAGGGAATGTCGATTGCGCGAGGTCCTCCGCTGGCTGCTCGGTTGCGTTTCGCACACTTTAAAATTGATTTTAAATATGTTCTAGGCTGTATTTGCCGCTGATATTTTGCAGATGATGTATGCGCGTTCACACCAACCTATCTCCGAAGTTATCTCACCTTAAAAATTTTGTGTAGTACCCCTTTAAGCAAAGCTTGACTGCTTTCGTCCACTGGTTTTGTCGGGGATGCGCAGGTTCACCCTTTGCCCGAAGGCACACTCCCTGCGACACACCCCTCGAAGAGGCTCACGGGATTCGCCGGGCCAGCTTTCGGCGCTGCGCACAAGGCCCCGTTTCCAGTCGTTCTGCTCAACCATGAGCGGCGACGGCCGTGGCGGTTGCGGCCGATCAGCTAATCGGCAGCCGGCCATCCCCGCAGCGTCCCACGCATGCGCCGTTGGGTCCTCTCGGGCTACGTGACTCGTCTTGCGCCACGTTCGCCGTGAAAGAGGAACGCCGCGTTCGCCGTGAA
The DNA here is from genome assembly GCF_048455015.1 of Haemaphysalis longicornis. NCBI lineage: Eukaryota > Metazoa > Arthropoda > Arachnida > Ixodida > Ixodidae > Haemaphysalis > Haemaphysalis longicornis. Next base: position 111,382,125 of record NW_027526225.1, read on the forward strand.
TGAAAGCGAGGCCGGGCCTCCTTCTGTGAGCGTTGCACGGGACCTAACGGCTGTGAGCCGTGGTCGGCCATACAGCTACATCAAAGATTAACCAAGCGAAACCAACAGCCAACCAGACTAGGCCAAGCTTTTGCTTTGCACATCCAAGGTTAGCTGAGCTAAACCGCGGCAACTTTTTTCAAGGCGGCCAGAATTGCTCGAATAAAAATCCCATGCGAAGAAATTCTCCAGCCGTAACTTCATCCCTGGTGAAGAGAAAGCGAGAGAAGATACGCTTAATGGCCATCCAAAACAAACCGAAGACTTTTGCAAGTGGTTCCTTTCAAAAAACCGCTCTTTAAGCCAATTCTTCAAAAAAAAAAACCTTGTAAAAACCTCCTAGCAAAAAAAAACCAGAAAAAAAACGGAATGAGCGAAGACGAAGTGTATGCAAAATCGCTCCAAGCTTCCAAAACTGCTTCCAGGACTCAAACATGTCCGCACTATTCAGCGCAAAGGAATCTTACTCTATATTTCAGCCAAAATGAATGTGCTTTACCCAAACTAGTTAAGTGTTTTTCTTTTATAAGAACAATGTTACATTGGTTCTAAAGACGAAAGTTTGTTGTGGGCTGTCTAAACGAGAACATTTTAATCTGTCCGTTTTTCTGCCTGCCACTCAATTCAGCACCACGGCTAAGAAACGGTGGGAAGAATTCTTGAACACGGAGAATATATCAGCAAGACCACTCGAAACTACCAGCACTGCTGCTGTGACTCCCGAATGCCCACATTATTCAGCTCGAACGAAGCCACAGGCATAGTTGGGGCAAAGTATAAGTGCACAACAGGGAGTACCAGCGTTATTTTACTCAAGAATACACGTTGGATTGCTTATCAGGATTGAGAATAAAACAAACGTTAAAAAGAGTGTCTAAGAAAAGTTTGAAGAAAACACAAACGATGTCGCTTCGAGGTGTTCCAAGCACAAATAGAAACAAAAGTAGCCAACAGGTTCAGCGGAGCAGTGCAAACGCGGGAAATTTGAATTGGGCAAACCGTCATTTCATTCACCATGGGAGGAGCGAAAGAGGGGGGAGTAAGTACTATAGGTGTAAGAGGGGGAGAGAGGAAGGGTATTATTTGGTATGGGCTGCAGAAGATGGAATATTCCCAGCGAAACGAGCAGATACGCGGTCTTTTTTTTTTCTGGAGGCCAACAACGCAGCCACTATTGCAAACTCCCTTACGCCCCTCTCCCAAACCCACGCTGACATCCTCTACCACTACAGAGCAACCCGACGCACCTACCCCCCTCCCCACCCTCCCCTTTCTACCGCTGGCGCCCGCACTTGGCGCCGGCTTCAAACCAACACGTATTACAACCACCTCCATCTCCACCACATATCTCCTACTAACTGCCCACTTAACTGCCCCCAATGCGATGAGCCTAACACCACAGTTCACCTCGTCTGGACGTGCCCCACCAACACTCCACCACCCAGATCCCCTACCCTTGAGCAGTGGGAGTGCGCGTTGCAGAGCTGCCAGCTCGAAGACCAGGAGGCCCCCGATCTCTCGGGCGAGGATGGCAGCCGCGGCACGCGGCCTACCAGAATAGGGTGGCCGCCCACAGCTCCTAACTCTTTTTCTCCCCTACCCCATCCCTGTTGTTTCAATGAATGTTCTCTCTCTCTCTCTCTCTCTCTCTCTCTCTCTCTCTCTCTCTCTCTCTCTCTCTCTCTGGACGCCATACGCATTCCACGCCACCTGTGCTCTGGCCGCCAGTCAAACCTTGGTAGGCTGATAGAATCTGACCAGAAGATCTCCCATAGTACGAGGCGGGAAGTTGACGGAAGAGAGAAGCATGTTCCGAGCTAAAGTCGCACGTTCTGATTATGCGTAGCGACGGACACGCAATCGCCCGTCGACGTCACTTGCAGCGGAAAGCGGAGATGCCCATATTTCTTCGCTCTTCTTTTTGTTTTTTTTTAATCGAAGTGCAGCGCCGAACGCATCGGCGCTCCGCGCCTGTGCAAACTTACAGACGGCATGTCTGCAGGGAGAAGGCGGCTACGCAGCGTGTCATCCATCTTGAGACTCCGCTCAGGGTCGCGATCAATCATAGGTGATCTGAATGAAAGAAAAAACGCAGTTTATTCGTCGCGTCGAAACAAAACAACCTTCGCTTGACGAAAGCTGATTTGCCCTTCCAATATAGGTGAGCTCGGGTTCTCTTCTGTAGTAGCAACCTGGGGCGAGGTCGAGCGACCATGTTCGGAATTCGGCGCCCCCCGCCTGCCTCCAGGGGTCCCGAACACGTCAGGCTCGTGGTGACCCTTCTTGTCTGTTTTGAGAAAACGCACTGCCTCGTCTTTGGAGACCGTAAGTGGTCGTTTTAAAGAAGTGCAGTTATAACGTTATAACAAAACCGCTTTGTTCGAAATTCCGCTTTATCCGAAATGTTTCGTGATCCCCTGTGCAGCGTACACAAAGGGCGAATCATACCCGGTTTTAAAGTATCGCTTATAACGAAGCTGATTTCCTGTCCCGAGGACCTCGCAATAGTCGCATCGGCTCAGTGGCTATGGCGTTGCGCTGCTGAGCCCAAGCACGGAGGTTCGATCCGGTCGCGGTGGCTGCTTATCTGACGGAGGCGAAAGCGAAAACACCAGTGTGTCTAGATTTCGGCGCACGTTAAAGATCTCCAGGCGATGAAAATTAATCCGGAGCCCTCCACTACGGCGCGCCTTACAGCGTGTTGCTTCGGCACGTTACACCGTACAATTAATCTGCCTTGGAACAACGAGAATTTCCTTTAACCTCGACATCTTCTGCTGCAATCTGTGTTACTTTCGGGTACACCGAACGGATTTTTTTTTCACGCGGATGATTCTCGGCTTAAATGTGGAGTTAATCTGAGAACCGCCTGACAAGTTAAGCGGGTTCTGTAATGTGGAATGCCGATTGCCACTTCGTGGTCAAAAATAGCGCTTTGACGACTATTCTAAATCTCACAGGTAACATAACCTAGACAGGCTGAGGTAGGAATACGTTGCTGCGAAGCATTTGGCCCCCACAGTACTTCCTTCGGAACTAAAACACTGTGCTTTCGTTGTGTTGCTTTTAAAGCAGCCATTTTTTATGTCACGTGATCTGCAGTTCATTCGGGGCTCAAATTGAGGCTCAAAAGTTCAATATTGAGGCTCGAAATGTAGCCGAACGTCTTAGATTGCCTTTGGCTTGTGATCTTCGGAGCTCTCGAATGCATCCGCTCTTAATTCACTTTCTCCTTCTCATTCCGCCTATCGAATGAGACAGATAGAAAACCCTTTAAAAAGCAGAGAGTTTTTCCGGCGTTTTCAATCGCTTACGTTCTTCTCTGGTGAGGATGGGGGTGTGGGGAAAAAACGCCCCACAAAGAGGTGGGCAGGGAGGAAAAATAAAATGACTGGCAAAGGTTGACGTGCTTGGCGGACTATTTTTATATTGCGTCGCAGAATGCACAATTTCGGAATGTGACCAATGGCTCCAAGTAAGAAAACAAACTTTTCAGGGCATGGTGCTGCTTTGGGAGACAAGTCCATGGTCCTAGAATAGTCTTCAGAGTTACCGGCCCTTGTTCTAGCCGTTCGATAACTTCAAAAAATGTTATCTTGGTGCCATGTAGGCGGTACATTCTAAGAAGCATGCACCCTTTTGTCTAACGACGACGACGGTTGAATGCAAAGTTTTCTCGTGATGGATTCTTCGCTACGTAGAAAAATTAAGTGTACATGAAATTCAGCGGAGCCGCCTTTTTGCATTGACAGCAAGGTTTGGGAGAAAGTCTTGGGGACGGCTTCATGGACCCCTGAAATGCCGTAGTAAGCATCCTGGTTGTTCGCGGAATCCCATTTGAGAACCTTCCGCTTATTTTGCCCCAACAAATGTCATCACGGCAATGCAGTCGTGTACAACAGCAAAGGCAACTTCACAGGGGATCGATGTTCAGCATTTGATAGAATAAGTGGAGTCTCATGGAGTTATTTTATATCAGCCTGCTTATATTAGCCCCCCCCACCCCCCCCCCCCCCCCACTTCCGAAAAAAAATGCATTCTTAGCGGTACGGTTTTAGGGGCGAAGTAAGTGGCTGGGGCTGTTGGCGTCTCCTATCGTCGTCGTCGACGTAGTGGTCGTCTCATGTAGTCACGGTACTAAAACACAGGGAAACTCGTTTACGCCTCGCGCTAGAACGTAAAATGTACTAAAAAAAAAACCTGGACGCTAGTTTGCACCTCGCGCTGGAGCACTTCGTAACGCGTACAAAAAAAAAAAACACCGGGACACTCGTTTACGCCTCGCGCTAGAGAGCTTCGTGCTTCAAACACAAGAGACCTCTACCCCAGCAATTTTATCCACAACGAATCAGACCGGAAGGCCGCACTGCTCATCCCCAATAAGGACATCGAGAAGGCTCATGTGGCTCTAGCGATCCGTGCGGGACCTCCAGTGCTTCAGCGAGATCCGCCACAGCACACATGAAACGGCCCGGCCACAGGGGGCCGCCGTCGGATGCAAGCTGGGCTCGAACGCTGACCCTCTGAGCAATATCGGGTTCAGCAATATCGGGCAATCTCTCTCTCTCTCTCTCTCTCTCTCTCTCTCTCTCTCTCTCTCTCTCTCTCTCTCTCTCTCTCTCTCTCTCTCTCTCTCTCTCTCTCTCTCTCTCTCTCTCTCTCTCTCTCTCTGCGGTTTCATCTCCGTTGGCAAGAATTCCAAGGCGCCAAGACTATACTTATACACTGTATGCTTCGCCCCTCCTTGGGTTTCACGTTAGGGGAGGTGGCCCGGGATTCTTTTGCTAAATAGTTGAGCCAACTTCAGGGAATTCAATGTATTTCGCTTCATAGGGATACATAGAGTGTTATGGTGATACTTAAAGAACGGCCCTAGGACCTGCATACTTTGATATCACGCCGCCTACACTGCCTCCAAAGTTTTCCTCCAAGCAATGCATTTGTGCATGGTAGTGAAGTCGACTTTAAAGGGGCTTGATGTGTACCGCTTCATACATAGGTTCTTCGAGTGGCATTAAAGGCCCGCTCTTTAAACTTTAGACTTCTTATGTTGACCAGGAAAAAAGGTCTTCCCAGAAACGCAGTCAGGTATAGTTGTGAAGTAGGATTTAGCAGGGCTCGCTGAATAGCAGAGCTGCTCACGCATTTATCTGACTATTCCTTTCGTGCGGGTATCTGCAATCTTTTTATTTCTAAGCCCAGGCGCGCCAGAAACCTCATGGTGCATCGCCACCGATTTTATAGCCGCCGACGTCACTGTTTTTTTTTTCTCGTCATAAGTCACTTAAGCTTTCGCGTGGTGACCTTGAACCCTTCTACGATCTACAGTACCCGCTGTAACCATTCGAATACATTTTTACTTCCCCTCCCTCCCTCCATCTCTTCCTGTCTCTCTCGTCGCAAACATCGCTGCAGGGCCAATGTCGGCCTGCTACGACGAGCTCGGGTGCCTGAACTTGAGCGGCTTCTACGATCCCAAGGTGCGCTTTGTGAACGCCGTTCCGTGGCCCCGGGTCAAGATACGCACCCACTTCAAGTTTTACTCGAGGAAGAACCCTCAAGAGGCCGACGCCTTCCCGTGGACCGTCACGGCGGACGAACTGCGGGATTCCCACTTCGAGCCTTGTCTGGAGACAAAAATATTCGTACATGGTTATTTGCAGATCAACAAAGTTCCCGACACTCCAATGAAGGTGCGTAAAAGAGCGCTTTCCAGCTGGGTCGAGCTATGGGGTTCCGTTAAGGTCTTTCAATTTTGAATGCAGTTGTTTAACCACAATATGACGTTGAAAATGACCCAACTAATCAAGCGGGAGTGCGTATGTCGGATTATTTCCGTGATTTCATCATGGTTGGTGTTTCAAGTTACCCATCATGCTGTTTCAGCACTCAGCCCATCTGAGTAGACTGCCGTGAAAGTTATCGCAAAATTTGTGGTCCTCGTGTTTTCTTACGATAGGTACAACTACCCGTCAGCCTAAACGTTATCAAGTTTATTACTCTAATAAGAACTGTGGTTGATTTCTCCGTCATAGCAATCGGTAAAACACGAAAGTGAAATGTGCAACGAGATCTGCAAAGAATGAGAATGTGTTGTGGGTTGGCGGCTGTCTTGTGGGTGTGCATAGTGAGTGACGTCCTGCTTGCGGGTCGCTTCGGCGTTATTTCTGTGGCGGACAGGACGTCAGTGAAACCACGGTGTATCCCGAGATGCACACGTTCGTGTTAAAATATAAAACCAGAAAACGAACAACCCTAAGTATAACGTACTCTTTAGAATTAAAAGTTGCTTCCCCGCACGAACACTCTGTATGCAGGGGTGCACCCTTCACAGGCCGTTTGCTTCGTTACAATGTCGTCATTTCCGTGACGGACAGGACGTCAGTGAAATCTTGGTGTACCCAGGCATAAAACACTGTCGTGTTAAAATAAAGATGTGGCTAAATAACAGGAACGTCTTTCCCGCAAAGTTCGCGCAAATTCGCGCAGTCGTAGCTCCATCACTTGATTAAAGGGATCGTATGCCCGAAAGGAAAACTTCAGTTCGTTTGACTCTCTATCTTATGAACCGCATTGCCCCACAACGGCCTCATTAAAGTGACCGAGGTAGATTACAGCTATTAGTTTATTTACGTACATGCTTATCTGATTGATCCGAAACCTGTAGTTGCATGTAACTACGGGTTACAGCTAAGAGCTCAATAGAGACTGCAGTCTGTATTGAGGTGTGAGCTGTGTCGACACTGCGATACAATGACCACTACTAGTGTGCATTCCGAACAGTAAATTGTACATTTGAATTTCAGCTGATAGGTGAGATATACAGGGTGTCCCAGCTATCATGCACCAAGATTTAAAAAAAGAGTAAAGGCGTAACTCGAAAGAAACCAGGTGCATAATGTTTGCAGTACTGTGAAGAAGCGGACAGTATTTTTTTCTTTAATGAGACTTAATTAACTAATTGTAATTAATTATCTAACTCGAGAAATACTCTCCTAATCACTAAAGTGTCAATGAGGCACTTGAAGGTAACCACGAGGGGCATCTAACTGCGGTATTTTCAGCGATGAACTAATTGCGTACACATTTATTCTGACTGATAAAGGAAACCCGCGAAATATGAAAAATACCACGTGACGGCGCCTCCGCGCGCACCGTAAAGCAACGCCCTCAAACAGGCTGCCTCTGAGTTAGCCAGAATGAAATAGACAAAAGAAAGAAAGAAGAAATCGCGACCGAGTTTGTTCCTTATCTGCACACGCGTCCCGCGAATCTTGCTGCTGCTGCTCCTTCCATGCATGCTATTATCAAGGTGATGCTCTGTCTCTTCGGGCGGGTAACCCGCGAAGCAGTTGCTTTCAATCAGCTTTGTTTGGGGACGCTGCTTTACAATGCGCGCGTAAGCGTCGTCACGTGGTATTTTTCATATTTCGCGCGTTTCCTTTATCAGTCAGAATAAATGAGTACGCAATTAGTTCGTCGCTGAAAATAGCGCAGTTAGATGCCCCTCGTGGTTACCTACAAGTGCCTCATTGAGACTTTAGTGATTAGGACAGTATTTATCGAGTTACATAATTAATTACAATTAATTAATTAAGTCTCATTAACGAAAAAATTACTCTCCGCTTCTTCACAGTACTGCAAACATTATGCACTAGGTTTTCTTAGAGTTACGCAATTTCTCTTTTTTTAAATCTTGGTGCATGATAGCTGGGACACCCTGTATATTCGTTATTTTAATTTGTGGATAGTTGTCGACGTCTTCAAACTGCCGAAATAATCTAGCTGGAGTGTTTCCTCTGACAGTGACTTTTTGTTGGGTATAAGTTGCGTAACCTTTACAGCCTTAGTGGACATCTTGCTATCACCCAAATGACTTGCTGTGCCACAGTCAGTTTAATACTGACGCGAAGCATACCTAAGCACACAACAAATGAACAAATCCACATTTGTTCATTTGTTACGGGTGCGTAACAAACGGTTGTTACGCAAACGCAGCGCCATTCGATTCGCCGAATCTTGACAATGCACGTCACTCTGTTGACTGCTTCTACGACGCTTGTGTTTTTCTTCTAGTTTATTGCGGGGCACAAGTTCGCTCCAGTACACATTGTTTACTTAAAGAACCTTGCGTTCTCCTTCGCTGAGTGACAATGCTCAGGCCATCAGGGACGCGCTCCTGGCGCTGGGTGACTTCAACGTGATCCTGGTCGACTGGTCCAGCGGGAGCAAGTACGAGTACGTCCAAGCCACGGCGAATACGAGAATCGTAGGACTGGAAATCGCTCGTCTCATCGGCCTCCTACAGGTATCTTTCGGAAGGGTAACTTTCCCACATAGCACCGGCTTGTGTCCTCTTTAAAGGGGCCATGATGACAAAATGCAAGTTTAGTTCAGTCAAAAGATTGTCTCGTTAGAATCATGCCGACACCACTTTTAACGTAAACTAAGCTGTATAATTAGGAAAAAAAGGAATGGTCATGCGACCGACTAGCTCATTTCCCGCAACAGAACCTACGATGTCATACCAGCCACCTCTCCGATTGGCGGAGGCCAGAAAGAGCAAACGTAAAATAAGGCAGAGCTTATAAGCTTGCCAAACGAGCTATTTGCGCTTAAATTTACGGCACATTCTTTTTATATCAGTGAGAATGGTGGGACGAACAGTGGAAGTTACGAAAGCACACGTAAACATAAAAGTACCGATACGTACGATGCGTACTGCTGTTGGTACTGCGCGCACTATGCTTCATTTAGATGCACAGCACTGCGGGGCTTTGCGGTTGTCTCAGACGACACTGGCCGATTGACGCAAGCGACGGTGTGTTACGTGACCATATTTGTCGAGCGGGCACCACGTTTCACGAAACGATTATTTTCTCCATGAACAAAAACAAGCGAGGTTTAAATACGGTCACAAACAAACCAAAGGAAGAAAACGGCTTGCCGCGGTGTGGTGGGGCCATCTAGGTTGACTGACAGTAAGCAAGCCTCCGCTCCACGTCAAGTTTAGCTGAAAGACATGTTCTTATGATGCCATTGCAAACGTCGTTCAAACACACGTTTTGGCGCGAGAATCAAAATTTTAGCTTAAATTGAATAATTTGTGAGTCAGTAAAGCATCGTTTGCTTCCGGACAAGCGCTGAACGAACTATAGACCACGAAATCTTTCGAATAGAACAAACTTGTATTTTTTCTTCATGGCCCATTTAACGTAAACTCGTTCTTCATCTAAACGGCCTCACATTATGCGGTGCTCTTGCGGGGACCAAAATTTCTCAGTTTTTTTTTCCCTAGTTTATCACACTCGTTCTTCTTAGTAAGATCAGTGCAATAGATAAGCATATGACCCTGGTACTCCTGTTTTCCTATTCTGAGGATTATATGGTAGTGTCGGAAACCCTTGCGAGATCTGTGGAAAACCCTCTCTCGCGGAAACAAAAAGAGCATGGGTCCGCAATGCGAGAACAGGGTAAATCCGGTGGATAAAACTACGTATCAGTGATTTTCTACTGCATATAATTAACTGCAAACGCTGGTATGCGCAGGCCTGCCATAGCCCTATTCGGTGAACGCGGTTGTGTGCCTTCCTAACGTCTCCATCGGCTGCAAGCGCCCTGTGGCCGAAGAAAAAATTAGCAGTGGCTTAGCTCGGCTGTGCCAGGATATACGTAGCGTGAGCTAAGGTTCAGCTGGTTATTCTTAGCTTTCCTGGTTGTCTAGGATTGGCTGATTATCATGCTTACTGCTGCTAAGACGATTTCCAATCCAATCCAATTTAATCCAATCTAATCCAAACCAATTCAATCCAATCCAATCCAGTCGTGGCGGCGGCGGCGCCAGCTGTGCGCCGTGAGACGTTACTGCTCCTCGCGCATGCGCAGCACGGCTCTCCAGAAGCCGCGCGAAACTGCTCAACCTCGGCCAGTGTAGCTCACGCTACAAAAGGGGTGATGATGAAAAAAGGTCAATATCCGACAAACAAAACTTCTGGCGCAGCAGAGGACGAGGGGGCGGGGGCTATACGACGGCCATGTGTTAGGCCTACCGTCACTCACTGAGGTGTAATAATGACGGCAACCACAACCCGCAACTTTACGCGCTCCGAGTGTGACGTTCCTCAGTTGGCACGTGATTAGACTACCTAAGTTAAGGTTATACCTAAGATAGACTAAGACTCTTAGTCACGGCAACGGAGGCGAGGAGGAAAATACGAAAACAAAAAAAATGTGAAGAAAATAAGGTTACGACCAACGTGCTGAAATATGACCGGTTTGTCGCCTCGTGTGTTTCGCGACATATCATACCTTAATAAACATTAAACTCGGTATCATTCAACTCGGTGATTTAAAAATTCGGTAACATAATTGAGCGAGAAGTGAAACGCCGTTGTCATTAGAGAAAGCTTAAATTCCTTTTTTTTTTTCTGTGTAAAATAAATGAGATGTTGTACGTTCAGAAACTAAGCACTTTTATGGTTTGCCTAAGAAGTCATTCTTTTCTGCTCTTTGAAAGCAAGCCTTCGGAGTTACGACGGACAAGTTCCACATCTTAGGTCACAGTTTGGGCTCTCACATAGCCGGCTACGCTGGACAGAAGCTACGCAACCTTGGCCGAATCACGGGTGAGACGAAACCACAGGGCTTTTCCTCCAATACGCAGTTCATCGTTTGGCGCACTTAAGGGTAAGCTGAGCTCCAGAAGACCGTGGGGCTCATTGAAATGCAAGCTTCACTATACTCGGGGACAAGTTAAGAACGGCAATAGCTCATGTACGGTACCACTCCGCCTAAGCGACGGACCCGGATGTCGACGGGCGCGCGTTTTGAAAGGAGATTGCTATGAATGCGTGATATCGTCTGCCTTCTCTCATGTAGTTTGTTCGCCGTCACTGGAGTACTTTATAAGCATGTTAAGTCCGAAAAATCACGAAAACGGTTCGTGCAATGTTCAAAATATTCCCAGTAACGCACTACTTGCGCCGCGCGGAGTAACATCTGGCTGCGGTGACGAGGCACAGCGGTAACTTCCGTTGCCTTTCTTAACTTGTACCCGAGCACAGATGCACTGGACATGGGAGAAAAAATAAGGGCAGTGTTGAACTGTCGACAATATTCGTGGCAGAATAGGGTAGAAACACAAAGGATGACACCGGGCCATTATCTGTATTATGATGATAGGGCGTGGGAGTAACAGTAATACAACGCTCAGTTATCAACTATCATGTTCCAACATAAAAATCGTTCTTAGTTCAACGTTGTCCCTTTTGTTTCTCTAATATGCACTAGCCCACGGCTGTCCTTAACATTTCTGCCATCCTCTTACATAATGATCACTGATTTTTTGGCGCTCTTTTAACTGTCTCTCGGATGCCTTACCGTAAATACTGTCGATGGTCAAACACTGTCCTCGGTATTTAATGTCCTGCCGTTAGAACCGATGATAGTCCGGGGCAGCTCTTTGGGCATATAACACCGCCGGCAGACAATGCTGGTCTTTGAATTTATCCGATGTGCGTGCTTGTAATCACGTCTGCATTACGCCATAATTATCACGCACCAACAAGCCCATGCCGACATCATAATCATGACGTTATTCACAGGCTATTTCGTGTCACCTGCCTTTCCTCGCGCTACACCTGCATGTTTTAGTGCACACGCTTCCACCACTCTTATTCATCGCAGTCAGCAGCAAAATACCCGGGCCTGTTACTGCAACAGATGTAATTAAGAAGAAGTTTATTTGACTCTAATTACTTGTTCCATAAAACCAATAATCGTTGGCTTCCATTGTGCTGCAATCTAGCTCGATAAACAAACTGCTTGAGCTGCATTTGGTTCATTTTGTCAGGTGGCTATTCTTGCTTGAATCTTCGCACGGCGGCGGTCAATACATCGTGCTCCCCGTCCTCTGGTTCACTGTTTAAAGCCAACTTTAAAGGGACACCGAAGACAAAGCTTCGTCTAAATTGGCATCCGCAGAAAACGAATATGTATACCAGTGCCTGAGACCTCCACTACTTTCACTTTCCATTTCATTAATGGAAATGGGGACACATGAAATACGTATCACAGAATCTTGTTTGCATGATTCAAGTTCCGTTTCGTCGTATTACGAGGATTCTTAGTTAACACACCAATTGCTGTGTTTGTACTTCTTTCCCATAATACGTCACTATTGCCCACATTACGTCACCAAAGCGCGAAATTTGAATGTTTCAGTGTTTCTTGCGTTTTTTTCGGTTTAACAAACGTGTTTTGTGTCTGGTCCGGAGCTGAGCGAGTTACCAAAGGCTCACAAACGAACGACGAGGACAGCACGAGAACTAATAACTGATTTATTATAAGTGAAAAACGTTTTGCTTGTGCATCAAAAGAAAGGGTTACCAAGTACTACTGGAAAAGTTGGGGAGGGGGAAACGAAAGCACATTTTTTGATAAAAACAGGCGCTAAACACCGTAATCTGTTCAATGGCTCTTTACCTTTGTTTATAGAACTGAGCTACAGCGTAATCTGCGCCTGACGCTTTTGTTTGCCAAACCTTCACGCTATAAATTGCTCTTTATGAATTCTATTTCGGGCGGGGGCGGCACGATTGAGCATGAGCTCACTCATTCGGTCTGCTGTGTTTATATGGGAAAGGCTTTGGTCGCGTGTGGTCTTGTGTGATTTTGCCAGAACTGAACTTTCCTTTACAGTGGGCTGCACTCACATTTTTTGCAGTGGGTCGCCGAGTTGCCTGAGGGGGCCGTTTGCCGACATGCGTACCGGTGTTCTCTAAGCCTCTCATTCAGACATTTCCTTGTCTGGCCCGTGTTTGCTTTGAAAAACCAACATGCAAAACCAACTAGCCCAATTCCTCACCTTACCCAGGGCGCTTTCTTTAATATTGATAAGTGTAGGAAGATGATGACAAGTTTTTGTTGTTTTGTTGTTGTTTGTCACTGTCCATAATGAAGCGCGCATCGCTCGACAACACCCATCGTGAGATGTTTGAATGACGCGCCACTCTGTAGCGGGAAGTGTAAAAACAAGGACAGTGTGCCCAGCCTTCACGAACAAGCCCGAAGGAGAACCAGCTTTGTTTGCTACCGATGCGCACGCTGATTGTTCAGCAGCAGGACTTCGGTATTAATCCCTTCAAGAGAGGGTCAACTTGATCTGCCATCAACGATGTATTCCACTCCACGTGAGCGGTGACCTTTTCAAGGTCGTCCCTGCAAGCCAATTTCGGTGTGCGCGGTAGCGAATTGGGGAAGATAGTACCCCTCCACCCGACGTAACCGTAAAACTGTATGACCGAGGCGGTTTTACGATGCATATTTAGCGAGCTTCCAAATAGAACCTAGCCCAAAGGCATCACATATTTATAGCATTACGAGTTTATGTAAGCAGTTGCTCTTAACAATCGCTCGCTGACTTAAACGGTTAGTTCATCATTCCTAACTACAGCCGTCATAACTAGCAGTTATAAAAAAGAAAGGCATGGTTTAGTAAGGCGTTTATTGCAGAGGGAGAGGCAAAATAAACAGGAAATAAGAAAAACGTTGGAAAAAAACTGTGATTGATTCCTCTGTCATAGGAATTGTTAAAACACGAAAGTGAAATGTGCAGCGAAATCTGCAGCTGAGCATGATTTGCGTGTCGGCGGCTGTCTTGTGGGTATGCTTGGCGAGAGACGTCCTGCTGGCGGGTCGCTTCGGCAAAGGTGGACTGGCGTCATTTCTGTGACGGATATGACGTCAGTGAAATCTTGGTGTATCCCGGCATAAAACGCTCTCGTGTTGAAACATACAACACGAAAACGAACAACCATAAGTATATCGTGCTCTTTAGTAGTAAAGGTTGCTTCCCCGCAAGAAGAACCTGTGTGCAGGGGTGCACCATTTACAGGCAGCTTGCTTTGTTGCACTGGCGTCACTTCCGTGACGGATATGACGTATGTGAAATCTTCGTGTATCCAGGCGTAAAACACTTTCGTGTTAAAACCGAGAGTTGGTAAATAAATTCCGCAAAACGTGCTGTACCGCTAGTTGGTGCGTATCAGCTTATGCTAAGAGCAGCTAAGATCGGAAATACAGAGAACGGAAAACAGAGAGAGACAAAAACACAGAGTAAGCCCACCCGATGTTACCGCTCTTTCCGTATTATTAGCTGATAAATACACCTCTCGTCGCAGTAGAAGCCTCGCAATTGGGCCGTAGTTTTTAGTAAATGTCAAAGTTATGCGTTCTAAGAACCGATGAACCGCTCTTTGACTTCAAGCGAAGCTCGAACAGCAGTTTTTGTGTGTTTTTATTCCTTGCAGCCCTCGACCCAGCACAGCCATTTTTCGAGGGAATGTCACCCCTGGTCCGGCTGGACCCAAGTGATGCTCAATTTGTGGATGCTATTCATACAGACGGGACGCGCTTTGTCCCCCCCAGGCCAGGTGAATATGTAGCGCTCTTGTGTTCGCGTACAGCTATACAAACTTTTCAGGCCCGGAAAGCTGGAGGTAAAATTACAGACACAGATCGTCTCCAATGATCCTCTTCCAATACGAAGCATTGGAAGAGCTTGCTTGCCTTGGGATAATTGGCACATTGTTTGCCTTGGGATAACTATGACAAGAACCCCTTGATTGCTTAGACTACCGCTAGAGATAATTAGTGGTGTGTGTGCGTGCGTGCATGCATGTGTGTGTGCGTGTTTGTGTGTGTGCATGCGTGTGTGCATGTGTGTGTGCGTGTGCGTGCGTGCGTGTGTGTGTGGGTGGGTGGGTGGGTGGGTGGGTGGGTGGGTGGGAGGGTGGGTGTGTTTTTAACGCTCTTACGCTAACGGTAGGTGTTACAACGAACACGAACGGAGCCGGAAAAATATTTCGCATTAAACCAATCACGCCGGCGTTATTTGGTTTGTACATGGTATAGAGACGGTGACTGAAAGAACAATAACGCCGGGATGGCGGAAAAAAATAAACGATGTAAGGAAAACATCATGCAGGGCAAAGTGGTGACCCTGTAGGCCGTTCTTAGACGTCCAAAGTCGGCCAACGCAAAAAAGTGCGAAAAACGCAGTGTGGGTCCAAGTGTCATATTTTACCCCGATGGCTGGTAATGTGAGATCCCCCACGTAGCCTATACCATTGCTGTAATACATGATTGCCCGAATACATATAGTCCATGTAAATTTGTTCGTTCTGACGGTGCCTGAGATTGGTATATTTGCACACTGTCTCTAAATCTTCCTAAGCTACAATCTAGATACCAATGAGCTGCTTTGCAAATAAAAACGTCAAGGCATTTTAGATGCCTTTTGTGCACTGTGCGAGTCTGACGAGAGACCCAGCAGGCATTCCTTTTACGTAATCCGGTCGTCAAAATGGACCAATGATGTGGCTAGCTTCTCTCGCGAATTCGCGTTGGACAGACAGTCTCAGAGACGGCGCAGGAACGACATACACTGAACGTAAATAGGAATACGAACACGATCTTTGGAACAATATGTACATGCATTTCATTCGAGTATATCCAAGCGGAATATCTGCAGATAAGAGAACATGGTCGAGGGGTAATCTGATCGCATTAGTGGTGTCAACACGTCGTATTTCTTCCCGCTTTTGTAGCGTGAGCTACACTGGCCGAGGTTGAGCAGTTTCGCGTGGCTCCTGGAGAGCCGTGCTGCGCATGCGCGAGGAGCAGTGACGTCACACAACGCACAGAACGTTCCTCGCTCCCCGGCGTCTCTCACGCACCCCACGCGCCCAGCGTCTTCGCCGACCTCCGTTCCGCACGTGGCGGCCCGGTCCACTTGATGATCATGCGACGGGTGGCCGGGTGTGGATTCAATGGCTCGTGCGTCGCAACAACACCGGTGTGCGCCTGTGGAACCAGCTTAGCTCTGGGGCGATTGGTGACGCTGCGCCGGAGCCGCTTGATAAATATACGTGTCTGACATAATGCGTATACCGTGTGTGTGTGTGTGTGTGTCATTGAAGCAGATGCATGATAATCAAGCTAATCCTAGACAACCAGGAAAGCTAACGAAAACCAGGTGAACCTTATCTCACGCTACGTATATCTTGGCATAGCCGAGCTAAGTCACTGCTACTTTTTAAAGCGAACCTTTCTATGCCTTACTGATGGCATTCTATGTCGCACCAGAACGCACTGCAGGAAAGCCAACTTTGCACAATGGGTTTCACGAAACGACGACAATGATGATGATTATAGTTATTATTATGATGATGATCCCGACTATGGTGGTGATGATGATGATGACGATTGTTATTGTGATGATGATGGTGATGATGATTGTTATTGTGATGATGATTATGATGCTGATTTATGATGATGATGTGTGATAATTCTGATGTGTGGTTATGATGATGATGATGATTAGCGAAGGCACATCGAGCTCCCCAAGAAAAACGCTTCCCGTGGTCGAGATCGAACATGGGCCCCTCGCGTTATGAAGCCGACGACTATCCGATCTCGCCAATACGATATGGTCGAAGCAGCTTGGATTTTGGACAGACTCGCGTTTTTACCATCTTACTCTTACTAAAGGGGCTTTGATTTTTGTTTTCAGTTGGCCTGGGAATGATCGAACCTGTGGGACACATTGACTTCTACCCCAACGGAGGTGTCACGCAGCCTGGTTGCGAACGGATTATTAGGAACTTCTCGCTCAAGAACGGGCTGACTCAAGGTAAGGCTCGAGCTGATGAAACCGCCGCTATGACGGCTCTTTCTTCTTGATGCCACGAAAGCTCACATTTGTCGTTCCGTGCAACTGGAAACTGGTAAATGCCTGAAAAACTCTTCTCCGGGGGAGTACTGAATCGCATAAAATACTCCGCTAAGAGCGTGCAAAAACTCCTCTCCTTAGCGGTGTATGGGCCGCATAAATACCCCATGTAAATGTTTCAAAAACACTCATTCACAGCGGAGTTTAATAAATACTTCCGTCTAGCGGAGTAAATCATTCTCCGATTCCGGAGTGGGATAGAGGATAAGCCTTTTACTTCGTATACAGCGCCTATTTCTGTTTAGTGTGTGGATACCGGTCCACCCGGTTGGCTGTAAAGTGTAAAATAATAAGGAACGCGCAAAATAACGTGTCACGCGTCGGCAGTACGATCCGCGAGCCATGATGTCCGCGTGCCCAACGGCACCGCCGTCAATAACCACGCTACACTGTTCGGCGAGTTCAGTCGCGCTGTTCCGGTAAAATCTGCTAAGATATATTTATACACCCCCCCCCAACTCCCCCCCGCCCCCAAACACCCCCCAGAAGAATTTAGACACCCCCCCCCCAAAAAAAAAAAATTCCACAACCAGGACCACAGGGATTTTTACACCCCCCCCCCCCCCCTAACATCCCCCCAACACTACTCCCCCAAGGAGGATTTCGACCACCTCAATATCAAAATTCTGGATAAATCCCTCCTGCTAGGTCCGCCATCATTCGCTTGGTGGGACGATGGCTTCACGCGAGATGATGCTTGTGGAAGTGAACCCCGCAGCTGTTGCATAATTAGGACGAGACAAACTTTTGGGTAAATGTAGGCTTATCAGCTCCAGTGAAACCCTAGGAGGGAAAATTCAACTCCCTCCCTGCTTATCTCCTTCGTATTTAAGTGTTTGTACCATTTTCCCCAAACACCAAAATAAACCACGGTGTCTCTGAGCCCCTTGCGATGGATGAACATGTGTCCGACCACCACCACCGTTGTGTTGAGTGAACTAGCATGCGCCGTCACTGGTTTCCGAAAGCGTGAAGAGAGTGTCGGCTGCCTTGCAAAGCTGCAGACGGCGTGTTGTTCCCAGACAGGCATCCGGGAGTCGGTGACCTGCCGTCACGAGAGAGCCATCCAGTTCATGGCCGACGCGATGACTACCGAGGCGATCGAGGACCCGGGCCAGTGCGCGTTCGTGGCCTACGCCTGCGCCAGCTACGAGCTCTTTCTTTCCGGGGCGTGCGCTGACTGCGGCGTGAACGGTGAAAAATGCGCCGTCATGGGGCTCTCTTCCATTGCGTCTTGGCGGCGGCAGGCGGAGCTCAAGATGTACCTGGGCACGAACGATCAGGAACCTTTCTGCTGTGAGTGCGCTCCGCTGGGCGTTGAAATGGACAATGCCTCTCAGTACGGCATACCTTTTAGGGGCGACGCACCTTAGGACCTCGCTTTGACCGGGGCTTGGCGTCCGTGTACGCAGTGTTGCGCATGCGCGAGGAGCATTGGATTGGATTGGATTGGACTTGGATTGAAATGTATTGGATTGGATTGGATTGGATTGGATTGGATTAAACTGAATAGTATCGAATTGGATTGGATTAGAATTGTATATACTGTACACACGCGTTGTCACTCATTTACATGCGCGAGTGGGCAATGCCACGGGTGATTTACGGTAAGAACGATCCCCACTGCTTCGCCCACTCGTCATGGTTCACTTCGTGGAGATGCGTGAATTTTTTTTAATGCGTCACATTCTTTGCCGAGTAGCCCCGCAGCCAGGACCATGTAACGCCCCCCATTTCCACAAAAATGCAGATTTGGCGGAAGTTCCACCTTTATTCGTTACAATAACCTAAGTGGAGATAATTGGCCGGACAGAATTTTGAAAAACCAAAAATAGGAAAAATAGAACAATAAAGTTGTCACGAAGATCTGACAAAATCGATAAATATGCATCTTATGCATTTCCCTTCAAAACGGAAGAATAACAAAAAAAAGTCCGCGAAAAACGTTCAAAAAACGAATTAAAAATGGCGTGAACAGACCAACTCTGCAGTACATACGCCTTGGATGTTCGGAAAAAAAATATAATTAGCGATGTAAAGACACTTCATAGCTATAATGATATAAATTTACATCACTGGCGAGAAAAAACAAAAATAAAACTTTAAAGAGAATAAAATAATCCAACGTCTTTCGCTACTCATAGCCATATTTGACTGCAAAGAACTCGCACTCTAGACAAGTTGATTAAGAATGCTACGCTTAGCATACAATTTCTGAAGATATTTTTTTTTCTGTGTCTTGAATTCCGCGCCAACCGCGCAAGAAAAAAAGGGCGCGTTCGAAATGCCGCAGAAAGGCTCCAGCCGCGCAAGAAAAAAATTACGCGTTCGAAATGAAAAACAGCTGAAGCATACGAAATTAAAGCAAGCACAAAATGAACAGACTCCTGCTGGCGCAGTTTCAAGCAGGGGGGGGGGGGGGGGGGGGGCGAGCACTGTGAAGGCGGGAAATTTGAAATGTACTGGGTGGAAGCAGTGAGAAGATATCGGCGCTGCAGCCCATTATGGCGAATCACTTCTCTGCACTTCCGACAACTTTCCCACTCAGTGGAACGGATTTAATTTCTTTTTTTTAAGCGTCCGAGGGCCAGTTACTCCACGGATGTTACCCTGCGCGACGGTACGGCCAGTGCACTGCACTCAGCTGATGACGTGGCCGATGGGTGTCATGACGTATCACGTGATTGATTTGGCCGAAAAATTTTTGCCCCAGTTGATGCTGGTGTTGACGAATTGCACCTATAGGGGCGGTCAAGGTTTAGCGCAACGTGTAGCCAAGGAAACAGTTTCAGTCCACATCTGAAAGGTAATACATAATTTCAATAACGCAGAAATGATTAACGTCCAGTCTAGAAACAGTCGCAGTCAATAATAACTTCGGCTGGCACTCAAATTCGCAGCAACCTTGTGTGGCCGTGCCGCGTATTTCTCGCAGTAAACAGCTGCCACACACACACAAAGCAGTCGAGGGCGCTTCCAAAAGTCGCGGGGCCTCATTCGCTCACTCGCCAAACCGCCCAAGGAGCACCTCGGTCACAAAGTGAGCACAGCAACCTCTGGACGCGTGTTCCACTATTCCCCCACTGTTGCCCGTCACGGTGGACGCCCAGCGCAGTGGCCTCAAGGTCACTCAAGGTCACTTCAAGCTGGCTGCGCGCTGCTTAATATTACGTGGGCAATAGATGGGACGTGCCGGCAAAATTTTGTGCCGTCAACCCACGGGCACAGAGCGACAGAAGAACAGAACAAAGAGCGCGTGTGGAGAAGGGGATGTCAAGCCGAGTCCCGAGCCGGCAGTGTCATTGGCTGCGGTGGCGTGGCGTCCGCAACCTTGCCTCTGCCCGATTTTTTGCCGTAAACAATTACAACAGAGGACGGATATCAGCTGAGGTGCTCAGAATCCTTGCAAAAAAAAAACCAATGGACCACCAGATTTTGCTAACCTGGGCCGCGGCCCATCAGGCTCTCAGAGGCAATGAAGGAGCAAACGAGCTCGCCCGAGGACTCACTTTCCGGGCAGGCCCAGGCACCCCTAGCTTCCACAGGACACACATTGTCTGAAAAAGACAGGATGTTCTCCTACCGAGAAATAACGCAATGTTATAGGTTAACGAGAAAAGAATACCCAGACGCAGACCGAAAACTCACCGAGAAGGAAGAGACAATCTGGCAAAAATTAGAGGTTGGAACCTGCCCAACTCCGCGCTACTGCTTAGTAAACTCTATCCGGGTCAATTTGAACCCAAATGCAAACATTGCGAAAGTCTGGCAAGTATGGACCACATGATATGGACGTGCCCACAGATGTCAGACGGCACACACACCATAGACACTTGGGAGGCTCCAATGCTCAGCTCAGACGTAGATGCCCAACGGAAGATCATCAATCAAGCTCAGGCAGCCGCCAGGTCCAAAGGGATACTGGCCGACTCCTAGCAAGGGTTTTGAAAAACCCATTGATTGATACTAAATAGAAGTCTTTCATCATCATCATCATCATCATGCCTCTGCCCGACGCGTTCATCGTTCGGCTTCTCGACACGTTTTGTCCCAGCATGTACACGTTCTAAAACAGAGTGTGACGCGCGTGCTGGGCCGCGCAAGCGGCATAAGAGGATGGAAGGGAAATGACGGCGGTGAAATGCCGACACTGGTGGACAGCAGATTGGAAAGCAGGCAGCCACTGGTAAAGCCAGCAAACGTCGCCACTTAGGCTGTTAGAACGCAGAGCACGATTGGCACGGTATGCGAGGGGTGGGAGAGAAACTCCCTGTTGTGAAATTCTAAAGCCGTAGCTAAGGCGCGCGCTCCTGAACAAAAGCATCATGTTCGCGAAGGAGCGGAAACAAATGCTCACCCGCCAACCGATCTTGCAGTAACTGTTTTCGTTGTCGCCTCAACTTTTTGCCGGGCGCGTACGTGCTTGGCTTTGTTGCGGGCTTGGAGTGTGTACGGGGGATGTGTGGATTCAGGCTTTTCTTGTTAACGTGATAGGGACGAGTGCATCAAAAGGACAGAATTGT
Organism: Haemaphysalis longicornis; assembly: GCF_048455015.1. Taxonomy (NCBI): domain Eukaryota; kingdom Metazoa; phylum Arthropoda; class Arachnida; order Ixodida; family Ixodidae; genus Haemaphysalis; species Haemaphysalis longicornis. Next base: position 111,403,479 of record NW_027526225.1, read on the forward strand.
TAATTGTTTATAACGATTGCGTTAGGCTATGTTCAGACTACCGACGCAAAGGCCATATCGTGATCTGTGGACGTAAAAAAAACTGCCTGTCACGCAGTTCGGTTGGCTGAGACGTGAAATGACGTCATTCTTTAAAGTTATTACAATGCGGCAATAGTCCGCCTTACTTCTGCGAAAGTGTGTATTGCAGAGTGTGTCAGACTGATGGCCGTCTCATTTTTATTTTGCAGTATACCACTTCAACGTCGTTGTAAATATTGTGTCGCTGCCCGCAAAAGTAACCGGAAAGCTCACTCTCCGTCTGAGTGGGGAAGAAGGAGAAGCGACCTTTGCGCTGAGTAAGAGGTACGATTCAGACAATTTCATCCCTGCTAAATCTGCTGTCTTGAATGCAATGCACACTTAACCTTTTTCTCTAAGCCTGAAGCCTGAAGTTGCATGAAGCCGATACGGCGGGCACCGGATAGCAAAAAAAAAAAGAAGAGCGGGGGGGCGGGGGGGGGGGGGGGGGGGGGGCTTTGCAAGGGATGAAAATTTGGCGAATTGACAATAATGCGAAAAAACTGGAACAAAAATTCTCTTTATTTTGAATTTTGGAGCTTGTAGATTGATCCGCTTTTTGTACCTGCGCAAAGAAAGGAAGTGAAGACGTTATTTTTTTAGCTGTGAAGATGAGGGACAATGTCAACGATTGATTTGATTGATTGTAGGGTTTAACGCGCCGATGCAACGCAGGCGATGAGGCGCGCCGTAGTGGAGGGCTCCGGATTAATTTTGACCACCTGGGGATCTTTAACGTGCGCCGAAATCTCGTACCCACGGGAGTTTTTGCTTTTGGCCTCCATCAGAAAAGCGGCCTCCGCGACCGGGAATCGAACCCGCGACCTCGTGCTCAGCAGCGCAACGCCTACAATGCCAACTAGAAGCGACCTTTCTTTGTACCCGTCTAGCCCCATTTGAGGGGGAGATTGCCATGACGGGCTTCAGAAAGGAAGCGACAAGGGGAGGGGATTAGGATGTCGTACCAGGGGCCGCATATTACTGCCCCGCGGGCCACATGCGTTTCCGACCCTTGCTCTAAGCTATACACGGCAACAAGGTTTGAGAACAAAAAATATGTACGAGAACACCTAAGCACTTATATGTGGTGAATGGGAAAGCATTAATGTGTAATTGAGTGCCCCTTCGGCCTACAGTAGTAGACCTAAATAGGATAGTGATGGTGATGATGATGACGACTACGATGATGATGATGACGCTGGTGACGACGATGATGATAGGTGTGCCTCCACGTTCGGCGCCAAGAAAACCTGAAGCGGCCGCCGGGCCTGCCCGATGTGCTGCGATGCCCGACACATAGTGCCCTGGCTTCATGACACTGACTTTGTGGGAGATAAGCGATTACGGGAGATAACGTTTGACAGCACATAAACGAAGCGAGCTGGGATACATATTTTGGCTAATGCAGCTGGTGCTTAAAGAAGACTTGATACACTGCTCAAGTATGCCACGACTCATTTTGTTCATTTTTCCTCTAGGAGAGCTAACTTTAAAGTTAACCACGACTTGTTCAGTTCTTTATACATAACTGCTCATAATACCCAAAAATATCCCCAGAATACTATTCAGTAATTTTCAAAGCGAGTTTTAGGGACATCCAAGAACCATACTTAAAGGCAGGTCGATAAATAAAATAAACCGAATTCGGATATATGTTTGTAGCAACATTATGGGTGAAATGCACATTGCTGTTGCAAAACTTAAATATTTCCCGCACTGCGCAGAAAGATTCGGGCATACGAAAAAATTTCAGGGGCGGTGATTACTGCAGCACTCGATAGGGTTCACGACGTAGACAACGCTCGACGAATGACATTCGACGCGCGGACAAAAACGCAGCACAATTGACCTGCAAAAAAGAAAAAAAAAGAAAACAAAAACTTCAGATGACTTGCATAACCACCACCTGATGGAAAACGCACTTCGGAGGTTTTATTTGATCCGGCCGCTGAAAACAATCAGCGGGGACGTCATGAACTGATCATCTGGTTCAGACGTGGGGTTTGACACGACGAAGCTACATATGGGCCCTGACGGAATCTTGACACAGCGGAAATTTTTGTGTTTTGCCTCAAGAAAAAAAAAAAGTTCGGCCAACGCAGACCCGTTCAGACCTGCGTCATCATCAGCAGCACAACGCCTTAGCCAACGAGCCACCGCGGCGGGTCTCAAGTACAGTCGGGATCAATTTGAAGGTTATCGCGGGAGCACCGACCGCCCGCGACGACAGCGCCTTAGCGTGACACTTTTTACCATCACCCATAACGAGATTATGCTAGGTTTGCTTCTCCCATGGCTGTTCCAGGCAGTGCGCGCACTGCCGTCAAAAACGATAAAGGACACGCTCGTTTATTTTTTCTTTATCCTTTCATCGACATACTTCACACTGATACGCAAACTTCTCAGGGTAACTATTGCGGCATGCCGGGGCATTTTGAAAAAAAAAATTGTAATTTGCTTCCGAAATGCCGCAATGCAGAGATATCGTCGGTGTTATCAGGTTGCCGAGGAACAAAACGCGGATACATCACCCAAAATGGAATGAAGAAAAAAACTGCGGCAGTCGGCCTTTGCAGAAGGGGGTGAGCGAATTATAAGCAACAGCCAAGGGGTGAGGGAGGGCAGCATAATCTCATCTTCGCGAATGAAAAAAAGTGCCGTGGAACGGCGCTCTGGTCTTGCTTGCTCGGTGCTACCGCGATAACCTTCAAATTGAGCCTGACTGCACAGTTGAACCTCGCTATAACGAACACTGATATAGCGAATTCAATCAATCAATCAATCAATCAATCAATCAGTCAGTTTTATTTTTCGCTCCAAAAAGTACAGCGAAAAAAGGGGGGCCGGAGAAAAAGCCGCTCATTTGCGGCTTGACGGGGCTCCGGACACCCATCGGCAGTGGACACAATGCAGTTACCGAAGCACACGTACATTAAAACATTAAAACATACATTTAAAAACATATTATGATATGACATTGAAATAAAACACACTAAAAACAAAAGATAGTCACAAGCACTTTTTAAAGGAACATTTCGACGGCTTTCTTCGTGTTCAGTTTCATAATGTCAATCGGCAATAGCCGATTGACATTATCGGCAATAGCGAACTAAATACTAACTTTGGTTGGCCATTTTTATTTCGATGACTTTTATTCTTTATAACGAAGCTGAAACCATGATAGCCGCGCGCGATATCAGATATAACGAAAAAATATTTGACCAGGAGTGTTAAAAACTACTTAGAAAACCCCCGTCGTCCGAAACTGCAGAAGTATACAGGCCCTTTTGTTCGTAGGCACTGTGGAAAAGTTCATCCTGTTCACTGCTGTGAGTAGCCACCAGACGAAGATCACATCTTTCATCAAATAAATAAAGACGCAGGCCTGCTTTGTCAAGTGAACTTTGTTATGTTGTAATTTCGCCTACTCATGTTCCGGTTAATTGAGGTTGAAATGCAACAAGGAGAAAGCTAAGGGTTGCCTTGTTTATAGTGGACTCGAAGCCTAAAGAATGCATTTTTGTATCAAGTATTTTTCCGCGAGCCAGATTGTCGATTTGTTAGAGCTGATCTTTACCTCTACTGTTACAACGAATATCGGATATAACAAACTAATTTGCTGTCCCGATATACTTCTTCGTTATAACGAGGTTCGACTGTAAACTTACTGCCATCTTTACAGGGAGGAAGAATTCTCCTCCGACTCCAACAAGACCTACCTCTCGACTACGGCCACAAGACTTGGCAACTTGCTGGAAGGGTCTCTAAGTATGGTCTCCGACGGCAAAGACGTAACAAGTCAACTAGTGATTCACCGAGTGATCGTCTTTCTCATGAACGACGTGGCCATGGCAAGGTGGGCAATCGGATATACGTCATCTTAAAGTGTCCATCACGGGCCCCCCTCGAGTTCCTACAAAACCGAGGCATCCGTCAAATTTTCCGCCGATGTTTTCTTGTTTAGGGGCGAAGCCCCTTAGGGGCTCGGGCTGTTGGCGTCTCCTGTCGTCGTCGTAATCGTCGCCTTATGTAGTCACGGTACCAAAACACCGGGACACTCGTTTACGCCTCGTGCTGGAACACTTCGTGCTTCAAAAACGCGAGACTTTTACAGTGAAGCTGTATACCTCTACCCCTAAATTGTTTCATCTCCGTGGGCAAAAACGCCTAGATGCCAAGAATACACTCATATATACACTGCATGCTCGCCCCTCCCCAGGTTTCACGTTAGGGGAGATGGCCCGGGATTTTTTTTATTATGATTAACAGCCCAGCGGTTTATTAACAGCCCAGCCCACGATGTCCAGTTGCAACGACCTGTGTCAATGTGCAGAGCTCGCATCCCCGCGAGTACACAGAGTGTAGCATCCTCCCTTCCCCTGTGGGGATCGTATCCCCGCTAGCACTCACATTCCCTTTCAGTAGGCCGAGGTTCCTCACACGGAGACAAGTTAGCCCTCATTCACACTGCCGTTTTTCACCCCGTCACGTCACCGTCTTCCGTCATGGGCGACGGTTTCTCGGGCGATTTCTCGCCGAAAACGGCGCGACGGTGACGGGAAGCCGAGCTCTACGTTTCCGTTCCGTCAACGCGACGGGACCACGCCGTGGTAAACCCGCCAATCAGAAAACGAATTTTTACGGCTAAATTTAGCGAAAAGTGAGCACACGTTAAAATCTAAGCCATTTTCTTTACCTTTCAGATTAAGCACGCTCAATTCTAGGCTAAACTGATCACTAGGCAGACGACCCTGTACTCTGACGGAGAGCTCCAGTACTAACGCTACTCCGTTTACGTCTCCGTCGCGGTCTTTTGACGTGACGGAGAAGGTGACGGCTGTGTGAATGAGGGCTTATTCGTATGTAATGTTATCAGTGCTTGCCACTTAATCGTTAACGCGCGCAAGCTCAAACGCGGACGTTCGCACGCACGCACAGAGTTGCTTGACATTTTGCTGCTTGCTACTTCTTGAATTACGTCGGGAGCTTTCCGTATCGCCCTATAATTTCCGGAGACCTTCTGTCGGCGAAGAATGACAAATTTCTTAATGTTACTCTCTCCCCCTAAGCCCATAGCCACGCTGCATGCTGACCCGATGTTCACCGCCGATGCTGCCAGCGTCGAGCTCATCGAGCTGGGCAACAGCGTAAACGACTCCAAGCTCCGCGTGCGTCCGTTGATACGGTTGTGCTTCCTGGCCTAGCTAAAAAATAACGGAGCAAAAACGAGATAACGTAGAATAACAAAGCGGCGCTCCCCCCGCTTGAGCTCCTCGTGTAGCCTTCACAACCGTGAAACGATTGTCAATTTTTGGTGCGAAAACTCTATATTACGCTATATCTCGCAGGGTATACCGTCGCAATGAACTTGAGCCGCCGGAGCGCGAGTGCGGCAAGTGTGACGTCACGCCACCTAATCCGCTGCGGATAGGCGCCGCAGCTACGCGCGCTCACAGCCTCGACGCTGTGGTACCACGTGACTAACCGACGGTTTAGGCACAGAGTTTTTTAGTAGTATACTACAGAGGAAAGTGCACCTGGGAATCCATGTCGTCGTGGGTGGTTATGGGAAGAGCTCAGTTTCTGGCTTGAGCTTGGCATGACAATCGGGTTCTTATGCGGTTTTTGGGATTTACTTTCTTCACTATGCATTAGCACGTATCCGAGCGACGAGATAGTTGAAATCCTCCCTGTTCTGTGGTAGCCGTGAGCCGTGGCAACTGCGTGTTCACTGAAAGAGCAGGCAGGGCGTGATCGTACCTAACCAACCTAACGTTGGTCATGCCGGCATCGTGCCGGAACGTATGACTGAGCGGGTAACGAACTCGCTCAGCAACAAGTAGCTGACGGTCGGAGCACCGGTCCAACTCGAAGGCGTCGTTTTCATAGGCACGCTAAAAAACATTTCTAAGCTCTTCAAACAACTTATTATTTGGAGTAATGGTAAAATTAATAAAACAATAGTAAGTCTCCCCCAAAATATTAACATTGTTGTTAACTGCCAGCCCGGCCTGCAGAATAGTAGGCCCAACCGTTCCGGCAAAAATGCGTTTTACTTCCTTTTTTCTTAACTTTAAAACATCCTGTTTTATTCTCCACCTATGTAATAACACACCATTCTTTACGTTTTTGCGGAACTGTGTTCGAATATACGGCCACTAAAACGTTTCAATCCAAGCCAATGACGAAACTAAGGCGAGCGCACGGTATAATGGCGGCCCATGACGACACAGACGGCCTTGATATGAACCGCATATACGCTAGCGTCAAATTCTTAGTTGCTCATTCTCGCCATGGCTAGCGCGCTGGCTGGGACACCTGTGCGTGCGAACCCGCGCAAGCGACAGTAAACGTCCATGTAATCGCCCAGAAGCCTAACTTGCATTAATTTAAGCAGCGCAGTGTTTGCAAAACAGGCCAAACAGACCTTTCGCTCGTTTTGACTGCAGGCTTACAAGCATTGAACCTGGCCCATTTTCAAGCTCTGCGCTCACTTCCTCTCGACATCACGTGCCGTCTAATTAGCAAGTGTTTGCACTGCGGCAAAGGGGAGCGCACAAGCTTTCACGGTGATTAACTTCGACCGTTTGTTCCAGGTACAGGAAGAAAAGGGTAACGTGTTTGAGGCCGACATCGATGGATGAAGCAAGGATAACGCTTTCCCGGTGCGACACGTAGCGGATAGGGAAGTCGGCGATATGAACTGTGGAAGGCGAGAACACGAAGCACGTGATAGAGTGTGTACAAAGTACAGCAACTGAAGAACAATAAAAGAAGCTCACGAATGTTATGGTTTGTAACTGGTTGAGTTCCCACGTTCCTCGAGCTGCCCATAAACACACATGAGGTACGGTCTTTTTTCTAGGCCACACCAAAGGTTTCTGGGCTACAAAGACTTCAAAGTAAATGTTCAAAGTTTCTTGTGACTGAAATATATTAAGACAGTAAGAAAGAAAGGTATTTTTGCCCGCTTTCTGGTATAAATCGTTTCAGACACGCTCAAGAGGTAAGCTTGTACTTTTGACTTTCCGTGTCCTACGCACTCTTGGAATGGTCTAGAAAATGTTGGCAAAGAGTGTACCAGCACTAATGGTACTGTAACGCATTACGTGGGGAACTGAAGACTGCTTACGTGTGGGAACACGGATGCACATTTATTTCAAGCTGACGCGGCGACGCTACACAGCCGATGAGGCGCGCCGTAGTGGAGGGCTCCGGATTAATTTTGACCACCCGAGGATCTGTAGCGTACGCCGAAATCTCAAACAGACAGGCGTTTTCGCTTTTCGCCTCCGTCAGAAAAGCGGCCGCCGCGGCTGGGAATCGAACCCGAGTTCTGGAGCTCAGTTTTAAGCTGTGCGACCCTCTATGTTTAATGGTAGCTTCGTCGTTATCGCGTCCCCTTCTGCAGGCTGAACCCCAAAGGTGGGATTGTGCCCTCACATTGCCATCGTCATGGTCATTTTCTCTTCTTTTTCTCCTCGGTTTCCTTATATCTGGTTTCATGAATCCTCATCTAGCCCAGCTCCCCTCGTGCAAGAAGCTCTCGCCCAGTTGGCTGATGACACCGAGCTCCCAAAACATCGGGAGCCCCGCTGCCCAGATGGCTGAGCCAAAAACTCAGTGGTACAATCCCCACAACTTTTGGGCAAAATAAAGTTACTACTACTACAACTACTTTAGGGTATTGGCGCGTGCGCACAGAAGGCGATTGTTTTCTTTTGGGTGCGGAGTACCTTAGGACCGCACAATGTCTGTCCGCGTCCGTGCGCAGAGCATGTACAATGGCAAAAAATCACACAGGCACCGGCAGGATTAGAGCCTGTGTCGGGCAGACCAGACAGAGTTAGCGTCAGTCGTCTTACACATTGGGCTACGACCGTGAGTTAAAATTGGGTTACGACCGTAAGAGTCAAATGGCTTACTCCCTCCCTCGCCTGTAACGGTGCGGAGTAACTTAGGACCTACCACTGTCCGTCCGCGTCCATCCGTGCACACACCACCATCAAGCGAAAATCAGGCGAAATTCGATTTGATCCGTGAGTTGCACTTTCACTTAGGAATAATCAAGGTGCCTCACGGCTCAAATCGAATGACGGTCGTGGCGCAAATCGGATGTCATTTCGAGTACCCGTACTCCGAACCCTCGCCATCATCCACGGAGTCGAGATGCTGCCATTTCTTTTTTGTTCTTCTTCGCCTTTGTAAACCGTATACGTATTCCCTATTAGCGTAAAGTTGATTTACTGATTCTGTAATTAGCATGCTCAGATTACTCCTGTAGGCTTCGGAGACATGTCTCTGGCTCAAGTTTTCAAGCCGAAGGCCACAAGGCAATCACCAGGTCCACAGCTTGCTCGCTAAAGCCAAAGTTCGGCGATAACGCAGGGTTGCGAGATGGGCTGACGCTCCGTAGCATATAATCGTCTCCCATTTTTTTATGAATATCGAGAACCTCGAAAACAACATACAAACAATCAAATCAACATTTATTAAACTGCAATAGCCATGTATCTCCATTAAATCCTATTACGGCATTTAAAACTGACCGAAGTTTTAACGAATATGACCTCAAAGTGAATTAGGCTTGTTTGGCTCCCGATAGAAATATCAAGCTGTTGCAAAGTTAGCCGAATTAAGTTTTAAGTGCGAATGCACTTTATAAGCGACCCTGAATTCCGGTGACCGCCGTCCGTCCACATAGCAACAGCTGCGGGTGCGCGCGCTCCTCGTCTTCCTTGGCAACGCGGGGAGATGGGCGCGCGCTGCCTGGCCGCTGACATGGCACATACCCACGGGATTGGCCAGGAATCTCCTCGTCTTCCTTGGCAACGGGGGGAGATGGGCGCGCCCTGCCTGGCCGCTGACATGGCACATACCCACGTGGGGGATTGGCCAGGAATCGGGCGTGAGAAGGGCTAATGCACCCGCTTAAAGGAGTACTGACACGAAATTTCAAAGCTGAGATCCGCTCTAGCAATCAAGTACAACGACAACACAAATAGGTGTCTGTGCATGGCACATACTCACGTGGGGGATTGGCCAGGAATCGGGCGTGAGAAGGGCTAATGCACCCGCTTAAAGGAGTACTGACACGAAATTTCAAAGCTGAGATCCGCTCTAGCAATCAAGTACAACGACAACACAAATAGGTGTCCGTGAATAAATGCATCTTTCTTTCTTTGTAGTTGTGTGTGTGTGTGTGATCTCTCTTTCGCGAACATTACCGAACCGCGCAAATTCAACTCCTGCATTCGCACTTTCACATTCTTCCCCTCGGGGAAAAGCGGGGAATTTTTTTTTTTTGCAGAATATTTCAGTTTTATGCATTTGATTTTTTCTGTAGTTGTTTAAATTGTATTTTCAGTTAAACCCCGCATTCGCCAGACTTAAACTTCCGTTAGCGATGAACCTGATTTAGTCTGAATCTATTGGATAGCTATAACTGTCTATGGGGCGCGAAAAATTCCGCAACAAGCCCCGGAAGCCAACCTCAGTTGAACTTCTTCGGTTACGACACCCCTACATAGGTTCTTCGCGTTGTTTTTTTATGCTCAACAGGGAAATTTTACACCGGCCGATGTCATGAAAGGCACAGCAGTTCGCGGGGTGACTCGGATGCGGTGTGGGGGCAGCGACCGGAAATCAACTGGCTGGTGTCACATCTGCTTCAAGCATTATGTTGAACTATGACAAGCCGCTTCGATACGCAGAGAGTTTTCATAGGATTCCAGTTTTTTTTCAAAGCTCGGTCGTTGCCTTTTTGCTTTCAGGAAGCATTGTGCTCTGTAACATCTGATTAGAAGCATAGACACACGTTCAACGTCCCCGATGGATAAATAGCAAATTTAATGTTCTAGACGGCTCTCTGCTAGCTGAATCGCCACTCTTACACGTGGTAATCATCAACTTAAGTGTACGAGCACTCTACTGTAAAAACAACGAATCTGGAGGTACGGGAACATATACATGAACAGAAACGACGATGTGTATATGAGCATATTTTATTGATTATGAGGCTCAAAGCGCCGATGCTACACAGGCGACGAGGCGCGCCGTAGTGGAGGGCTTCGTACTCGGATCAATTTTGACCACTTGGGAATCTTTAACGCGCGCCTAAATCTCGAACACACAAACGTTTTCGCTTTTTCGTCTCCATCAGAAAAGCGGCCGCCGCGGTCGGGAATCGAACCCGCGTCCCCGGGCTGAGCAGCACAGCTCTTTTCCACTGAGCCACCACGAATGGGTATATGAGCAGATTTAAAATATAATGAAGGTGACTTCTTTATTCTTTATTGCACAGTCTGGGAGTTCATCTTATGCACACTTTCTATTATATATTCAACGACTCTACTAATACGAAAAACTGAATGTATGCGTCCCTTTGACAATATAGAACCAATTATTCTATTCTATCAATTATTCTATTAACCGGCAAATTATTCTATTTTTGGTTGAAAAAAAAACGTATTTCGCATATCAAACGTTAAGCAATTTTAGTGTACTCACACGTAGTAAATTTACGTCAGAATTAAGTGTTGCACGCTTGACACATGTCATCGCCTTAATAAAAGATGTGGGGGATATTTGACAACCCTCACAGTGCGGTGGTTGGAGGGAATTTTTAAAGAATTTGCCAAATTAACCATTTGTACTGAGCAGTGCTACCGGCTTCCATAAAGAAGAGGCACAAAAACGAGGTCGCAAGTGAAATAACCCCAGAAAATCGACAAAAACGCTAAACACATTTTCTTCCAAACCAAGAGAGCAGCGAATTCCGCGAACAATTACACGGATAGACTGGACGATAGGCAAGCGCTACCTTCGACAATTCTTAGTGGAATTGCGACAAGTCTATTACATTGGCGTTACCCCTTTGGAAACGTAACTGCGCATGTCTGTTACCGCCCATTTAACAACTGGTTTGCACATATAAAGCGTACAGCTTTCACTAAATATTTTTCCACGCTGTAACGATAGAAAGACATGCGCGGCTGCATGGATTTTTCTCTCTAAAGCTGAGCCTCAAAAAAAGGGCGTGGGGAACGATTGATGACGTCCCTTTCACCCTGGTTCTTCTGTTGCCCTCAGTCTTTGCAGAAGCTTCTTTATGTTTGGCTTCTCGCTGCATGACTGTTGTCTTGTTACGGTTAGCACTCAGAATAGCACCTATAAGCTTAAAGGGACAGAAAACCGATTTTTGCCGAGTATATAGTCTCTATCTCAAACGAAAGGGCATCACTTAAAGCACCTCAACGAGAAACGGTTTTGCTGATAACGCCATAGAACTTTTTAAATCGAAATTTTCAGATCTACGAGCCGTATGTGTCCTCACGAAAAATAATGCTGCAACGATGACGTACAGTAGCGCGGCAACAAGATTTTGTCTCTATACGAAATGAAAAACGATATCTAAAAGCTGTGCCCAGCTAAAAAAAGTGTGAATTGCAGGCTTCCTTATTCCTTTATGTGTTTTTTTTTAATTCAACAATCTATTTTGCACGAATGCGCCATCTGTTGGGATAGACGATAGGTAGAATCTAGCTTCACGTTGTGGAGGTTGGCAGTTCGATTCTCCCTGGGCGTGACGTTTTTTTAAATGCAGAGCATTTCAGTAACTCACGATGTCACCCGCGTTGGCGTCCGTAGTCCGCACCGTCGTTGTCCCTACTATATAAAAAAAAAATACTATCCGACGCCCGGTTTCGATCCCTCGACCCTGCGGGCGGAACGCAATGTACATGGTGCTCTACCTACTGCGCCACAAAGCCGACACAGAATGGGACGCTACGAACGCGCCTTATATCGTTGACTCATTCAAATTACTGCTGACGAGCGCTCTCTCGTCAGCAGTTGCCACAAGTGCAACAACGTTAACGTAACGCAAACTACTTAACGTCGTGCGCCCCCGGAAATGCTCTGCATTTGATCGTGTCCCTCGCGAGGGGGATGTTTCACTGCGTCTTCTCTCGGTCGCGGGACCCGTGGCGCCATCTGGCGGAGGCGCGGCACAACTTGTAGCACTTTGAAAAGATGCGGCGCCAGCCAGCTGTGTGTGTGCGTGCCGTACTTGTACAAATGGCGAGTGCATAGGCTGTCCACAGAGCAAAGCATTCGTGCAAGTAAGCCGTTGCAGTCAGTCAGTTAGTTAGTTAACAACTCCGCAAGCATTTGCGTTTCTTGCTTTGTAAACAAAGCGAAACACGCAAGAATGACGAAATTTTCTTTCTTCATGTGCCCCGAGTTAAAATTTTCAGTAACGTACGTGAGGTTGGGTATCCGTACGCGTTGCAGCGGTTGAAGTCCCATTTGGAAGTTGCCATGTGGAACGGGCACAACTGTCGCAACCCCGACGATGAGGGTAGAGTAGTGTCATTTCTGATTTTGGATTTCGAGATTAGGCCTAGCCCAAACGGGCAAGACCTCCCAAAAATTGGCCTATGGGCTCATTGGAATGTCCCTCCCCACGGTAATCTTTAGTAAAAGGCGAAAGATTAATGCGTGGATGTGAGGAGAGACCTGAGCCTGAGCGATGCCTGCATAAACCGTGCTTCACAGGGCGCCCTTCGGCGGCATGTATTCAGAAGCGTCGCTGGTGGTGCAAAGTACAGACAAAATTATGAAAATTATAACCAGTAAGCGCGTAGATCGTGTAAATAGTATGACTAAGAATACGTTTGGGCATAATGTTTTAAATAGACTTTTCAACTGCTACGCTACCTGGAGTTTTAGAATATCGTTACCGTGTTTACGTTACCGTATATCGTGTTACCGGAAGCCGGAGTTTCAGTTACTGCTGAAAATGATAGGACACCTTTTAGCATGCCGCTTGAAGTTTTCGTATTCCCGCACACCGGACGCGGTAATACATGTAGCCACAATTGATGAGTTAGTCTCCAAAGTAAATGACACAAAGCTTTGTTGCTCAGACCTATCCGCTTTTGTTTAAAATAGCTTGAATCTGTTACTTTTAAGTGCAGAACACTTTAGGGGCTCGCCTTGTTGTCGTAGCTCCCTGTTCCTTTTTTTAAGCTGCCGTTCGTGTATTTGGAAACTGAAATAAAATATTTTGGCAGAAAAAACGCCCCTGAATCAGGCAGAATCGTCAAGGCTCCTTTACTGGGTCTGTTTACTGAACGCTGCCGTTGATTCTGGGCATGGAGGCTCACTGAGAGCAACCCAGTGACGGCGGGCGGCGTGTCTTTAAAAAATTCAAAATAATGTTTTAAAATACACATAAATTTTAAACTTATACCAATACTTGTGCTAAAAGGTTTTCAATACGTAAATAAACGTTTCAGCAGTTGCAGTAGCGGCTAGGTTTGCAGGTCATGTGACCGGGACACATACTGTAGTGTCAAGTTTCGACACTACGAACCGCCACCCTTCCGATTTCACGAAGTTTGCTGCCAAATTAAAATTATTTCCGCCAATTTGTTTATAAATTGCTTGTGGTTACCGGACTATATAAAACGCTTGCTTTCATATGAGTTAGAGAACATATACGCGACAAAAATCGTTATTTGTGTTATTATCTTTATTTATGTTGTTTAGAATGGTTTAAGAAAGTGAATATGCCACACATTGCATGACGCATGAAAAAGTAACTTTTTCACTGGGACACAGTATCTGCGACGGTTTGTTCGCTTCTCCGTCTTCGTCTTTTGTCGCGAATTCCACCGGCTTCGTGTCTTCGTAGCGTGCACGCGTTTGTTTTAACTGCGGAACGTTTATTGCTGGCCATATTGTGTGAGGCGTTATCAGAAATTTCGTCATTCTTGCGTGTTTCGCTCTGTTTACAAAGCAAGAAACGCAAATGCTTGTGGAGTTGTTAACTGACTAACTGACTGACTGACTGACTGACTGACTGACTGACTGACTGACTGACTGACTGACTGACTGACTGACTGACTGCAACGGCTTACTTGCACGAATGCTTTGCTCTGTGGACAGCCAATGCACTCGCCATTTGTACAAGTGCGGCACGCACACACACAGATGGCTGGCGCCGCATCTTTTCAAAGTGCTACGAGTTGTGCCGCGCCTCCGCCAGATGGCGCCACGGGTCCCGCGATCGAGAGAAGACGCAGTGAAACATCCCCCTCGAGAGGGGCACGATCAAATGCAGAGCATTTCCGGGGGCGCACGACGTTAAGTAGTTTGCGTTACGTTAATGTTGTTGAACTTGTGGCAACTGCTGACGAGAGAGCGCTCGTCAGCAGTAATTTGAATGAGTCAACGATATAAGGCGCGTTTGTAGCGTCCCATTCTGTGTCGGCTTTGTGGCGCAGTGGGTAGAGCACCATGTACATTGCGTTCCGCCCGCAGGGTCGAGGGATCGAAACCGGGCGCCGGATAGTATTTCTTTTTATATAGTAGGGACAACGACGGTGCGGACTACGGACGTCAACGCGGGTGACATCGTGAGTTGCTGAAATGCTCTGCATTTAAAAAAGCCAGCTGTTAGTTTCGGAAGATGGGCGCTGTCCGGCTTGCCCTGGCCGTTCTTTTTCCTGCCTTTGAACAAAAGCATGATACAGCAATAACTCCACAGTAATCACTTCTGAATTAACTGCGATGAGCCGGAAAGCTGGACCTGAAAGCACTTCGCGCGTCATTGCCTCGGAAAACAGGGGACTCGAGGACTATAACTTCCCGCAGCTGGGAATTCTCATCTGCAAAGTGTTTACCAGGGCAGCTTGAGCCCGACCGCATTATCAGGATACAAAAAGACAAGCACGAGGGCGGAGTTGGCCTAATGCCAAGGAGCCAACTGGCACTCTCCAAAACTAGAAGCACCTGCCTCTCCTCCGTTTAGCCGCACGCTCGCGGAGCAGTGTGGGAAAGCCCGCCGCCGCTAGCGGAGAACGCCGGCAAGGCGGTCGATCGTGAATGCATTACCCGCCGCGGTGGCTCAGTGGCTAAGGCGTTGTGTTGCTGAGCACGAGGTCGCGGGTTCGATTCCCGGCCGCTGCGGCCGCTTTTCTGATGCAGGCGAAAAGCAAAAACTCTCGTGTGTACGAGATTTCGGCGCAAGTTAGAGAACCCCAGGTGGTCAAAATTAATCCGGAACCCTCCACTACGGCGCGCCTCATCACCTGCGTTGCGTCGGCGCGTTAAACCCTACAATCAAATGGAATAGCGTCGTCCTGCAGGGCCGTTTGGGCATGTCTATAACTTGCGACACGTCGACGTCTACCCAGACGGAGGCAAGGGGCAGCTGTATGTGTATACATGCGATTCCCTGGTGACAAAGTCACGGTTAGTTGACGCAGCTTGCAACGTGCGCCTTTTTGTGTGTTACGTGCGGCTCAGTGCTTATGTCCCTCACAACGAACATCCGTAAATGCCGAGAGATTTGTGCAGTACGCCAATTCTTAGTCCAGGTATGTGACACGTATCATGCAGCGGCCGCACCTGAACAATGACAAAAGTATGAATGCCTCGCATACCATAGATAATCAGGCATGGTATAACAAAGAGGCTCTACGACCTCCGCACAACTACAGGTGCGCAAAGCTATGCACAGCTGTGCATTTACAGGCTTGCACTTTCTGCTTTTCGTGTTCGTCGCGACGTCTGTCCGGGCTCGCCAGCCATATCTATGACTCGTATAACTTCATTTGACCTTCACACGTAGAGCGAGATCACGCGGCAACATGTTATGACGTAGTTGAGTTATACATTTTTGGCATTTAGCACCGGTCTATTTGGACACAGAAATGCATAGTTGTATTCGAAGTTTGCGTATGAATCATGGGTTAAATAATTATGTGACTACGTTTACATGTTACTCCGTGCGAAAACATGACATGACAGGAGTGGAGAAGTTGCAGAGAAACAATTTTAACTGGACAGCGCAAACAACAACAACCCTAACAACCGCAATCATAGCTTTCGTCTGCTATCGTAAACCACGCTGGCATTTTCGTGTCACATTACGCTTGTTTGTTGTTCCTGTTTTGACGCTTGCGTATACTCTTAGATGTGCACTCTTCTAAAGCAAAACTTTCTAGCTCTACCAGCCAACGATTCTTTCGTGGCGTGCGGGACAAGAAACTCCCAACGCGGCGGAGGCGGCGGCGGCAGGGGGAAGGGGGGGGGGGGGGGGGGGTTTCACTTACGAAGCACACTGCAGATGGCGCGCTCTTCCCCGGCGTACCCAGCGTTCCCCGCGCGCCGGAGCCTGCTCAGCACGGCGGGCGCCACGGGGTAACGCATTCCGTCGGCTATGTCACCTGCTTCAGTGGCGGTTGTTTTGGGCCTGTTTTGGAACAGCTTCGCGTGAATTGCGTGCTTCCTTCGCACGGCTGGATTAACTTGTTTCGACAGCATGTCCTGGGTAACCCGGCCCCGACGGAATTAAGTGGTCGTACGGCAAAGATACGTTAAGGATCGGTTTTCAGGGCGGGAAAACAAAATGCAGAAACCACATACAGACATCTGGCCGCTAGAGAAACACTACCTTTTGCGCACTACTACCCACGAATGGGACTCCGTTTTCTAAGTTGGTGAATACCAATTCCGTTGTGTTTCAAGAGGTATTACAAAAGGCGAAAGGAGCAACTGGTTCTGATAAATGGGGATTATAAAAGTTCTCTCAGCTTTCTCGCAAATTTCCAACTTACTAAACTAACTAGTTTAATTGCGTATAAATGGGAATCAGCTAAGCTCACATGCCGGATGGTTTCGGTGTCTGCGCTTGTGTCGCGCGGTGGTGTAGCCCCAAGCTAGCACACCAGGATGGCTAGGTTCCGCTGTCTTACCCTTCGAAAGACGCTCCTCTCCGTTTTCTCTCACTTCCGACTCACGGCCGGGCTACAGCGGTGGCGTCCGCCGCTCTAGCCCGGCCGTGGCCGACGCTGCTGCTGCGTTCGGGACGCCGCCCCCTGCGCATTCCAGGTAACGGCTGGCAGAATATCTGATTTCACTCTTTGTCGAGCCACGCGTGTGAATTCAAGTGACGTCGCATGGGCAATTGATGTGGATGTCGTTTAAAGCTGTGCTTTCCAACCACCTTCACAGCGTGGATTGGAGCAAATTTTTTTACGTCCACTGCAGTCGACTAATTCCAGCGCTGCCGCATTTTCCTGACTCCGTGCGGTGCAGATATCAGTGTTTACAGAACTATGAACGATGGTAGTTGGTACAGCAGGACGTTGGCTAAAACAAACAAAACTGCACCGTACAGAAAAAGACTGCGTGTGAAACAAATTTAGGCTTCACTTATGGCAGGGTAATGAGCAAAATATTGATCATTAAGATTGCAAGAGGCGCGCCAGCTGCTTCCCAGTAACGGAGGGTACTACGACCGGGACGGAAAGATGCGGTGGGACTAGTTTCGTATCTGGAGAACCAGCTAGGTTGCAGACGCACAACTCACTAAAACACCTGCACTTTTCGGGCCCCGGCTACTCCCTCACGAATGAGTGAAATTTCCCAGAAAATGGAGCAGGAATGCCCCTTGAAACTTGAATTTTCCGTCTTGCACCTGTGGGACAATGCAAGCTAGACAAGTGCAAGGCACCGGAACGTAAAATGAATTAGTAATAATGTTACATGAAGTGGGACACCAACTTTGGATTAGCCAGTACATTACGCGACGAAAAAAAAAACTTTGCTAAAAAGTTGTTGATTTTTCTGCCATAGGAACCAGTAGAAAATGAAAGTGACATGTGCAGCGAAATCTGCAGCTGAGCATGATTTGGGGGTCGGCAGCTGTCTTGTGGGTGTGCCTGGCAAGTGTCATCCTGCTGGCGGGTCGCTTCGGCAAAGGTGTACTGGCGTCACTTCCGTGAGGGATATGGCGTCAGTGAAATTTTGCGGTACCGCGACATAAAACACTCTCGTGTTAAAATATAAAACCCGAAAACGAACAACCCTAAGTATAACGTCTTCTTTAGCACTAAAGGTTGCTGTTCCGCAAGAAGAACCTGTGTGCAGGGGTGCACCCTTTACAGGCCGCTTGCTTCCTTGTACTGGCGTCACTTCCGAGACGGATAAGACGTCAGCGAAATCTTTCTGTGTCCGGGAATAAAACACTTTCGTGTTAAAAAAAGGAGCAGAGATTAGGCGCTGCAACGAAAAACTTCACCATTCTTTCCCAAAGAAAGCTGAGAGAACGAAAGCTTTCTCACATCAAAACTGCGTCGAAAGCGCGTCAAAAAAACCTTCGCTAAAAGTGCGTCAAAAACCTTAGCTCTAAGTGCGCCCAGTCGATCTCCAGACCTTCAAAGACCCAAGTCGCAAACGGAGAACAAACCCATGCGACGATTCCTTGCGCACTAAGTAAATGCATCTATACGAACGACCTTAATGTATACAGATACGTGGTTTATGAGATAAATTTGTCATTGTACTCCTTGTTCATGATCGATGCGTGTATAGTTTCATCTAGAACCGCTCGTTGTTCGCGATTTTCAAGTAACCGTTTTGACACAATGTAAGACCGGTTTCATGCACGCGCCGTGTGTCCGGAGATCTTATCAGAGCTTTTCGGTCGACCAACCTGTCTATGAGTAAATGTATTGGTTTATTGACAGGACGCCATGAGTCCCACTAAGAAAGCTTTTGCTTAAAGTCTCACTCGGGGAGCAAAGAAAAGTTGCGCTAAGTTGCGCCGCGAACCTCCGTACTCCGGACGTCTTGGCTGTTTTGCAGATTGTTGCCGCCAGACTGTCGCTAACTCGGAGTTGCAAATAACTCCGCAGAACTAAAGTCCATAATTCAGATCGAACCGGGTCAAACGTGTTCAGCGAATCATTTAACTGAGGCTATAGGCTGTATTCACTGGCGAGGCACTCTTGCAGGCAACCATGTGAGTGCGCTGTCACTGGTTACGTCGGGCTTAGCACGGTTAGCACGGCCGTGCTAAGCACGTGAGGTGTGTTGGATGTTCCAAACTCTACCCCACCCAACGCAAAGTAATGCCTCGACTCCAATGCCAGTGCGATTAATAACCTATCTGTGACACCACCATTGAGAATCGGGTTGAAACGCAGCAGACGACGCACGCCGGTGTTTTTTTTTTTTTCTCTATTTTTTTTCTTTTTTCTTTTTTCTTTCTTTTCTTTGCGGCGTGCGGGCGCAGTGGCACAAGCCACCCCATGTCCGTGACCGTTTCCAGTGTTGTCAAGCGAAGAAATTGACAGCTAAACTTTTCAGTGGATGCCATGTATAGTGGCAGCCACGTGGTGTATAATATATATTGAAGAAACCATGACGCTTAGCCACTGCGATGACGATGAAAGGCATATCTTGGCACAGAAAATGCCTAAGCTGTAGTCTGTTAGCGGAAACAGAGGAACAGGACGGGAGCATCTTTCAGTGCAATCAGTTTGGGTCAGCTTGAGACATCACGGAACTCGCCGTGTGCAGACTGTGAACTGTATTTCGACGTTGCATTTAGGATGGGAAACTTCACCACTGGTTTACGAACTTTTATTGTACGATTTTTCACGCGGTCTAACAAAGGTTGCAATGTGTTGACCAGTTGACGCACTGGGGGGGGGGGGTCACTCTGAAACGCCGGCTCACGGTTGAGATACGAAGAGTCAGTCTTGAAGTTCTCAGGCGAAAAGCACGTGTGTCTAGCGTTGATCAAAGGCCCTTACGGAACATATGAACGAGGTGAGTGATTCTTGTTGATATATCGTTGATAGAAATGGCAAGGGAGAATGGTTTCAGTCGCAATACGTGATTTCAGTGCACCGTCAGACCACACCTCTATGTAGTATTTGACATTTTAAGCCTATGAATGTTCTCATCGTGGGCATGAACGCACAATATGAAATCACTTACTGCAAATATCTCAAAGCGACATATGTATATGCTTCACATCCGCTTGGCAACTCTCGGCGGGATCGCTTGTTTTTGTTTTGTTTTTTGACTCGATACAGGTGCGAAAATAAGAGTGCCGCAATTAGCCCGGACGAACAACCCGACCAACTGCATTTCTGTCTTCCCCCGAGTTCATTGAGCAAGCAGGTGCGTCGCTTACAACCATCACAGGTGCGCACAGCCGTAGACGCAGCGTTGTTGCGGGGATATAAAACAATGAAACAAAAAAATTCACGCATCTCCACGAAGTGAATCATGACGAGTGGGCGGAGCACTGGGATCGTTCTTACCGTAAATCACACGTGGCATTGCCCACTCGCGCATGTAAATGAGTAACAACGAGTATGTGCAGTATATACAATTCCAATCCAATTCCATACCCAGCTTTCTCGCTCAACATTCCGACCTCTGAGGAACCTAGCAAAACCACTTCACGAAAGTGATATTTGGCATAAAGCAAGGAGTCAACGTGAACATCAAAATACTAAAAGAACATTCCAGGATTCTGAATATTTTGTGGGTAATTCTATGTCAAATCTTACTCCCCATGCATTTCTATTGGACAGTTTCCATGGCTCAGGAACCTAGTCGCGCAATGTGCGAGACTTGAAACTGCGCACAAAGCAAGTTTTCTCCCCCAATGTTAGCTGCGCAAAATAACTTTACATTTCGCTGAAGAACTACGGAGTAATCACTGTTGAAAGGACTGCCGTGAGCGGGAAAGTTGCACATGCAATCCGATACAATTCAATTTAATCCAATCCAGTACAATCCAATCCAATGCTCCTCGCACATGCGCAATACTGTGTACACGGATGCCAAGGGCCTCGGACAAAGCGAGGTCCTAAGGTGCTTCGCCCGCAAAAACATTGGTATTCGGAGTTTAAGCATCACGAGTGAGATCCTGTGGGCTGAGATCACTTGCCCTAGCATGTCCTTAGCAATTCTCTGCCATTGGCATTTTGTGCAGAACATAATCATTAACTCTGTGGTAACGCTGAAAGGATCGACTAGGCGTATGTAACCTAGTTGTTAGTAAAGATAGGATGGCACTGAGATAATAAAGGTTGAAAGAATGGCGCGTTTTCGAGACAATTGGGCAAACCTACCTTCAAGCTATCAGCATTGAAAAATTGGCAGAAGGTTTATCTGAGCCAACAATGAAATGTAGTGTGAAAGAAGCGTACATATCTGCTTATCAAATTTTCTCCAACGCCCCAGTGAGGGTGCGTGCTACTCTGTGTGTATGCGTAACACTTTGCCACGCGTCAGAGCACGCATAGAGGATTCACAGTTTAAAATTATTTAAGCAAACCTTCTGGCGTCTTTACCTTGAGAGGAGCGCGACGCAAGAGGAACAACATGAGAGGTGGGCGGGAAAGCGAAGGGAGACATTTACTTGGCAAAAGTCGATAAAGACTATCGTCTTTTGACGACATTTGCAACGGAAGAAGCAGATACGCGGCCAATTTTTTTTTACGGCGAAGCTGTTTAGCGAATCGTAATTTTTCGTGTCCCCGGTAAAAATACCAAAAAATCGCCGAGCGCGCGCACAGGCCGCTCGGCAGTTAACAGAACCAAGAAAACCGAGCGCTCGGGCGCACGTTCATCAAGCCAAGCATGCCTACTTAGGGAGACTGGCAAAGGTTGCCCCTTCACACCCCCCCCCCCCCCCCCAAAAAAAAAAAGGAAAAACTCCAGCGTTAGCCGTAATCGTGGCAACACTTGCCCAGAACGAGACGGACACGTCATAACGTACGCCCCTCGAAGGTGATGTCCAATGATTATCACTTGCAAAAAAATTGAAGAAGCTCACACTTATAGCAACAATGATGGAGTAAATGTCGTTGCGGCAGCAAAGAAGAGAGAGAGTTAAACAACTTTATTGATACTCAGGGATAAGGTGAGGGGGGTGGGGCCGGTCCAGAGGGCCGCCGCAACCGCCAGGGCTCGGGTGGTCACCAAGTCTTGACTCGATGCCTCCGGGCTGCGCAGCGCCTGCTCCCAGAGGGAGGGGGAAGGAAAGGGGGGAAAGGGGTTTGCTGGGAACTCGCACAAAAAATGATAGTGCGTGTCGAGGGTCCCGCACGAGAAGCAAGTCGGCTGCAATCATGGACTTAAACCGTCGCGATGGTCGTGAAGGTTGCGCACAGCTTCGCTACCTTCAAGTCTTACGCGTTAGTATGACCTTCCTTCATTTTTTTTTTGTTTTTTTAAACACTCGTTTTACAGGAACAAAAAAAAATCTAACACGCGGCAAACTACAAGCAAGAAAGACGACCGCTTTAAATATGCAATGTGTCAGCTTTGCATCTAGTTTACTTCCAATTGAAGAAATAGCATGCAGTGCGTCTGTCCTGCCCGATTCGAGTGATTCTGTGCGCGCATGTTACGTGCAACCTTGCCGCAAGTCCCCGTATTTTTACATTTACTATCCGTGTCTGCTAAGCCCAATTCGGCTCTGTGTCTGCGTACTTTCTTCTTCTTTCTGTACACTATATTCCATGGCCTTTGCGCATTGATACTGTGCGTTCCACGAAACCGAAATTCGTTGCCAGTTGAGCGTCCGCACCTGTATATACATACGTCCTTGCGATGCGCCCTTCGAAGCAGCTCACGTGAGCAAAGGGTCAGAGCTTATAATACCCGCCAACTTCCCAACACACCCTCCCAAGTAGATATCGTGAAACAGCGCAAACGCACGTGGTATGGAGAAACATAGGCCCAAAGTCGGAAGAAAGGCAAAGTCCGGATGAGTACGAAGACGAGTACGAAGCTGGCACCGAGCTTAACAGACGCATAAGGCGCGAAGAATGAGAAGACGACGAGGCGAGGCGCCAAGATGGCTGCTTAGAAGACGCCTCTATGTATACATAATGCAAATTTATTTTCTTCCCAAAGTTCTTCCACATACCTCAGTCCGTGTGTGTTCGCGCTAAATTCACGCCAACTCACTACTTTACTCCCGAATAGAACATATTTATAATATACGCGAGGTGAAAACCCGCTGTTGTGCCCTCTCGCATTAATTGACTACATGCCAACTGTCGCAGCTACGCTCGTGTAAATTAATTCTTTTTTTTTCTATTTCTGAAACACGTGCGCTTAAAGGCAGTTAACCTCCTCCCGCACTGTACACGTGATATACGCACCCTCCTTGACCCCAACACGGCTGTAATTAAGAGCGCACTAGGAAAACGATCCAGGGCTCAAAATGTCGTGTGTAAAGTTCACCTCAACCATAACGCATACACGTGCTGACGTCGTGCAGCTCGAGCGCATATCAGGGCTCTAACTTGTACAGCAGGCCCATATAGCATAAACGCGGCGTTGTTTCGGGGCGTAAACCCCTGTCAGGAGCCCCGTTTTATCGCTGCTGCTGTGCGCAATGGCCCGAGTGTTTACCCTAGACAGCTGCGCGAGCGTTAACCCTTATCTAAACAGCGGGTCATTTCGCTAAGCTCCAGGGTACACGAAGGGGAGAGCTTTAAGCACCCTGATAACGGGCAGGGGCGTATATGCGCTCTGGAGGTAAGAAAATTGGCGGTTTCTTTTTTTTTTTTTTTTTTTGTCAGCGACCCACTTTTGAGTACATATCGGAATACTTGAAATGTCTTGTTTCGCGGAACTATTTGCCCTACTTGCGACACCTCCACACAGTGGATGTTGCACCGAATGGGATTTTGAAAATGTTGCAACACTTCGCGCCACTTTACGTGTGATTTGACAGCGCAGGGCTTAAGGTACTTTAGTGGCTAACCACACCAAACCAAGATTCTGCCACTTACTTCACCAATGAGCCGTAATTGCTGAAGAAAAAAGTATCTCCTCACCGTGATATATTACTAAACGTAAATGAAAACCCGCCGCGGTGGCTCAGTGGCTAAGGCGTTGCGCTGCTGAGCACGAGGTCGCGGGTTCGATTCCCGGCCGCGGTGGCCGCTTTTCTGATGGAGGCGAGAAGCAAAAACGCCCGTGTGGACGAGATTTCTGCGCACGTTAAAGGTCCCCACGTGGTCAAAATTAATCCGGAGCACTCCTCTACGGCGCGCCTCATCGTCTGCGTTGCGTCGGCGCGTTAAACCCTGCAATCAATCGTCAAACGTAAATGAAAAGAAAATTCGCATCCGCCGGCAGCACCTACCGCAGGCAGCCATCGTGTGCAGCACTGCAAGCCCTTGGCAGGTTGTTCACCCCAATTTGAGGCGACCCAGATACTGGAAAAGTACCGGCAACACGTACGCGCACGCGCGAAATTTATGAAGCTTCTGTGATCACTGTGAACGGTAATCGCTGCGTCCGCGCCCATTCTGTGGCTCTGCTTCCCACTGCGATTCAATATTTTGACGGATCAGGGGCTTTACGTTGCAGCCAGTTCAGTGCATTTACCTTTTGGTGCCGTGGTCGTCGGTGTATCATCCTTCATCGTGTTCCCATTTTTTAATACTCGTCGTTCTGTTTATTTATTTTATGACGCCGAGTAGAACGTCACGTGTATTTTTCTATTTATTGCCTGCCCGATAAATAAAAGCCAGTCGTTAGTCAGCGCCCGTGTTTGCCTTTTCCGTCGTTCCGACTTCGCGCTGTTTTTCAGTATATTCAAAGAAAATAATTTATCTGTGGTTTAATAATATAGACCAAGGGCCGCTACGCACCGGTGATACCTAGGTGGTTATATTTACAATATGGCGAATCAAGGAAGACAAACGTTGCTTACCCAATTAACTCTATGCTATGATTATACCGACGAAGCAGCTCACGCGTGATGACGGGACACCGATGTCATCGGTGCAGCGATGATAATTATAAAGTTTTTTACGTGCGGTGCCAATATATATGCATCTGCGGTTCTAGTAATATGTTCTAATGTATTTCATTTGGTACTGAGACATTTACGAAAGCCGGTAACGCATTCGGGAGAATAGAAATTGGAGCGCTTTTTTGGGGCACTCGATCGTGTTTCACGATCGCCATCTCGTGAAATTTAGTGCACGAGGAAAGCATTGCGGAACTTCAGTTTCACTTTCACTTCAAGTTTCACTTTCAATTTCACTTTAACACGCGTGGTTCGCGCTGTCTGCTCGCGAGTATGCGACAAACTGTTCGTTTGAATTGGATCCGACCCAGAAGCGAAGGAGCTTCGTCCCGGCCTGCTAGCTCAGTCGGTTAGAG
Organism: Haemaphysalis longicornis; assembly: GCF_048455015.1. Classification (NCBI taxonomy): domain Eukaryota; kingdom Metazoa; phylum Arthropoda; class Arachnida; order Ixodida; family Ixodidae; genus Haemaphysalis; species Haemaphysalis longicornis. Next base: position 111,428,550 of record NW_027526225.1, read on the forward strand.
CGTCGTGCTAATAACGCGAAGGTCGTAGGTTCGATCCCTGCGCAGGCCAGCTTTTCTTTTTTTTTTTTTGCAGCAAACTATTGTTTTTGGCGAGAGACAGAACAAGGGTAATGATTTTCAGCGTATAGAAAAAGACCTTCACAAACAAATAAAAAGAGCCCTGGGGCCCCAATTTTTCGATAAAAGAAGGCCTTTATTGCTACTGAAGAAAAAAGAAAAAAACTTGGCGCAGCTTGTACTAGTGGTGCGAGGCTAGAGAAACAGCAGAGCCGGCGGCCCCTCTCCCTTCGTCGGCGACCAGGCTCTTGCGCCTCACAAGAATTTCCTAACTTGCCGCTGAAAGTTCTCCATGCCTGGCAGGCCCGGAGCGTTTCGTTCGCAGGTTTTCACGTGTATCCCAAAGTGGACCGCGTCAGCACGCGGTCCACTTGGACCGCGTGCTGACGGTTCTGACGCGGTCCAAAGTGGACCGCGTCAGAACCGGCGGCAACCGGCTTCGCGAACTCTGCGTGTGTAGCGCCAGCTGTCCCACGCTCCCCACTTAAGGGGTGGACGCACGTGAGCTGGTGAGGAGAAGAGCACGCCAGGTATCGCGCCGCGAACGCTGGCAGAGTGTTCTCGAAGGTTGAGCTGGCCGACGCCGGGTGCTCCTCACGAAGCGCCCGCTCACGTGCGCTCGGTTCACCACTGGAGAGGTGAGCGGGAAAGCGAAGGGAGGCACTTATTTTACAAATATCGACAGAGTCTACCGTCTTTTGTCGACATTTGCAACGAATGGAGCAGATACGCGGCCAATTTTTCTCCTCTCCACTGCCACGTGCGGCGTCTCCCTCCTCCGACATTGCACGATGCCGCGCGCCCTCTTCGGCGGCCACCTGCGCGTCGTACTAGAAACGTCATTGTCTCTACCCACCAATCGTGTGTGTCCTTTGTCTTTTACGAATAGATGGCGCCACTGTCCTTACAATTCAACAAACCCCGAAGTAGCAAATCCCGCCAGAGCGGCAGCTTTGCTAGGCTTCCCTCCCTCTTGTGCTTGGTTTTTTTTTTTTTTTTTTTTTGAACAAATTGTATATCCGCAGGAACGAAACTTTCGGAATGAAACTTTCGGGTCCCCGCATACTTTCGACAACGCGATGCTGCCGTGTTTTGCCACTCCTCGAAGAAAGGGTTAAGGAGCGGGATGGGGTGATCCCCCTCTGCGCATTAGTGTCAAGTGAGGGCGCCTTCTCACTCTACTCAGAAGATTGCTTGATTGTTGACTGTAGGGTTTTAACGCGCCGAAGCTACATCTGGGCTACGGGGCGCGCCGTAGTGTAGGGCTCCGGATTAGTTAGGCCACCCGGGGTTCTTTGACGTGCGCCGAAATCTCGTACACAGGGGTGTTCTTGCTTTTCGCCTCCACCAGAAAAGCGGCCGCCGCGGACGGGATCGAACCCTCGTCCTTGGGCACGTAAGCACAACGCCTGAGTCAGCGACCGTGCGTGTCAGCACAACGTCAGCGACCATGCGTGTCACCTGTCCCCCAACGAAACTCCCCCAACGCTGGACGCAGGTCACACATCCCGCAGTGTACACGTGCTCCAGCAACGTATTTCTGTTTAGTTTGATTTTGTTTTGCTCGAGCGTTGCGCCGCTTCCTGGATGGGAAATGCGCCGAAAGCTCAGCGGCGGCAGTTAGCGATAACGGGACGGCCTGGACAAACGACCGCTTGCGTCGCCCACAATGCGCAAAACAGCCCGACCCTGCAGTCGACGGAACCTGCGCGGTGTTGACGCGGCGAAGAGGGCTCGTCCGGATGTCACGGGTGCCGTGAATATCACGCGCCGAGGATGTGCATGTCTGTAATCACATAGGCATATAATTCCTTCCCGGTGTAATTTGTAAGGGTACGAAGTTAAGTGTTCACAGATGCGGCGTACAATGCGCACCGACATCCCGCACGGCCTTTTACAATATACCGTATTTACTCGATTCTAAGCACCTCCTTTTTTCCACGCTCGCGATTCCTAAACTGCTGGGGGTGCTTAGATTCAAAAAACAAATTACCCCCCTTCAGCACCACTTTTTCTCGCAGCCGTATTTCGACGAAACGGGCGCAAGGTATAATGTTTTATTTGGTAAAAATTCAAACCAAAAATAGGTACAAACTATTAACCCTTTGCTTACGTATGATACTCAGTCAACCCCACTACCATTCGAGTCCGTTGTGCCTCTTGGTCTGCCGCTCTCAGTGTCCCCCAGTAGGTCGTCTTCTGTTCCGTTGAAGTAATCTGTAAATGAAAACTCCATAAATGACTTGGCCACAACGTCAGCTCGCCCAAGCAACCACGGACGACCGTGGGACGTCCGAAATACAGCCGAACATCCAATGCCCACTTTGGACGTCCACTGTACGTCCACTGTACGTCCATATCTAGATGTACACTTTCGGACGTACAGTTGACACCCAGAAGCGGATATACAAGTCCGAATGACATCCGCCAGTGGACGTACAAAGTTACTACGGAGCATAAAATAATGGCTTAATTATATTGAATAGAAAAGCAAAAACGAAAAAGCTACTTTACTTTTTAATTAAAAAGATTTTGTACATCAACTTCCTGACTTGTATATTGCAAGTTTCATCTGGATATTTCTAAATCTAAGCCGATTTTTTTTTTACTTTTTTACTTTAATGAAGCGCCTCGCCGACTCCAACGATGATATCTTTGTGGAAGGATATGTAAGAATTGAGAACCGCTAACAAAACATGTGAAGCAAGTTTACTATGTTCATGTATGCCTGTCTGCCCGGTATTGCGTTGGTCTTAGGCGGTGTAATATTCCTTGTAGGGATATACTCTTCTCCTTATGTGATTCTGGAAATTTTTACTGAACATCCAAAATACATCCAATTTCAGACGTCCGACTCGACGTACGGAAGTGTTAAATCCGGACGTCCCACGGACGTAGACGGGACGTCCATCGGCCCTGGAATAATCGTCGTACGGACATTCCACGCATCTGAAACCCACCTTGCGATCGTTACTTAGAAAAGGGGGAGCTTAGATTCGCTTGCAAACTTCCTTTTTCAATTTTGTTCCGAAAGTAGTTGATGTTGCTTAGAATAGGGGGTGCTTAGAATCGAAAAAGTACGGTAGTGTGGCCTTCTCGAATGTCGCGGATAAATATCGCAATTTCCGCGATACTGTCCCACGTACCTGTGTCCGAAATTCGGAAGGGAACGGCTACACAGACCGCCATTATCAGGGTTTCCTTGTCCGCGAGCTTTTTATACAGCGGAGCTGTCGTTGCTGGCCGTAATGTGCGCGGCGTCATCAGAAATTCCCTGGTCACAGTTACTCCCGGCGCTTACCGCGCACGTGAGCACGCGCCTCGCGAGGAGCGCCCGTGTCGTCCAGGCTTGCGCGTGCATAGCCGGTTGCCGCCGGTTCTAGCGCGTGCTGAGGCGTTCCACTTTGGGAGAAATGTGAAAGCCTGCGAAAAAAAAAAAAAAACGATCCGTGCGCACCCTTCATGCACGAGGAACACAACGATATAGATGGATATGACGATGACTACTACTACCACAGTGAAAATAAGCGACGACGGAACATGTAAACAATTTCAAACCTAAAGCAATGCGTTGTAGTGTGTCCATCAGTGCTTACATAAAAAGAAATCCTCGAGCTTCGCTGTAGTTCAAGCCTTGCACGACTTTGCGCAAGTTTCGCATTTTCTTTTTTTTTTTTTCCAGGACAGGGACTTTAAATTTCCCAAAACAAGCCGAGGGTGATGACTTTTAAGCGGGAATTAACTATAGGACAGCAGAGGTCGAAGCCTCATTACGTCCGCTGGGCACTGTCAGACATTGAAGTATGCTGTGAGCGAAATAGAAATCCTGAATGGCTCCTTCAACTGTAAAGAACTGATTGCGCGCTGCTGGAGGCCAGCCAAAAAAGCGCCGCATCACAAAGCAAAAAATGGTTATGCGGCTCATGCTGAGGAGAAGAGCTATCCGGCCGAGCGAGTCTATAGTTACGTGTCGTAACACGATCTTGTAAATCATCATCATCGTCGTCGTCATCATCATCCTGCCTGTTTGTATCCACTGCAGAGCGAATACCTCTGCCATGTTTTTTATTATTATTATTATTGCGGAAGTTTGCTATTCAGCATGTGGAAAACTATGTACAGATACACTTCGGATTCCCGAAGGAACCGGAGCAGGGGCCATGATGTGGACCTTGTACCCACGCCATGAAATCTGGCGGACGTCCGGGGCGTGGGCAGCAGGTGGTGCAGGGCGGGCAACTCCACACCAAATGATCTGCTGTAGCCTGGTCAACAGGAGCGGGGCAAAAGAGGCACGTGAAGTTGAACAGGGCATGGTATTGAGGTGGCCAGGGCCTCGTCACAGCCGGCGTGAGGACGACTCCCAGGCGAAGACGTCTGAGCAGGACCTCATCTTGGCGAGACAACCCGCCAGGGACAGCACGCGGGCATGAGAGCACGCGCGGTGCGCCGTAGACGTTCTTTTTCACTGGCAAGGCGAACACCATTTGACAAAGGTGCAAGAGGAGCTGGATGTTGCACACGCACGGGGTGTGTTCCGGCATCTGCAGCCTGCATTGCGGGGTGGCTATTCCGTTTGCGCCATGACACGCGCACACGACATGGGTAAGTGTCCACGATGTTCTGGATTTCTAGCAGAAGTTCGTTGGACGTGAGAGTTTTGCGAAGCTCTCGTACAGCTGCCGACGAATCAGTGTAAATTGTACACTGTGGTGAAGCGTGGTTGATTATCAACGATGTGTGTAGCAGAGCATCCCGCACTGCAAGGAGTTCTGCCTGCGTTGATGGCCACTTCTCCGTTGTTATGTAAGTGCAGGTCACTGGATCGGGAGCCACAGTCGGGCAGAGTAGAGCGCTATGAAGTAAGGTATCGGAAGCACTGGCGTCGACAAACATCAGCGTAGAGGAAGGGCTAGCAATGTCCATAGAAGGCGGAATTGGAGCACCAACTGTTCGTGGATGAATACGGCAACACGTCGTGTATCTGTTAATTGGTGGAACTTCAATGGGGGCCGTATATTGGTGTTTGATAGCGGTGGGGCTGGCGAACCAATCATGTTCGCTGCAAAAGCGGCGGAATCTGGGTCAAGGGCTTGTTTTCGGACACGGGCTTGTCAACGCTGATGCACTAGCTCATCAAACGTGTTGAGCTGTGCTTCCTGTTGGAGAATAGAGACGGGGGTGAGGGCTGGAAGACCAGTTATAGCTCGCATAGCCGAATTGTTTATTGATTCGAGTAGTGCCCAGTCTGGCTTTGTAAGAAAGTGGAATTGCGCTTGATAAACTATGCGAGGCTGAAGAATTGCTCGAAAAAGCATGCGGGCCATCTTGGAGGCCGCACTGCCGGCTTTTTGAGACGTGCGACGGAACAGATGTAGCGATTGTGAAGCTTGATGCGTTGCAGAGCGAATGCAAGGTTTTGCGGAACCGGTGGCCGTAATATCCAAGCCCAACAACCATGGGGTAGATGCTGTTGGTATAGGCGTGCCTTGAACCGAAAGACGGATAGGGGAGGTTGCCAAGCGCCGACGGCCCCCAGCGTTGGCCACGGTGAGAAGGGCTGTTTTGTTAGGCGAGAGCGTGAGGCCAAGATGCCTGCACCAAGAATTGGTTTCATCTAGAGCTTGTTGCGGGCGGACACTTTGGACGTGAAGGTCCTGGTGAACAGACCATACCGTAAGGAACATATGGGAGATCCGTTGAGACGGATGGAGAAGGTGCGGTTTCGTAGGTATGAGGAAATCCGCCCGGTGCTAGTACGCCACCATCGGAAGCAGCAACCGAGGGTATACTCTTACCATTTACAATTGCGGAACTAACCGCGGCTGCACTCCGCAAAGCTCCCGGCCCTGACGGAGTAACATTTGAATATTTCAAGAACCTCGACGATTCTTCTCTGGAGGGACTCCTACAGGCGTACAACCGGGCTTGGCTCACGTGTATACGATCCCCCCGGCCTGGCTTCAAGCGGATGTTATCACTATCCGCGTTCGTTCCCTGCAACGCCTGCGTGACCAGGGATCCATGTTTGCCCGAAGCTCTCCTCCGGGCCCCTGTCGACGCTCGCGACACAAATCCTTGTCCTCCCCCTCCGCTCCCCACCTTAGCAGACATTCTAAGCATACGCCGCACGTTCCCTCCCCTCCATTCCGGGCTTACCCGTCGCGAGCAAGTAGTCATTCGGCAGGCGCAACTGCACACACCCACTCGGCTCCATCTGTTCCAACGCACGCCAGACACCCCTGTCCCACTCTGTCCGCACTGCCTTATTACCCCTACCCAGGACCACATTCTGTGGGAGCGCCCCCACAACCCTACCCAACCACACAATTACACCGGAGAGTGGCTGGCTGTTGCGGTGAGTCTCCAACAACAACTGTAACTGGAGGCCCACATCATCAGGGCTCTCAGCGGCTGCTTGGGTCGAGGCGGCTGATTCGCCCCACCATCCCATGAACAATAAAGTTTCTATCTATCTATCTATTATCACTATCCCGAAACCCGGTAAACCGAGTACAGATATCCGCAACCTCCAACCAATAGCACTCACGGCGACCATTTGGAAGTTGTTGGAACGGATGATTGCCACATGCCTTCAGTGGTGGTTCGACGAGCACCATCTATACCACCCATGCCAAATTGGATTTCGTCCCGACCTTGGTGCAGAGGATGGTCTGAGCGACCTCTCCGAGATTATCCTTATTGACGGCCGATCCCACCGTGTTCGCTCTGTGCTGGGCATGGACGTTCACAAAGCGTACGATCATCCCGTTAAGTGCGCATGGCCATAGAATACACACACGGGGAACAGCGCGTCCTTCGCAGTGCCCAACAGCATGCGCTAAATGGGCGGATGTGTGTGTGTGTGTAAGTGCGTGTGCGTGTGCGTGTGTGTGTGTGCGTGTGCGTGCGTGCGTGCAGGCGTGCGTGTGTGTGTGCGTGCGTGCGCGCGTGCGTGCGTGCGTGCGTGCGTGCGTGCGTGCGTGTGTGTGTGTGTGTGCGTGCGTGCGTGTGCGTGCGTGCGTGTGCGTGCGTGTGTGCGTGTGTGTAGCGAATCAGAATAGGAAATGAGGGGCTCGTAGAAATAACACAGAAATAAGGGTTGGCAGTCAAGAAAACCTCGGAAAGCAAAGGGGAGGTTGTGGTAGGTCATTGAAACAGATAAGAATTTGGAAAGAAAGAAAGAAAGCGGAGAAAAAATGCCCGCCAGGTGGGATCCGAACCCACGACCTCCAGAATACCGGAGGTCGTGGGTTAGGATCCCACCTGGCGGGCATTTTTTCTCCGCTTTCCTTCTTTCTTTCCAAATTCTTTATCTGTTTCAATGACGAACCACAACCTCCCCTTTGCTTTCCGAGGTTTTCTTGACTGCCAACCCTTATTTCTGTGTGATATATATATATATCGCTGGCAAAATTGATCTGCTCATGGCGTCGACCCCCTAGTGTCACGAGTAAATCATTGATGAGAACATTTTCGTCCTCACATGACTAAAAACAGGATTGTGGTCGTGGCTAGGTATTTCAGCAAGACAATCACCCCACCTACATTATTTGACTTCGGGGAAAGAGTAAATTTTCAGGAGACCAAGGTGGACGTTATAGGGCCACCCAGCCAAAAGACATGCACCTCATTTTATTTCGTCCACCGCCAACGTTCGAAGCGTGGTTGGTTTGCCGGGGATCAGACCTGTGACCGGCCGACCGACCGAGACATCGAGGTCGGTGCCACCGCCCCCCGGCAACCGAGCACCGGCTTGTTTTGATCCAACTTCGCAGCCACTCTTGCCGCCTCGTTTCCTACACACAAACACTTGTAGCACGAGCTACACGCAAGAGCGAAATGCAAGGGCGAACACGGAGTCTTATAGCTCCGTGACCTCGCGCGGCTTACGAACACCAAATTTTTCAGGCGTTTGCAGGTGTCTTAGAAATAGAAAATAAATGGGGCGGACCGTCAAAATTTCCGGTAAAGCGGATTTAAAGTAAAGCAGATCTAATGACATTTAGAGCAAATGTCATTCGCTCCAAATGTCATTAATTCGGCGCTACACGAGAATACCGAACGACATTTGATGCAAATGACATTTAGCGGCTAACCACGGCTAACTGAGGTCCCGGACCTCGGTTAGCGGCCAAATGACTAGCCTCGACAGCAGTGGCGCGTCACTAGACAAGAAAATTCAGTAATAAACCAAAGAATACTGTTTCTAAAAACTGACAGTAAATTTATGTCTTCCTCTTCGTGTTCTTGTTCAAATCAAGAAAGACAAACAAGTACTAACAAAAAAAAATCTCGTCCCCAGTGTGCGCGCTACCCTAATATGGCTTTTTTGCGGACTTGTTTCGGCTTCTGATGTCTACCGATGTCACCTAAACCAGTTATTTTCTTATTTTTATTTTTTAAAAATAATGCTTTGTTGTGCTTTTAAGAAATATTATGCGTGAAAACATTCTGATGCGCTTGAAATGTAATTTTGCGGTTTCGCGACCTCGCTAATCGTCACCGCTATCACAATGAAATGACATTTGTTTCGCCGTGTAGGCAGGTGTACACCCGCACGGCTGAACCGAATGTCATTAACAGCTGATGTCATTCACTTTTAATGGCATCAGATTTTCCGTGTGACAGGGGTATTACGGCCTTTGAAAAAAATTGAAGCAGTTCCACTCGTCGTGAAAACTGTGAAGTGCGGAGCAGTACGTGAGCCCACAGAGGGGCTGTGGCGTCGTTAGCCGCTCTTTGCTACCATCTCTCACTTTTTCCCCTCCCAGTCTCACTCCTCTCTTTATGAATTGAGCAGAGGTTTGCCCAATGCAACTCAATTTTTTCGCCTTCGCAGTGCTCCCGCACCCTCTGCCTGGAACAGCACTAGCGGGAGTTCTGTTTTTTTTTTTTTTTTTTGTGCTTGCTTTCATCTCATCTCACACGTTCCGGAGCCTTACTGTGCAGTTTTGAAAGCATCATTTTGTTTTCTTCCGTGGTGGTGGTCGTGGAAAAACGTTTGTATTTGAGCCGACAAAAAGAAAAGAAAAAAGGATGGGTGGCCTCTTCTCAGTTCAGAAAGCCGCGAGCGACTGCTGCTGCTCTAGCCTGTTCCTGAGTCCCGAGCTGAGAGCTGGTCAGCCCGCACTCCCATAGGCGTGCGCAGAGTTCTCAATTTGGGGGGGGCAGAGTCTTACCGCTGCGCCCCCCCCCCAGAGCAACTCCCGACCTCTTCTCACTGAAGGCCTTGCGGTGCGAACGCAGTGCAAAGAGGGATGGTTATATAAAATTTTTATTTCAATGTGATGGAATTGCAACACACACAAAATATTTCTGAGCAGAAATTTTACTTTCATGTGTTACATCGGCAAGGCATGGGGCAAATTTGGCGCCCCCTTCAGATGATTAGGGGGGGCGGCCGCCCCCCCTGCCCCCCCTGTGCGCACGCCTATGCGCACTCCCACTGCTCCGGGGTGGAGGAAGGAAGGTGGTTCGGGTGGTCGGCGCATGCCCACACAATATGGTAAGTCGTATTGGGAGTATGGCAGGTAGGGCAGTAGTGGGGGATATATGGTGAAGAACAGGGGTATTAAAATATGTTTCCGTCTGGAGTCTGAGCCATATTCGAGCGTCGCAAGAGTTGAGGGAGGGATGAGGGGGTGGGTAACGGCGGCGGCTCTGACGGTAGTGGTGCAGTATATCGGGGTAGCGACTGGGAACGGGAAGGTGCTGCCAAGTCGCCCGCCCCCGATGGGAATGCCCAGCGGCGTGCGCCGCCTCATTCCCTGGGAGTGAGGCATGACCTTGGGTCCATACAATTTGGATGTAGGGCAGGGTCTGTATTGTCTTTAGAAGCTTGAGGATGGGAGGTGAAGTGCATCCAGTCAGAAAGTTCCGGCAAGCTTGCTGTGAGTCGGTAAGGATGGTTACAGCCGGTAGGTGCTGTGGTGGCGGCGAGGGCTATGGCTGTCTCTTCGGTAGTAGTGGTGTTGGCACTTCCTCCATGGGTGTTGGTATCAGCGATGGTGGCCACTTTTAAGTGCACTTTATAAGCGACCCCAAACCATCCACCGCCGGCGTCGGCGGCGGCGTCCGCAGTGCTCCTCTATAAAGAAACAGCATCCGGCGCCAGGTTTCGATCCGCGGACTTTGCGGCCGCAGCGCGACGCTCTACCGACCAAGCCACGGAGGCGACGCTGATATCAGTGTCAGTGACGCGCCTTATATCTTTAACGCATTCAAACTACGTCGTCAGCGGCGTGCGTTGGCGACTCAGCGGCGTTATAGCGGCTTGATAACTGCGTGGTGTACACGTGATACTACAAACCCGATGGAAGAGATGGAAGAGAAGGCGGCGAGGCGGTGGGCTGCGGGGGCCGAGCGCAAGCGCCGCAAGCGGGCCGACAACCGTGCATTCGCACTTTCACATTCTCCCCCTCGGGGAAATGCGGGGGAATTTTTTTTTTTTTCGCTTACTATCGTAAAAATCAACCAAACGAGCATTTCTAACTGAATGATCGCGGGAGCTGCTGGTTAAGTACTTATTTTTTGCCGCTAGATAATTGGGCCGTGTGCGTATTACCAGTCCCAGCGGTTCCAGGAATTTCGAACGGTTCTGCAAATATAAACCTCTTGTTCAAGCGTCCTCGTAACTCTTGGCCGGCAGGCTGAATCGAGGGACAAGCGAGTGTCTTTTCGAAGCCTCTGTTTGGGTGCGTGCCACCGCGTGACTCTGGGTGCGTAACGCCGCGTAACACCGTGACCGCGGACGAGCTACAACGACCAGCCAGGCCCCTAAAGTGCTCCGCTCTTAAAAGTGCGTAAAATTCATATGAATTCCCGGATAAATGCATAATCCGCTTCGATAATACACCGATTCTGATGATGATGATGATTGATAGTGGTATCCCCATTTGTAGCGGGGTGATGACGCGTCACCTTACCAAAAAAAAAACTAAAAAGAAACTAACATACTTGCGTTTTACAATGTTCGTTTAATACTAGCGCTGCAGCTCTTAGGGCAGCCACAAAAAAACTTATTAGGCAGAAAATTCTTATTTTTTCCGTTACAGGTGGTAGCTGTCCTAGGTAACATTCCCCTCTCTGCTTTTCGTCCACCAGCATTCATATCTTTTCGTCACCTCGACAGCCTTGAAGTTAACTCCTTCTGTGCTTCCCTTAAATCCTAGGGCTTCTGGAAGCCGAATATTTCCCTCATGTAGATTTGGATGGATACCCTCGCATTCTAACACTATGTGCCGCATAGTTTCTGTTTCTTTTCCGCAGACCACGCATACCCCCTCATTTCGTGTATTCTTCCCCACAAAGCTCTTAGTTCGAAAGAAACCTGCTGTAGCCTCAAAAAGCAAAGCAGGGCCTTTGGAATTATCGAAGAAATTCTCCTTTCTGATGTCTAATTTCTCAGCCCTGTACATCTCTAACGAAGATTTAGCTTCCATTTTTTCTCGCCATTTATTCCTTTCTATCTACCTCGCCTCATTTTTGGTTACCTTGGCTGTTTTGGATTCTCCACTGTTCTTTCCATATTTCATCGCTAGCCTTCTAGTCTTCCTTAACCACTGCGTGTCCACGCTTTTCGTGTATAGGTACCTAAAAACACCGAACACCCATAAAGTCGTCTTCACAACTGTGAACAAATGCATTGTTGGAAAGACATTTTAGCGCTATATACGGAGTCCGATTAATGAAGGTCTTCGAGCGTTTGTCTTTAATTATAATGCATCCATAAAACTCCACGTACGCCTACGCAGCGCAATACACTGAGTTTTTTTTTTTAAATCGACTTCATTAAAATAGGCAAATGCATAGTTAAGAAGACGTTTTTCCGGTGGCATTTTATGAAGTCTGCTAGCACCGCATAAAGGTCCCAGTACTTTTTATTATTAGCATTTTATTATGCGGCGACAGTGTGACACCTCAAACGACATAAAAATGCTTAAAGCATTTAAAGCTAATACAAATGCTTCCAAACGTCACGCGCACGTATTTTGCCCTCTTCGTAGATCCACTGTAAAACCGAGTTTTAATTTGGAAGGAATGCAGGATATATCAGTGGTGATGTGCAGATATAGAGTTCGAGAGTTGTAGATCAATTAAGCTTTAGATATTTGGACTCATCGCGCGTGGGCGACGATCATTCGTGTTTCTTAATTCAATCAGTTCAATGCTTTTTTTCCTAATTACTTCAAATGCAGTAAGACGTGCGGAATACCCCTATATAGCTTATCGTTTCTGTAGTCTAGGCAGATGATCGTAATTTCAAAGCCCATGCTACAGCGGAAATGTAAATGTAGGGTGAAAATGTAAATGATCCCGGCGGGGCCAGAGCAACAGCTTGCCGCTGTCGACGCAGAAAGGAATGTTTTTGTAAACGAGTCGTTTTTCTGCAGCAGCTGCAAGCGCATACCGGAATCGGTGGTTCGGTTACCGCGCGCACTTCGAAGGGCGCTAGCGTACAGGGTTAACGTACAGGGATTACCTAAGTAAAAATAAACGAGCAATGGGTCCTTTCATCGGTGTTTACTGCCGTGAAAACAAAATAATGCAGCTTATTTTTGTACAAAATAGCGCTAAAGCAAAGAACATATGTGGCATAGACAAACAAAGAAGTGCATTCCAGATGTCACCGTTTCTCTTTTCTGCTGCATGCGGCCGTGTGCAAGCTTTGCTCTCGTCTGCATATACCTCGCCCGCCTGTAGTATTCGTTTGTTCGTAAAATTTAAAGGCTCTGTTGACATAAAACAAAAGACCGGATACGCAGCCGACTTGTGATTTGTCGGGCGCATAATTTCAACGAGGACAGGGGGAAAGGCACCCTGCGCACGTCACTCTCGTTTCAACCTCGTTGGAACCCGTGCTCAAAGGATCGCTATACGGAACACCCATTAGCCCGAACCTGTATGTACATTGTTAAGGGTGCCGCGAGGGCAAAACAACTTCGTTGAGTTTGAGATAACTAGCCTTTGGTAACTCACTCAGCCCCATTCCAGTCACAATTCAGACTTTTTTTTTTTTTTTAACTGAAACCATGCAATAAATATGCAAACACTTCCCATTTTTTTCGCCACATTGACGTATTATATAGGCAGGAGTGACCCACTATGGGCCAGCACTGAAGACATTTTTATCGGTGCTTAAACTGCGCTTTCCTATTCAAGCGTTATACGATCAAGAGTTATACTAGAGGCCCCAGTCATGTTTCTGGGCGGTGGCACAGTTCGGCGCCGCCAATCACAACAAACGAGATTCTGTGACGTCATAAAAAAAACTTTACCGTCCTTTCCGAAAGAAAGTTGAGAGAAGCACGAAGGCTTTATGACGTCAAAAGTCCGTCCAACACTCTCTGAAAGTGCGTTCTATCGATCATCAAACCTTGAGAGACCAAATTCATAAACGAAGAACGAACCCATGTGACGATTTTTTTTGCGCACTAAGTAAACGCATTTACGAACGATGTGAATGTATACCGATACGTGGTTTATGAGATACAAGGTACACTACTGTACTCCTTCGCCATGACCGATGCGTGCATTGTCTTACCTAGACCCGTTCCTTTTCCCGTAATTTCAAGTAGCCGTTACGACACAATGGAATTCCGGTTTTACGCCCGCGCCTTGTGTCCAGAGATCTTGTCAGAGCGTTTCGGTCGACCAACTGGTCTATGAAGAAATGCATTATACTCGGTTACAACTCAAGAACGGCACCACCTCATGTAGTGTATCACTCCGCCAAAGCGCCGGACCCGTGACGTCAGTGCGCGCGCGTTTTGAAAGGGGTTTGCTATGAATGAGTGATATCGTCTGCCTTGTCTCACGAACGTTTGTTTGTCGTCACTGGAGTCGTTTATAAGCATATTAAGTACAAAATATCACGGGAACGGCTCACGCCAGGTTCAAAATATTCCCAGTAACGCCCTACTTGCGCCGCGCGGAGAAACATCCGGCTACGGTGATAAGGCACAGCGGCAACTTCCGGTGCCGTTCTTAAGTTGTCACCGAGTATAGTTTCGCTTTAAAAGTCGCCGTAAATAGGAGCTGGGGAGCCGCCTCTGCTTCATATGTTTTCGTTAATGTCTCGATTACTTGTTTGAAATTTGTGATAAAATTGGTATCATTGCAATCAGGACGAAACATTCTTTTTAATGAGGAAAAAAAAACTTGCATTTCGTCTTTTGGCCCCTTGAATTCCTTGTTTTTGGCAGCACAAACTCAGCCTCATTAGTGTAGGGGGTCGTATATACACTACACGATGAAGACACTTGTTCTTATGCATGAAACCCCATATGAAAACGCAATGTGGGTCTTAGCCCTTCACTATTCTTTCTCTTACGCCGAATTGTCAAGTGATGAACTAACTAAAGTGCAACTCAAATACAGTTGCAATGCAAAAGGCGTCACACGACTTCATTTTGAAACTATTGGCAACTCCGACACGAACTTTGTGATGGTGTGCATCACTTGGTTAAACATTCAGATAAATATGCATGCCTTTAATTAGCCTCTTGTGCGTGCAGTGGTTGAGACACTTCGGCTTTGAGCACGATGCTGCGGTGTCTTTTTTTAGGTCTCAGCTGTTTCCAATTTCTAATCTAAGGACGATGCAAAAAATGCGGCCTTTTCGTGAACGCAAGATGAAATTGCCGATGCGGTCTAAATGCTGAGCCTCCCTCTGCAACTCTAAGCTGTTGTTTGAAGCGCGAACGCTTCACATTTTTGCATTGCACTTGGAAGCGACCCCGAACCGTGTTTTTCTTTTTTTGCTCACAAAATGCAGTTCCTAGAACGGGCGCATCAACAACATCTGCGAGATTGTCCCACATCCGGTGGCGTTTAGCACGATATAGGTGATAACTCTCTGGTCTACGACCTCCACAGCGAATGGTGCGACCGACTACACCTTCTCAAGAAACGCGAACACATTACGATATGTCACGGATCTTCGGCCCTGTATGGCCAAATATTTTTAATCAGATCCCCACACCTGTGCTTACAGCCTAATGAGGAACATTATATTTCTTTTTAAGTCGTCTAAATGTACATAAAGAGACAGTGAAGGCTGTTTAAATCTTTGTCATATTTTTTTTCAGCTCCAATAAACTTAATTCAACAGCAATTGAAAGATCAAAATACAGGTCATGTGTTTTTTGGTTTCCGGTCGACAACAAGCGGTGCTTTTTTCCTCCGTTTCCGTCGGATTGTTTTTCTCCGTTTTTTTTTTTTATATTTGATAAACGCCAATGCGTGTTCCAAAATACCGCTTCCCCGTTCTGGTCACGAATGCAGACGAGAGGCATATATAGAAATGATCCTATGAAGCATGAACATATTTTCAAACGGGCCTATATATTCACACTTAAATACAGCTCCATAAAAGCTCTAAAAACAAAACATTACAACTCTGTTATTTGAAGAAATAAGCGTGCCGCCAAATCAGCTGTAAAAGAAATACAAATTTCAGCGGCTTCTTGAGCCGAACTTCTCAATGAAACCGTGGATGCCGTAAAACAAAAGTGGAGGCGCGTATTTGCAGAGCTCGTTCGAGGCTTTCTCTAAATCACGTGTAACAATCAATACGCTGAAAAACGTACAGTTTT
Source organism: Haemaphysalis longicornis (assembly GCF_048455015.1). Taxonomy (NCBI): domain Eukaryota; kingdom Metazoa; phylum Arthropoda; class Arachnida; order Ixodida; family Ixodidae; genus Haemaphysalis; species Haemaphysalis longicornis. Next base: position 111,444,206 of record NW_027526225.1, read on the forward strand.
TTTTTCGATAAAGTACTGTAAGCAAAAAAGATAAATTTTTGTAAGGCACTTTTAGCGTGATTTTTTTAGAATTACGTCTTGCTCTCACAGGGTCGGTATCAGGACGTTCTTTCAAAGGCAACTATGGTACATAAATTGGAAACCCGTTATGGCGAAGTCGCGCCATAACTTAAAATTCGCCCTTAACGAAGCATATCTTATAATGAAGCTAGTTTCCTATCGCGGGAAATTCGGAGTAACGAGGGTTTATCGGCGTCTTGCCTGATCGATAAACTTCCCGCTGCGGCCAGTACTGTGGCCTGAGATCCCCTACCAACACTGAAATTGGATTATGTAGTTGTCCAGTGCCATATGATGGAGTCCGCACATCCGTCCCCAGCTCCCTAGCATGCCAGCCAGCCAGCAAGCATGCAGTTAGCTGTACCAGACAGCTAATGTTTTGAAATCTGGCTTAAATCAATTAATGTAAACGAGTCTGCCCAACGAATTTGTGTTGGAAAAGATAAAAATAAGCAACTGACCATAAAATGGGGGGAGACTGAATAACAAATTTTTTTTTGAGTGACACTACAAAAGTTGGCTCTGCCGCTCGACACGCGAAATTTTGAGCTTCATCGCAAGGCTTTCACGTTTGAGTTGGCTTTTCCGCACGACACATAACACCCTATAATCCTATTTCGTCTGTTATGGGAGCACTTAGGCCCAATTATTGGCCGTGGCAGGAAGCTTATTGATTAGGGAAGACGCTGCAGAACCAATTGAATGCTAACAAAATTTTGAAAGTACGTCAATAACGCTTGTCAACTCGCTGCGACGAAATGCGTTTATCAAAGAATAAACTCCAGCTCAAACGTAACTGCTAAGGCACTTGAGAATAACTATGACCGCACGATAAAGGCAGCTAGTCTCCTGACGGGTCGCGTATTTGATAACCATGCCCTAGATACGCGATATTACTCTACGGCAGTCCTTGCACTGTCGGAAGGGCGTTGATTGAAACGGCCGTGGTCCGCTTGCGGCATGAAACACGAGCCGCGCACACATGGAAGCGGAGAGCCCGCGACCGACCCTCGCGACGGCAGCGCTAGGCCACAACGAGCGGACGTCCTTGACGGTCGACTACGCCGCGACGGCGTGCGCGCGCGCGTACAGCAATTATAAGCGGAGAGTGGGCGGCAGTCGGAGCAGAGCGGCAAAGCACAGCGGGGGCAATTTTCGGAAGCGAGGTTTGTGTCAGTGATCGCGGGCGTTCGGCAGCGGAGATAAAACCACCCGACCAGGCTTTCCCCCACAGCGCGGCGACTCCAAAAAGATGCTTCGAGGCGCCGGCGCTCTTTTTCCGCTGCGCGCATTGGCTGCGCGCTGCGCGCGGCAGCACTCCGGGTCCGCTGTCGCCGAACCCTCGGAGCCCCGGATCGTGACGTCCACGTTTCCCGGGCCCAAATCGGACGCCCTGAAGAGCGAGCTCAACGCCATCCAGAATGCGGGCGCCGTGCAGCTCTTCGTCGACTACTCCAAGTCGGCCGGCAACTACATGGTCGATGTGGACGGCAACACTTTCCTCGACGTCTACACGCAGATCTCGTCGCTGCCGCTCGGCTACAACCACCCCGCGATGGTGGCCGCGGTCAGCGACCCCCGGAACGTGGCCACTTTCGTGAACCGGCCCGCGATGGGGGTCCTGCCCCCCGCCGACTTGGTGTCTCGTCTGAAGAATGCGCTCCTCTCCGTAGCCCCCGAGGGGCTCTCGGAAGTGCAGACTATGGCGTGCGGCTCGTGCTCGAACGAGAACGCGTACAAGGCCGTCTTCATCCGGCACGTGGCAAAGCACCGCGACGGCAAGCCGCCGACGGCCGAGGAACTGCGCACTTGCAAGTACAACGTCCCCCCTGGCAGCCCCCGGCTGTCGCTGCTGTCTTTCGACGGTGCTTTCCACGGCCGCACTTTCGGCGCCCTCAGCACCACGCACTCGAAGGCGATCCACAAGTTGGACGTGCCCTCCTTCGACTGGCCCATTGCTCACTTTCCCGAGTACAAGTACCCACTCGAAGAGTTCGAGTCCGAGAACAGGAAAGAGGATGAGAAGAGCTTAGCACATGTTGAAGAGCTCTTCCACGAGTACGCCAAGAAGGGTGTCCCTGTGGCAGGTCTCGTCGTGGAGCCAATTCAAGCCGAAGGTGGCGACCGACATGCCTCCGATGACTTCTTCCGGAAGCTTTACGCCTTGGCCTCTAAAAACGACGTCCTGTTCATCTGCGACGAAGTACAGACTGGATGTGGCCCCACCGGCAAGTTCTGGGCCCACCAGCACTGGGGCTTGGACACCTCGCCAGACGTCGTAACCTTCAGCAAGAAAATGCTCACGGGTGGCTACTTCTACAAGTCGCACGTTCGCCCCAAAGAGAGCTACCGCATATTTAACACCTGGGTTGGCGACCCCACCAAGTTGCTGCTCATTGAGGAGGTTCTCAAGGTGGTCAACAACGAAAAACTCCTGGACAACGTTCGGGACACGGGTGAATACATGCAGAAGGGCCTTAAGGAGATCAGTAAGCGTTATCCGAGTATGTTCTTCAATGTCCGGGGAAGGGGAACCTTCTGTGCTGTTGACCTGCCCACCGAGCAAGATCGCAACAAATTTATCGCAGAAATGCACCGCAAGGGAGTCCACTGCGGAGGCTGTGGAGATCGTAGCTTTCGCATCAGGCCGGCATTGACGTTCCAGAGGAAGCACGTTGATATACTGCTCGATCGCGCTGAAAAAGTGCTTTCTGAAAAATTCTAGACTCAGTGACCGCACCTAACGTTCGAAAACCGAAAGGAAAATGTGATTGTATTCGCACTAAGTAAAGAAAATAACTAGCTGCCTAGCAGTGCTGAAGTACGTACCTAAGCATTTTAAATTATTTAAATTGGCTGTATAGGCGGCCTAACCATAAGCGTTTGGGCGTTTTGACACTTTTTATTACTGCTTGTTTAGTGTCGGGCGGACCAAGGCTTATTGTGCGAAGTGTTCGGTTGATTGACTGAACTGAAATGCCTGATCAATGATCTCGCTGCCAGAGACGCGATTGCTGAACTTCCATTTTTCAATAGCCTTGTTGAGATTTTACATTAGTGTTTTACAATTGTATTTACAATTGACGACGTGCGTTTTTATGCTATATTTTTGTCTCCTTATGTTTGTGCTGTTTTTAAAGTTGACGTGTGTCGCATTACCTTATAGACTTGTACATAGACTAACATAGGCGTATGCAACTGTTGGTACTCACTCGGAAACGCTCTTGTAAAAAGAGCAGTTTTTGGTGTTATGAAAAATATGCAGTGAATGCTTCTTAACAACTAACCTTGTTACAGCGCCATGGTTTTTAAACAACGGCAGCGGCAGAAAAAGCACGGCGTTGCAGATACGAAGGAGTCAGAATTTATTTACACCCCTCTATTACTGCAAAGGATATTTTAAGCAATGTTACTTTTCTACCTGCAACAGCTGATGTATTTTGAGATTTGTTGGCGGCCAGGCTGCTAGGCTTGTTGAAAGTTCCGTATGTGAACTTCTACTATAGAAATATTTTAGTGCCCTACCTGCTTCAATAGACGACGAAGCAGGGGAAAGGTGGTTGTTTCTATTGAATACTAGGAAGAAGGTGCATGAAATAGTGCACAACAAGATAGCAGACGCACAATACTTTCATGGTGGTGGTGGCGGTTTTTGGACTGCGACGTTTATAACATTATTGTATTTATGCTCAGTGCATTGCTTTGCATTGTTTAAATGTACAGTATGCGGCAAATGAAACGCAAACACGAAAATATGAATCAGAACGCGCGAAATTGAAAAATACTGTTCGTCGCGGTCTAATAATGGCGCGCTAGTGGTATATTCGGAAAACCACCTTTCCGGGCTTTGTTTTTGTAACCAAGCCACGCATCATTTTGACTTGTATGGAAAGAAATCGCGCTAATTGCATGTTCTGATCCATATTTTCATGTTCATGCTTCATTTGCCGTATATTGTACATGCAGAATAGCACGGTGTATCGTCTTTTGGATTGTGGATTTTCTAGCAAATTGTGTCTACACTATGCCATGTTGATTATGAATTGTTAAAGCAAGCGCACGAAGCTTTATGGTTGAAAAAGTAATGCCGCTCTGTTCTGATTCTGGATAGGAGTATGGTATTCCATACATCCTGGTACTGGTATGGTATACTCTCGCCGGGGTCCAGACTCATTTTCTTTACCTGCTGAAATGAACTGTAGTTGACAACGATGCAAGCAGTAAAATGTGGTGAATGCCCTCGTAAACCAGGAAGGTGGTTAGGAACATTTGTGTAGCCAACGGAAGACAAAGTGACAAAAGCGATAGCACGAGTGCAATAACCAGCAATGTTGGCAAAACCTACGTTAACTGTCGCTGCTAAATAAAAAAATGTTCGTGTACTCCGTATCCCACATGAAATTCAAGTGGCATTGTTACTGTATTATGTCCTTACTATGAAAACAATATTTATATGTAACTGTTTACTATCTAAACAATATTTATATATAACTGTTTAACATTTATGTTTACTATGCTCCGATTAGTTTGGTTTCTGATTCAACTATACACAACCTACAAATGAATCTGAGTGTTATTGAAATGTTGCTGCATAATTTGTCGCATTCGTATTGTGTGGATGTTACAGGTGTCACTGAGACACACTAGCAGCAACTTTGTCACATTTTCTGTGCTTCCCGAGAAAACTCTAACGGGTATCACTTCACGTACTGTTCCTACCAGCAGTTCTTCCGTACACCCGTTCTTCCATTTGCGAGATCTGTCCAATGTTCCTGTGGACATAAAGTCCGACGAAATGTAGCACTGATAGAGATTACTGCATACCTTGTAATTTGCTGAAGTCATATTTACAAAGCATTTCGAGATGAACAACCGTGGAAGTGATAGTGTTCCCTCATGACGTCTGCCCATACATGACTGTTGACTCCTGTTTTGTGATGCACGCACAAGCGCAATAAAGTTATTTACCTGTATTGCGTACAGTGTGGCTATATCGGTTTCTAATGCCTAGAGTTAAGGCAGTTAATTGTTAAGCGCACTGAAATAGTATTCGTTGCACCCTATTGCGTGAAATGTACTAAAAGATCGCGTTTAGAGTGCTCCTCCAAGTTTGCCACTGTGGCTAATGGGGTCGTTCTTTCGCTGCAACCTGAAATTAGTGCTAGTGAAGAAGAGTGGCATACAGTTCCCTGTGTTATCTGCCTATCCCCTGCCTGTGTGATGCCTATCCCCTATCCCACATCACCCTCCTCACCCACTGCACAGTTGGCCGACTTGCCCCCTTTACCATAACTTCGGTTCTTCATTCCACATTCACCCCTCTTCAGAACAACTAAGATATCTAACGAAAGCTTGATCTAGTTTGAAAGTTCGAACTTTGGCTAGTTAGTATATGACGAAAAACCGCACTTACACGAGGACAAGGACAGGAATTCATAAACACAAGCACTGATGTATTTGTGAATTTCTTTCTTTGCCTCCATTTAAGCGCTCTTTCTCATCATAATCAATAAAGGATACCCTAACTTCCTCATTTAATGTCGCAACTAGTGACACTAGTAACTACAGTGGAGTGCTAGAAGTGTGGGCACTTTCTGTTTTAGTCGGTATTAGCTTAAGGCTGACCAATTCTGACAGCTCCTGTATTTCTTCTGATGACAGCCGGTAAGGAAACAGCTAGTGAACTTTCCTCACACTCACTTGTCCACATCCTGCTCGTTAGCGTGCTCACTTGTTCACTTTCTTGCTTTGAAGGCAGGATGCTTGGCTCCCACAGGAAGTGTTTGAACATGTGGCATTAAACACATTTGCCAACTCCAAATGATGAAGCCAGATTGTTCTTGCAAGTTTGTATACAACCCAAAAAACTCGTGAAACCAGCGTTGAAGTTGTGGTCAACCTCAGTGGTCAGTACACAACTCATGATGAACCACACGGTCGTAGCCAGAAATTTTTTGGGGGGGAGTGGGGGGGATGTGTGTGTGTGAAGAATGAAAAGGGAGAAGTTTTGCCAAGAGGAACACCAGTACTCACTCATGCATTCCCTGAAATATAATACTCAGGGGGAAGGGAGGGAGGGTTTGAACCCCGCTTCCCTCCTTCCTGGTACATCACTGGTGAACCAGTTGTGGACCGAACAGGACAGCACAGGGTGCCCTCTGGCCCGCCGACTTTTGGTGTCTCTCCTCAAAAATGCACTTCTTCCCTATTCGTCCTGAAGGAAATTCTTCTCAAATACAAAAACGGATGTTGACATACTCAAAATCTCCCACTACATGTCAACAGTGATGGCAATAAGAATTACCAGAAGCAGAGCGCTGGCATTAACAGTGTGATGGGGAACTATACTACAATCGTGCAATCTTGTTCAATGATTGAAGCTTTTGTTTGTCGCTGCTGATTGCAGAAACTACTTCCTGCGATGTCATGGAGGCAATGCCAGTCACTACTTTTCAAGTTTCCTTATAACCCAGCTCAATTGTACACAGTTTACATTCAAACTGTCGAGACTTTTTCAGACATGGCAATCCTTCATATTAATAACCAAGCTTGTGTTTTCTCTTCCTGGTGCCTCGAAAACTTTAAGTTGTCACTTCTGGAAACTCTACCAGCAATGAAAAGAAGCTTCACATGCTGTACTGGCACCCAAGCAACATTTTCAAAAGTTCACTGGTGCCAATTAGTACTAATGTGACTAAGTTGAGGACTCCAAGCTTTCGTGGTTAGATAGGACCGCAGTGATTCTGTCTTACACTTGCGCAGTGTTATCCTTGTTCGAGGCGTTACAAGACCTGCCTTCACTTGGACACTTCTATATTTTTTGAACAAATGTCTTCACACCAGACGGAAGTGTAAGTGCCGGTGTTTGCAGCTTACTGGGAGAAGCGAAACATACCAATGCAAGGGGAACACAATGCAAAGTTCAATTTTAAATGTTTCAAGCCGAAGCTACACTAGGGGAATGAGGCCTGCTTTAGTAAAGGTCTATAGGTTAAGTTAACCTGGACCACTTGGTGTTCTCTAATGGGCACCCAAATGTGAGCACACAGTGGCTGCTTTCAGGCTGGGACAAAATCACACCGTTTTTTTTTTTTCACCTCAATAAGAAGTGGCTGAGAACAAAGTCTGCAACTTAATGCTCTGCAGCGGAACGCCTTAGCAAGCTCGAGACAATACTAGCCCTGCAAAAAAGAAAGTAGGCCCAACAATGCCCAAGTAACCTCAATTTGTCGTCAGCACATAGGAAACATGCACGCACCGGGTAAACTCGAATGTTGCCAGAGTTAAATTGAAAACAAAATTGGCCTCAGGTCATCCTTTGTTTCTTGTTTTCGTCTGTCCCGATGGTTTGTGTTAATTGTACTTTCAGAGAAAGGCCGTACAGTGGATTCATCAGATATTCCTTTATCGCTGTGGCTTCAATCGGCTCAAGCCAGGTAAATCCAGCACTTGTTTATCTCACTCGATGGAAAAAAGCTGCGAGGCTCGATTACAAGCTGGAGTGTGCCTTTTGTGCCATGTTTTAGTCGGTGAAATTTTTTTCTCGGTCAGCCAAGCTTTGTCACAAAAAACGCTTTTGAGCCTCATTTATGTTGACTGAAGGCAACTTGTTTCCACATCTGCTGAACTGCATCAAAATTTCGGCATAATCAATACAGCCTGCCAGCTTAAAACTGTCCCTCCTCAACCATGTAGTGTGCTGTAATGCATGCACCCTTAATTAAAGGGCCCATGAAGACAAAATATACAACTTTGCTAATTTTGAAGGAACTAGCCGCTCGTAAGTCACTCAGCTCAATTCCAGCCATGAATGAATGTGTGAAAATCTTTATTGAACGACAGGTGCTGCCGTTAGAGCACCCGCCTGGTGGAGGGGATCCTCAGTCCGGGATACCCTGGCTGTGGCCGACTGCGCAGGCCATGTTCACCAGGCCAACTAAGCTGAATCACAGAGTCCTGGCTTGCCAACAGCACCGTCCACTGTTGAATGGAGAGATTGGAGGTTGGTTGCAGATCTGGTGTTTTCTTGCACTGCCATACCTGATGGTATGGGAGCGCTGGGCAGTAGTTACAGGTGGCTTGATGTTTGGTCGGATATATGGCATGGAGGAGGGTGCGGTGCGGACAGGTGCTGGTTTGGAGTCTTCTGAAGGTGGTAGCTTCATCTCTTACGATTTGGAGGTGTGGAAGGGCGGACATTCGCTGTTGGTGTAGGTAGTGGGCCAAGATGTCTGTGTAGCGCAGGAGAGATGCCAGTGGCGACGATCCTCCACGAGGGAAACGGCCCGGTGTATGTAAGCGCGGACAGCGGTGTGAGCCACCTCGTTCCCCTCGAGGGATTAGTGACCAGGAACCCAGGCTACGTAGACCTTGAGAATGTTCAGGCTGTTTGGAGAATAAGGAGGGCCGTTTTGGAAATGCGTCCTCGTTGATAATATCTGCCAGCAGGTTGCGAGTCCATGATTATGGTGACTGTGTCACGAGCAGTAGTTATTGCGTGGGCTACTGCGGCTTCTTCAGAAGCATCAATTGATGTGGTCTTGACCGTGGTTTACGTTATTTTCAGTCCTGTCCATTCACTACGCAGGCTACATGGGCAGGATAGTGCAGACAAGGAAATAAGCCCACACAGAACGTATTGCGGTCATCGTTATATTTTGTGGACACGGCCCGTGCTCGGGCAATTCTTCTGGCCTTGTTGTACATCGGGTGCATATTTCGTGGTATTGCAGCCACACATATGCAGTGGCGTATCTTCAAAGGTATATATATTTTTTTAATGTTTAACCAGTGGTATGTTATAACCCAGTCGTCGAAGAGTCACCACGTTTAACCAAAAGTGTAAAAAAATATACTGAAGAACTTTAAAATTCTGTGCTACAGCGTTGTAATAAGGGCAAGGGTGACGCAATAGAGGCCACTACTAAAAAAAAAAGTGCAAAAACTGCACGTTCACATTAAGGTGATACAATGAAACGGCACTTATTTCTTTGTACTTTGCACTAAAACTGGCATCACTATTATCGAAACGAGGCTATATTTTTAATGAACTAAACTTTCATTTCATCTCCATGACTCCTATAATGCACACGTGCAGCTGTAGAAGCTCGATAGACACAATGGCAGCCAGGCTATGGCTGGCTAGCACAACAGCTTGCACGTTGAGCCGCAACACATACCAGCACAGCGATGAATGAAAGGCACCCCACAGCAGTTACCGTATTTTCGCACGTATAACCTGCCCCTGCATATAACCCGCACCCCCACTTTCCGCCGACAAATAAAAACTACATCCCCGCACATTGCCCCCACATTTTATACATAAAAGGATGGACCAAAGCGACTACTCAAGCAACATTACACATTTGTTTATCCGAAAGAACTCGCCTAGGTGACTACGTAATTAGATGACTTGCCGCATACATTTTCTCAGGCTGGCATATTGTTGAGCCGTGTGTGCAAAATAAGCACTGCCAATGGGATAACGATGGCTTAGTCGCTATGACTGCTTAAGGGCATCACGGCCCAACGTGCACTGTGGTGAGGCTGCACCAAAGGAACTACCTCGCATATAATCTGCACCTCTACTTCACCCCTGAAATTTTTGCATTTTTGGTGCAGGCTATACACACGAAAATGCAGTACTTCCAAGTAGCATGTGGAGTGCCGACCACCCAAAAATTAAAGTCGTTCCACTCAACGTGAAAGCTGTCGGAAGTACAGAGCAGTGATTTGCCATAATGGGCTGTAGCACCGTTATCCACTCACTGCTACCACCCACTACAATTCAAATTTCCCGCCTGCTGCTGAGCACTGCGCAGGTGGGAAATTTTCAGGCAGGGCAGGCAATGATGCCCTGCCTGAAACAGCGCCAGCGGGAGTTCTGCTCTTTTTGTGCTTGATTTTCCTCCGGCACGTGCCGGCGTTGCACTGCCACTCTTTTTTGCTTACTATCGTAAAAACCAACCCAACGAGCATTCCGAACGGAATGAACGCGGGTGCTGCCGGCTAATTACATATATTTTGCTTCAAATGTACCTGCAGTGTTCTTTACGCTAAACAACGGGGAGATGTATGACAAGCGCCAGCGGTTCACAAGTTTCAAACGATTATGACTCTTTAAACCGCTTGGTTTTTTAAGCCCCTGTGGGACGCCCTACGACGGAACGCCGGGTTCTACTTAGGTCCGTTATCTTGCTGCGCCGCCTGATTCCGGCAGGCGCTTGACATCGAGCGTTACAGCGAGCTACGGCAACAAGGCGAGCCCCTCGAGCCCCTTATTAAGTGCTCTGCACTTAAAACACTCACGTGTGTCATTGCAGCGGGCAATACATGACGTGCCACAGCATTTGCGGTTAGCCAGGTTGTGACCCACACGAAGTAACCAGTCGAAACAACACAGCTTTATTCTACAAACCCTGCGGGGAACACGCTACAGCGACGCCTCTCCCGCTCACTCGTCCTCCTTGGGTGCCCGCATGTAGGTCATGTCGTGCATCTGGGCCAGGTGCACGTATTCGGGGTAGCCCGTCGGGGTGCCCGACATCTGGATGCCCTGGTCCACGCACATCTTCTTGATGGTGCACCACGTGGCCGCCACCAGCGCCAGGGGGAAGCCCACCTTCAGGCTGCGGACTGGGAAGACAGAGGAAAGGACAGGGAAGATCGCCTCCACTTCCGGGGGGGAATCGAGTGTAGTGATGCGGTAATGCATTCCCTACACGCTGACATCTCTTATGAGAACAAGGATCATGATTCTCCTCCTCAAAACAAGATCAGGATACTTTGTCCTGCTTAGTAACATATTCATCACATTCCATGATAACCCAAAACAAATCAAAGGGAAGCTACTGATGCGCTGCTTGTGCCCACAGCAACCCAGCATCGGGATACAATCAATCGAACGGCTTCAATTAGAGGCAAAACTGAGCTCTAGCTAATTCGAGGCAAAAATGATGATAAGGCAGTGTCACATTGTGTGAAGGCTTCAAATTGATACATTCGCATAAGCTTCCATTAAAAAATTCCAGTCCACACAGGAAAAATAAAAAAAGAAGGCATGATGCCATAACCAGCAAACTTCCACCTGCCCTCAAATGATTGCGCAACTGGTAGCCCGAAACCAGACACTGCAGCATTTGTAGAAAGGTTGTTGGTCCACATGCTTTTCAATGAACTGAAAGGTGCTGATTTCATTATAATCATTTTTTTTTTAAAGCAAGAGAACCTTGTACGTTTTCACACAGAATAAAGGCCGACTCCACGAGAGATCCAACATGCACGTACACGCACATTTTTTGTTTTATCCCATATTTTTACGAGCCATGTACAACCAAGAGAATAATAGCCCAGAAGTGCTGCTCACTTTCCTCTAATGAGCGTACTTTGCGAGAAAAGAAATTGTAAAGATGGTACGGGTGACGCGTGGTTTCCGGTGCCTGCAGTCTTTCCCAACTTTCAATCCAAAATTTGATTGAAACGAAAAACTAAACCATAATAGGAGAAAGTTGAACCCAAGCTTTGCATTCTGCAGTGCATAAACATTATGAAGAAAATTGTGAAATCGGATCAGACACTAGATTGTTTCTCAATATGACACCCCCTATCTGCGTACTGCAATAGCGACCAACTTGAAAGTGCTAAGTAATGTGATAGGCATTGGGCAGAGAAACGCATCTCCAACGTGCGAGTTCAGCCACTTATTACTTCAGTACAAACCATGCAATGCAACATGTTTTTCATCAGTGTGGTTGTCTTTCTTAAGGAGTCCTATTTCCCTGATTCTGAAGAAAATCGAGACCGGGCATTTTCTTATTTCGATTTTCAACGTTACGCATTTCTGAAAAAAGCACAGCAGTCAATCTTTTTTGTGCATACACTCAATCCCAGATATGACGAACCTGGATATATCGAATTATTGCATATATTGAAGAATCCCAACATTCCCTTGAAAGTCCTAAGCAAAAGTATAGCACATTTGTATGCGTGTATTTAACTTTCATCCACGGTCAAATTCCATATGTCGAATGCCCCACTGCAAGTACGCTTGCAAGTATGCTTCTCCTGACAAAGTTGTGGATGATGATGATTACTTCTCACGCGTCGCGTCGCTTGTGTGTCCTTCAAGAGCTGCTCGATGTGCTAGCATGGGGATAGCCTCACGGGAACGGGAACGCTGGGCGTGATTGGATGCGAAAGGGGAAGCGGAAACCGGTGCGGCGTGGTGCGAGTTTGTTGTTTTCGCCGTGGCAGCGTGTCTTTGGAGCCATGGTCACGAACAAATGGTGGAATTTGGATTTAAAGACGAAGGCAGACATCATTGAACCGGCGGAGGCCCGTGAAAAGAAGTCGTCAGTTGCAGAGGCATACAAAGTTCAAAATTCCGCGCGGCGCGTTTGAACGCGACACTGCTCAGCAAGCTGACTTAAGGCGAAGGCAGCGCAGTTCACCCGTTCTGGAACAAGTTGTGTGAGTGTTCCAGAAGCTGGTTCTGCAAAACAGCTTTGTTGCGGCTCCAGACCAGAAGTGTTCGGATACAAAAAGACGATGGTGTTGAGTGCCTCAAGAGTGAATTAGAGAGCTGTCAGCATTCCCAAGCGAAATTCCGGGTGCCGCAACAGCACATATGTTCGTAAGTGTTGACGATGACGTGTAAGCTGTGGCAAATCACAACGATGCGGCGGTCACAGCGAAGGTCACCGTTACCTAAGAACTGGACCTTGTTAGCGACCCTTACAACATTACTAACCGCCTATGGCAGCCCAGCTTGCGTATGCGTACAACGTAATTCGTCGCCGTGGCGGCGTGTTCATGAATTACGTTGTGACCCCAGGATACTGGCCAAAGCTTGCTATGGATTAAAATCATTATTCGCTTTTGAGTGCACTACAAAGGCAAAAATCTCTCTTGGCACATGTCTAGTACAATGGAACCTCGTTGATACGTTTAAAAAAAAAAACGCAAGGGAGAAACGTACTGTCGGGAACCGCGGGGTAGCAGTGCAGCGCAAGAGAGAGAGCACCAGCGTGGCAGGCTTTTGGAATCGAACTGCCAGTGCGTGCTCGTGCACCCAGAACGCGCAGCTCATCTCTTTATTGTCGTCGTCTTTAATAGCCAGCACCTTGGCGCTGGATAAGAGCGCTGACAAAAGGGCGCTACAGTACTATCCCGTAAAACGTACTATCCGGAGGAAAACGTACTATCGGGAATTTAGTGTTCACAACTAAGAGCGCAGTAACCGGGAAATCATATGAACCACGAACGTATCGGTGGAGTTCTACTGTGTATGGTCGAAATCATTATAAAAGCTACTACTAATACCAAATTCTTCAACTGAACATGAAAAAAATAAGACATCCAATTCTCATTCGACACCTTGAACATTTGCACGCTCTTGGTTTACAATCAAAAGTACTGCCCATGCAAATCTACTAGTCTAAATTTACTAATGAAAAATGGCCTATCCTAGGCCTGAAAGTGCCTCCCACAGCACAAATCATACCCATCTAGACACCATTTCGCCATTTGTTCCTGACACAAATGCAAACCCACCCTACTAGTGCCCACAACACCTTATTAAATGAGCACCAACACAAAATTTCCAAGTTGAGATACCTACAAAAACAGCTTCCTGTGTATATGGGGACACCTCCCGGGAAGTTTTAATTGCAACTATTTTACGTGGCATATTTTTAACCAACCTGAACCTTTCTTTGCACGTGCGAGAAAGTTGTGAACAAGCACCCCTTTTTCAATATGCATTCGATGACGTGGTGAGAGCTTTGCGGCCAAACTGTTGATGTCGGGCCAAATGCCACTCAGGGCACACTGCGTGGGCAGGGGCGGATTATTTGGGCCACCAGTGAGCGATGCGTCTATGGCGGCAATTTCAAAGCATCCACAGCAGCCAGTTCTCCCTGCCTACAGAGGTTTGATTTTGTCATCACCTCTCCCATATCGTTATCGCGGAGTTTAGTGACCAGAAAAGCACTGAAGGACTCAGTGGTGGCTTAGGTCAGCAGCCGCTACAGTAGCCGATCGATTTTTCGGACCTGGGGGGGGGGGGGGGACAAAAAATAATCCGAATAAAAGAGCAGTCCGAAAAATCTGCGACTCGCAAAAATTAACTTTATTTCATTTATGTACGACTGAAGAAGTCACGAATGGCTCAGGACAAACCTGACGATGATGCTGCTTATAAGTCAGAGTCACCTGGTGCCTAAAAAAAGTGATGTTTAAAAAACACTGGCCACGTATTACCCGTTTCCGGCTTTCGGGACGGCTTCCACTGCAGACTACATGCAAAATTATGGCCTCCAAGATCAAAGTTTGTTACCCCGACGGGAGTCAAGCCAATCCCCCTTTAATTCTAAGCTAGCCAGGCGGCTTAGGATTCAAAATGGGGTCATCCTGGAGTCGCACCATGGCTCTGTCACGGAAAAGTTTGTCTGGAAAATTGAAGTTATGGCTTCATTTTGCCAGAATATACGTTTTTCTTATACATTACTCATACGGGACAACTGGCAGTTCCTCTGGAAAGTCCGGAATATCGAACAAGTTTAAATTTTTGGAGTCCGAAAAAAAACGGAAGGCTACTGTAACCGCATAAACAAGATTCCGTGACATCATACAGACCTCCAGTAAGTGGTTGAGAAGTCGGCACTGCTTCCTGTGCTTTCTTTAATGCCTCAATTATTTGTTCGAAGTTGGTGATAAAATTGGAATCACTGTTATCAGGGCAAAAGAGTCTTTTTAGTGAACTAAACTTGTATTTTGGTTGCGTGGCCCATTTCAATTCTACGGAGACCACCAGCAGTGAAAAAAAAATAATAATAATAATAATAATGCAACAAGGAAGCCTCGTTCAGCACCCTTTGAAAGTAAACAGGGAAAGACACTTACACTTTGCTCCCCACACAGAGGCAGCTGCAACACCACTAAGGGCATGGTTGTACGCCGTGTCCTTGCCAGTGACCTTAGCCAGGACGTGGTTGGTTCCCACAAAGGCCCAGCAGGACATCGCTGGAAGAAAAAAGCAAAAGCTTCAGGGACGGTCACATTTCTGAAACCTGTGTGCTGCATCCTAGTGTCGCTAGATAACATCCAGAGTACCGTCACTGACGCGTGCAAGTGAGCAACGGCGGCCATTTTGGTGTTTATCAGTGTTGCCCGATTGCCGCTTCTGCAGCCTCACCGCTAACTTTGACGAGGCCGTTCGTAAATAACGCCGCCAAAGACGCAGCAACACGGCGTCTTGACACACTCCTGCAACTGAAATGCTGCGAAGCACGTTACCTTTGATTTGCGTGCGAAACGATGCCAGTCGCTGGCAGCCGCAGAGTAGGGAGGACAAGCTGAGACTACCACAGCTAATTGACAGATAAACAACAAAATGGCGGTGCCCATGAAGCGTCGCATTGTAAACAAATGTCACGTGATACGAACTGACCAATGATCACGGCGGCGGCACGGAACAGTAGGAGAAAAGAGTGCCGATACTCTGTAACTTTATCTAGTGATACTACTGTTGTATCCCACTGCAGACTACAGCACATGTCACTGAACCTATCAATTTAGTGACTCTAACTCATTTATCTGATTAGCCACTTCTATCTACTCCTGGGCAATTCCTTCTGTGCACACGTGCTACTCCTTGGATAAGCCTGAGGGAAGCAACCATGGAGGGGAGCTTGAATTTCAGTGTCACAGTAACCAGTTTGAGATTTGGAGAGATGTTTGGATCAGGAAAAAAGCAGATTTTGGGCCAAAAAAACACAAATTTGGATCACCTGTGAAGCTTAGCAAAAGCAAATTTGTAGCAACATCTGCGATGTCAATGTCTTGACGCATGCAAAGGAACCGAGAACGATCAGAAAATGTGACAGCGGAAGAGGAAACAAATCCAACGTTTATTGGCAACGATCGAACTTTGGGAATATTCTATTGTGATTGGTATCAGCCTTTATGCAAGTATTTGTGATCATCGTAAACTAGGGACGAAAGAGATTTTCTGATCGTCTGCTACACCATTTGGCTCCTTCCTACCGTGACTCCCCATCGTCCGTTTCGCTCTGGATATCCCAAGAGGTGTCATCGTTCTAAAATCGGCTTGCTCTGGCTCACACGTGCAAATTAGTCACCATTTTCCCATAGGCAAAAATAGTTTTTATAAAATTTCAGAATAAACAGGTAAGTACCATTGTTGTTCTACAGGTCAAAGAAAATAGACCACAAAATGCGACTTTTGCATGAAGTTTGAGCGCGAACAGAGCAGCGGTTCGCTCAGAAAAAATTTTAAGGAGTTCCAATTATCGTCACACCACCCTGTATTTTGCATTGCTAGGCGTCTTGTGGCCCATTGCTGCACAAAAATTTTTACAGTCCTTTGCCTTTTTTTTAAATGCCGTGTGCAAATCTGTGTGCCCTGGGTGAAACTAGCAATGTGCAGATTCTGCTCGTTCGAGCGTCACTGCACCGTTGTTGAGTGGCCTGAAAACCAACGCAATCCCAAGACTACCATGCAAGAAACATCCTGATGATGCAAGCGCCTGCACTGTCGAAGTTCAATAGCTGAAATCGTCTTAGGGGGACCCTGAGCACTGCCGTGAATGAAACGTCAGGCACTCAACGCAAGCGGAAAATCTTCATGCAGAAAACATCTCAATAAAACAGGAGCCTGATGTCCACAGCTTATTCATGTAACGAGGTTTGGAAGGCCACTGAGCATTGCTGCGAATGTATCATTGCACACTCACAACCGACACAAGCGCAAGGTCTTTACAGAAGAAACAAAGAAACACTCCGACGAAAAGTTTTGGGGGGACCCTGAGTGCTAGTGCCTTGAATGAGTCATAGCGCTAAAATGAAAATATTGTGAGTCTAGCCGCTTTGCAAGAACAACAGCAGCCACACGCTGCTTATAAAAATAAATCCCCATGCCATTATCTATCGCTAACTTCTGCTTCCTACAAGTTCGATCCGTTCATTTCCAAGGCCAGCGAAAATCAACCTTTTCCGTGTGATGCGGCTCAGCTTTGCGAGGAAGGTGAGCGACAGCTAATTTGTCGGGTACGACAAAGTCGGGTTCAGAAATCAACCACAAAATGCGGCCCTACCAACCGTCATTTCAGTGAAAACAACACACGGCATGGCGCACTCGCGGCTTGTGTGCTCCATCAGCAAACCTGGCATGGAATTAGTCCTGTTGCATGCACTATCTAGAGTGCTGCTAAACTGTGTGGTGCTGACATGTTGAATAAAGATGTAGCTAGCAATTTTCAAATCAGTTTGGGCACCCAAATGAGCCGCCTGATTCAAGTCCAACGTGGTCAGTTAGTGGCACGTGGCTGGGGCGGCAGCTAGCTACTCCTCCCACAGTCCCCCAGAAAACTCCTGCACGGCGGTGCACTGATCGCAGGAAAATGGCAGCACCCTGAGAGGGCCGGAAAATGCCAGTGTATAAAAAGAAGTTATTCGTAGTAGATCACCAAGCCCTTTTCACTCAAGTGTCACTGTCGTCTAGCAAATAGAGTGATTTGATTGATTGTAGGGTTTAATGCGCATACGCAACACATGCGATGAGGCGCACCGTAGTGGAGGGCTCCGGATTAATTTTGGCCACCTGGGCATCTTTAACGTGCGCCGAAATCTCGTACACACCGGCGTTTTTGCTTTTCACCTCCATCGGAAAAGCGGCCGCCGTGGCCCGGAATCGAACCCGCATCCTCGCGCTCAGCAGTGCAACGCCCTAGCCACTGAGCCACCGCGGCGGGTTCATCTAGCAAATTGAAGTATGCATGTTTATTAAATGACAATGCTCACCTAGTGGGACAGTCCAGTAGCCAATCCGGATTATGAACTGGCTTGCACCGCTTGCATTGCTGAAGGTCAGTCCATCTACGAGCCCCGCACCTATTCCTGTAAAAGAGAGCAACACTGCTTAACGCGCTGGCAACTGGCAATGGATTTAGATGTAACAATTCTCCACGTACAGGACCAACCGCTCCAATCCTGTTCGTAAATTGGGAGGAAACTGAAACCGGCAATGGCAGACACAATTTGAGGTAGAGCAAGTGGACATGAAATCAACCACTGAAACAAACAATTTTGTATTTTTTTGACACTTCTAGTTGAAATTGGCATGTCCACAGGAACCGTGCTGTAACCAAATGAGTTACAGGAGGACCACTGAGACACACAGATAACAACTGTGCAAGTGAAAGTAACTGTTGATGCCAATACTGATGTCAGTGCCAATACTAATGTCAATGTCAGTACTAATGCAAAGGCCAATGCCGTACCAAAGGAAGGTTTTGGGGTTGATTTTTCTTTTCTTATGTTGTGACAGCCATACGAACCAAAACACTTCGTGGAAAGTTTCTGGGAACGGTCCTCCTGGTGTACCAGTCGATATGCCGAAAGTGGAACCTCGATTGTGTGTCCTTGACGAGGTTTGCACTGCATTCAATCTGCCCTTACAAATATAAACCCACACAATCGAAAGCAACTCTGATGGCCCCATGTGCCATGCATTTCTTTCAAGCACCGCCACTTGAAGTTCTGAAAAGTGCACACCACAGCAAGTGTGTGGGACCTCTACTTTTCAAAGTGCATTACCCTATGATTACTGCTCAAAGCTGTTAAGCATGTCACAGGGGACGAAGATGCCCTAATAATAAGGGCACCGCAAATTTCGTCCCACTACAAGAGCAAATTTTGTGCATTACTAAACAGAAAAACGCATGCAACAGGCAACAGCTCAGTAATCGACTGCACATGACGCGTCAGCCTGGCAGGTAATAATGCATCCCTCACATAAGGCAACAAGGATACGTGGTGGGCATACTAAGACCCCATGAAATTGTTTGGTATAGCGGTACAAACTTTTCCCACGTCAGTGAACTTTTCTGGCGGCACTAATGCGCTTAAATGCAAGTCTTCTAACAATACTACAAATCTGCCAACGGTACAGTTAAACAGCTTTGTAAAAGGCTGCAATGAAGTAACAGACATAACAAGATATTCGGAATTTGCTTTCTTTATTATTACCGGAAGTAAACATGCAGACACTGCCTATACCGAAGCAATGATTATAGCGAAATAATTTCTGATGTCCTTTCAACTTTGTTATAAGAACGTTTAACGGTACAAGGTAACTAATGTAGCATAACTGGAGAGATTGCCGCTATGCATGTACTAGAAATCAATCTGATGCCCACAGCCGCAGACAAAACAAGTGATCCATACTATACTGCACGTGGGAGCCGTGCATCGACAAAACAATTAAATAAATTGAGCTCGCACAGGATGTCTCCATCTCGTTATTAGGAACAGTCACTGCATCCGTCACTTCACACTCCAGAAAACCGCGAAAGGACTGAAGGTTAACTGCAAAAATGTCTATTATGTTGAAAGGACAAGCTATGTCGTATCTCGACAGTGCATCCAAAGCAGTTGACACTATTAAAGGCGCAAATAATTCGCGCACAGCGCACAAGACATTCGTTCAAAAATGACACTCAACGAACTAGCAAGAGCTGAGCCCTTGCAACTACATGTAGCGCACTACCTAGCTGTAGAGACGTTCAGCCACGCAAGGCGGCAGGTAATACTAATTAGTTTAAAAAGCAAGAACTAAAGATCACTAACGTTTGCGAACATCACAACTAAACTTTTTAACTCGATGTGCTTACCGTACTTCAAAGAGTAAAGCGAAAGATAGGTCAACTTTTCAAGCCCTTCATCGTCCGCTGGCGTGCGGTAGTAAGAGAACGGCTTCCAGCCTTTCTTCTCTCGGTACTGTTCCCAATATTCGTAGATAAACATAGGAGAAGGTACAGCAGGTGGTATGAACCCCATTTTGTACTGCTAATCCGAAGGGTTAATCCAGTTAATTCACTATCACAATTCTGAACCCACAGTCGATGAGAGCGGACCAGGCAAGGGCACCGGAAAAGTGTAGCCGAAAGTGGCTAGCGTTGGCTATGACTAGAGGATTATGACTATGACTAGACGTTGGCTATGACTAGAGGATTAATCGCAGCCACACCTCTTATAATGATGATGATGATGATGTCCTCAAATTTTTTGGAACGTACCCACAAGGGGGGATTGGCCAGGGCTAAATCGGTTAATATACGTGCAATGCTTGCTGAATGATTTTATTTAGAGCTATGACTAGAGGATTAATCGCAGCCACACCTCTTATACGTGCAATGCTTGCTGAATGATTTTATTTTCCACTGATTTTCCAACGCATGAGCGTTGTTGTTCCTAGTTAGCAAAATTATCGCTAAGGGCGCCGCATTTTTATCAAAATATTGTATCTTTCTTATGTTAATTTCAGTAGTAAATGCGAGGTAACGGCACTCGGGCAAGTGCTTTGTTTATTTCGTTGTTTCAAATCCCACTAAAGCAGACGGTCCAATCCTCAGTCGTTGTCGCACATCGTGTCGTAGTTGCAGACTTGAGGAATTTATACCCCCCACATACACACACACAAAAAAAATTCCCCCGCATTTCCCCGAGGGGGAGAATGTGAAAGTGCGAATGAACGGTTGTCGGCCCGCTTGCGGCGCTTGCGCTCGGCCCCCGCAGCCCACCGCCTCGCCGCCTTCTCTTCCATCGGGTTTGTAGTATCACGTGTACACCACGCAGTTATCAAGCCGCTATAACATCGCTGAGTCGCCAACGCACGCCGCTGACGACGTAGTTTGAATGCGTTAAAGATATAAGGCGCGTCACTAACTCTAATACCAGCGGCGCGTCGCGCTGCGGCCGCAAAGTCCTCGGATCGAAACCTGGCGCCGGATGCTGTTTTTTTTTATATATAGAGGAGCACTGCGGACGCCGACGCCGCCGCCGCCGCCGGCGGTGGATGGTTTGGGGTCGCTTATAAAGTGCATTCGCACTTAAAAATTCATGACCACATCCTCGTAGGAGGACTTCCCAACGTCTTCCTAGAAAGACTTAACCCCCCCCCCCCCCCCCCAATTAAAATTCAGGATAAGCCAGTGGTTACAGTACAGCTGGAAGGTGTGTGTACCATGCTTCTGCTTTGGCACCAAGGTGGGAAGCATGAGAGCATCGCTACGTGCTTCTGCCATCGACAAAGCGAAGCTTTTGATGCAAGTGCTACATGGTAATTTTCAAATGGAAATTGCACTCTTGCCGGCAACTGTTCCCTATGTAGTTACAATGGGGCACTCGATAGGCAATCAGTTCAACAGCCTTCCAAAGGACTTTGAAACAACCACGCAGCACAGGTACAAGTCCCAATGACGGCGTCTATAGACCATTTACAGTGAGCAGTCAGGCCCGCTATAGCCTGATGGCGCCACTGCTGCACGTCCCACTACTGGCCTAGTTTCGGTTTTGCTGTGGACTCCCATTGCCCGCTCGAAGTGCAACGTTAGCAAAATGGGTTAGGCAGGAAGGAAAGTCATAATTTAATATTGTGGATGCATTCCAAGCTTTGATTGATTGACTGCGGGGTTCAACGCACTGACGCAACTCAGGCAATGAGTCGTGCTGTAATGGAGGGCTCCAGATTAATTTTAACCACCTGGGGATTTTTAACACCCGCCGAAATCTCGCACACACGGGTGTTTTATGCAGAAAAGCGGCCGCCGTGGCCAGGAATCGAACCCGCATCCTCGTGCTCAGCAGCACAACGGCTCAGCCACTGAGACGCAGTCGGAGCTCATGTTGCTCGTCATGAAATGAACAGAACATTCGTGGAAACGCTCCAATGTTCGGAAGCATGTGAAGTCTCCGGCGCGGCACCACCAAGCACGATTCAGTCGTTCGCTCCAAACAGCTCTGGTTCCCTCCGTTGACCCCATTATGACAGGTAGACCACACGAAGTGTAGAAAAGCACAGAAAAAAACGTTATCGATTACAAGTGTGGCTCGAAACGTATGCTCAATCTGTGCCCTTAGTGGAAATCACGTACCTTGCGAAGAGCACGCACAAGGACAAACTGAAATCTTGAACGATACATTTCGATGCTCAAGTCATTGAAGAATATTATTAACGGTACATTTTCCGTGTAGTCCGTTGCAGAGCCACAACTGAGGCTGCACAAAATGGAAGTTCGCCACTTCAACCCTCTGTAATTAATACCAGGCTCCATTTGTGGCATGCTCATATGGAAATGAGATAAATGCCTGCCCTAGTTATTTCTCAGCAAAAAAGGCATCCTTGGCTGTCGAACAAAAACTGACAGGGCTACAGAATGTAGGATCTTTCAGTTTAAACAAGGTACTCAGCCTTTATTGTCTATTTAAGAATTAAAGACCCATCATTCTATTCTCAGTTTTTTACAAGCTGCTTACCGAAGTAATCGTTAACCACATAAACAACAGCCTAGATGCTCAACAGCCCAGGAAGCAGGCTGGGTTTAGGAAAGAATACTCAACAATGAATTACATCCAGGTCGTCAATGAAGTAATAGAAAAATCTGCGGAGTTTAGCAAGTACCTATACATGAAATTTATAGACTACGAAAAAGCGTTTTATCCAGTAAGCACCGCAGCAGTGCAGGAAGCATTGCAAGACCAGGGGATAGAGGAGACCCACATAAGACTCCTAGACGACATATACGAGGGATGTACAGGCAGGATAACCCTTCACAAGCAAAGTGAAACGTTCCTGATCCGTAAAGGAGTGCGACAGGGTGATACCATCTTGCAAAAACTGTTCACAGCATGTCTGGCGAGGTAGCCAGGAAGCTTGACTGGGAAAACATCAGTTTACCGATAAACAGAGAATATTTGAGCCATTTGCGGTTTGCAGAACTACAATCAGAAAGCAAAGCTACGGGGATAAAAATAAATGTGAAGAAATATAAAGTAATGATAAAGAAGCGTGCTTAAAGCGCCCCCCTTCAGCATATGTAACGAAACGCTCTAACAAGTAGAAGAATATAACTACCTTGGCCTGGTGGTCTGTGCTGATCCCGATTAAGAAAAAGTAATCCAGCACAGAATAGGAATGGACTTGGGATCACTCGGCAAGCACTCACAAATAATGAAAGTAAGCTAACTTTATCACTCAAAAAAAGAATATATAACCAATGCATCCTGCCCGTGATGGCATATGGAGTGGAAACTTGGCACCTTACTAAACAATTGGAAAGAAACTTGGGTGGGTTCAGTGGTCCACGGAGCGAATAATTAGAGGAGTAAAATTCCAAGACCGGAAATGAGCGACCTGGATAAGGGATCAAATTAGAATAGAATACATCATAGCTCGAATTAAGAAAAAGAAATGAAATAGGGCTGGCCATGTAGCGAGACAAACCGGCCACAGGTGGACCACAAGGATAAAAGAAAGGATACGGAGACGGGACTAGACAAAGCGGAAGGCCATTAACTTGATGGAGAGACGAAACAAGAAAATTCGGAGGCAAAGAACGAACTCAGGCCGCCCAGAACAGGAGCAAGTGGAGGTCAATGGGAGAGGCCTTTGTCCTGCAGTGGGCCTTAATATGCTGTCAATGATGATGATATGTTGCCACAGTTTGATGTTGTAAAGATACATCAGAAAAACTATAAGGGTGCCTTTAAGTGAAGCGTTCAAAACAGCAGCAGCTTGCTCTTAGAATATGTGGGTTCAATTTGCAGAGAAGGGCTCCGTACAAGCCAACAGTGTCAGGGATTGTGGCCTCCAAAGCAGTATGTAGGCAGGACTTTTTTTTCCCCCAATGCACACAAACGAACCAAGTAACAATAAGTTTCCTACCCACCCACTTCAATGAACAGCTGATCACTCTTTGTTAGCTGCAGCTCATCACGGCAGGTAACAGCTGCTCGTAGTCATAGTGCCAATGAACGTTGGATGAAACCCTGATCCGTCCCGACTACGTTTCTAGTTTCAAACACGACTGATTATGCAATCCGAACTCAACAAAGGCTCGCGAGGTGAACCAGGGCTTCTCAGGTGGCATCAAAAGGCAGTGCGAGCGTTGTCAAGCTCTAAGTAATTTTAACACGTACCAAGAATGACACAGAACTACTTGTCATGAAACAAATATTATTTTCTGTTCCATTCAACAGCTACAAATTGTACTTCAGATGCACTTGGTTTCACCTTATGCTCGAGACATCCCCTGGCACATGCTCGACTGAGCACTGAAAGTTCAAGACAACATCATCACACGCAGTCCTCATTCTCACTGCTCCAATAGCAGTCAGGCCCTCAAAATCTAAGAAAAAAAAGAGACATAGGCTCCTCACTGCTGCCATGCCAGTTTCAGCAAACAGCCATGGACCACCTGCTCTTTCCGTCAGATAGCAAGTTACCCTGCCACAAGATCTTGTCACAAGTAAAAACACAGGATCCTTTTATTTAGCCAATTTCTGACTGCGGCCTTCAAAAAACAAGTCACCGCAGGGGTATGCCATTGCCACTGCAGATTAGTCTCAGAATTTTCATATCTGCTTTAAAGGACACTCGTCCCATCTCATCCTACTGCCCCTTGTCGACATTCTTAGGATTCAGCTCCGGCTTCAAACATGGCTTCAGCTTTGGCCAACTGGTTAACATGCAACGTTCTGCCAAAAAGCAGTGCAAAGCGACAACGGAGACGGAAGCAAGACAGGCAAACGCGAGCACACAGTCTTCTTTTCGTCCCGGGCTCCACGCTCTTCTTGATCAGAATCTTAAATCACGTTTCTAGGATCACAGTCCAAGCACGCCACTGAAAACAGCACCACACGGCTGGGCAGATTCTCTACTTCTGCGAGAGTTCATGGCCGCAATGAGCATACCTAACCCCACTGGAACGGCTGAGTTTCCAGCGAATGAAACACAGGAGCAAACAACGATGCTACGCGTCGGCTTTATCCAACGAGTCTTCCGAGTCCGACGATACACCGCTCACAAAAATGTTCCTCAGCAGGCTGAAATCGGCCCCAGATTTCGGCGCGTTGTCGGCGTTTTTCTTGCTACGCTTGGCAGCGATCTCTTCTTCCGTGGCACGCTGCCTGACGTCGATTGACTGCCGCGCACTTTCGTCGTCACCCGCTTCCTTCGCCTCGCGCCGCATGCGCTTGCTTTTCTGAACCGCCGCTACGTAGAAGTTGGACTCGCGCTTGGCCTGAGCGATCTCGGTGCGCAGTCGTTGGTCTCTCACCGCCTTCTCGTACGCCAACCGCTCGTTCAGGTGCGTCCACCGAAACCTGTGCAGGTACTTGATGCTCCACAGGCTGTGATAGTACTCGGCCCGACGCTTGCCGCCGACCTGGACGCCGTTCAAGGTGGAAGCGACGCGCTTGGCAACTTTTTTGTCCGTGAACTCCACCCAGCCTTCGACGAAGTTTCGTGGCTTGCCGTGCTGCTTTTCGGGCTGGAGAAATATGCGCCCGAGCTCGCCGAACTTGGAGAGCATGCTCCGCACGGTCTTCACGTTCATCTTGGGAGGGATGTAGCTCAAATACACGACGCCGGGGATCTTTTTCTTTGTCTTCACCTTGGTCTTTCTAGTTTCGGCGACACCCTTGGAGCCTTCCAGGTCACCTGAAGATGAGTTGTTCACCGAACCATGGTCTGTGAAGTTTTCTTCGCCTTGAGCGAGACACGTTTCTTGCGCCATTTTGTCACACAAAACAAGCAGAGGACGTAGTAGAGGCAGTAGAGGCGATGGGGGCGATGGTATCAAAAACTGAGCAACGCTGCCCGGAACCGCCACCGATACCGATCCTTCTTTGTGGCGCTGCAGTCGCAACCGCCGCGGTAGCCGGCGCATTCAGCCGCCCGGTCTACGGCGGTTCTGCTTGGGGCTCAGGGGCCCGAGCCCCATCCGGTGTTTTCCCGGGGGGGGGGGGGGGGGGGGGGGGGGAGAGGGGTGAGGAGCTCCCCCGGCGATGCTGACCCCCTATACTCGCAAAAAGTGCCATTACCCGTGCCGTATCTGCCCTTCACTTCAAAATTTTATTGTGGCTAAAAGCTATTGTTGGCGAGAATGTACGCGGCTTTCTTTCATACTTTCAATGTATTCCTTTCGAACCCTTATACGAGGACGAGTGTACTAGAAGCACCAGAGGCGGTTACGTCATCCGTATTTCTTTATTTCATTTCTTTAAGCTTATAATTTGTGTGTGAACGCCATGTACACACGAAATACATTTATATAAACACACAAAAAGAAAATACATTTCTTAAAGAGAAGGGCATAGTCTATATATCATCATTCCGTAATATTAGCGATAAAAATGAATAATGTTGATCTACGTTCACCTTTTGTTAAATTGCTTTGCGCACTTTTCTGATGCTGAAAAAAAGGCAGCAGCTGCCTCAGTGAACCCTTCGGAAGAGTTATTTATCAGCAGCTTGTCAAATGCACGTGCGCGTTCTGTGTCTCAGTATAGCTAGTCTTTCCAGTAGGCAATCATTCAGTACTCAAAATGAGACCAAGCCGCATTCACTTGAGACGCGCTGTAGTGGAGGGCTCCGGATTAATTTTGTCCTTCTGGGGATTATATGACGAACAATACTTTTGCTCTCTTTTACATTCCACAATCCAAAAAACCTCATTTTCAAGACAAATTTCTGATAATACGAACACATTTCCACGATCCTTTCGAGTTCGTCCTACCGGGGGCTACTGTATATAGCGAATCAGAATGGGAAATGAGGGGCTCGTTGAATGAAGACAGAAATAAAGGTAGGCAGTCAAGAACACTAATGAAGGCAGAGGGGAAAATGTGCATGGTAGGTCATTTTTAACAGCGAAGCTGTTTAGCAAATCGTTTAGCTAGAAAAGTTTTGTGTCCGCAGTGTTGCAACCGTGTCATCCCAGCGCTGACACCAGTTAACCGAGTGGGGGCACCCGATCCGAGCTCCGTGGCCTCCGACATACGAGTGGTAGCGTGTATGATGCGAGCGGCCAGCCGCTGTTGCAGCCGTGAAGAAGTCCAAAAGCCGTAGGCTAACGTAACTGTTTACTTCATAGCGAGAGGTGAGCCGAAGCCAAAAAAAAAAAAAAACCATGCCCCGACGGGCGAGGTTACAATACAGGACTCGAGCAGAGCAACAGCATGGATTCGCTGCTCAAACAGGAATGGTTTACAGCGCTTGAGGGGGTCTATTTATACCCAAAAGCGGTAACGGTCAGAACGCTAACATGCGGCAACACGCCACGAACGTCACAGACACACACAACGCTCTTTCCAGAGTTCGTGACAGTCGGTAGCCTCGGCGCACGTTGAGTCCGAGAGAGGGGAGAGGAGGACTCCGTTGCGATCGACAGGGCCTCTGTGTCCTTGAAAAGGGTTGAGACGAGCCTCGCCGGCAGCCGCCGAAGTTTTGAAATGCGCCGAAAGCGAAGCGTCTGACCCGGGCTTGTCGAAACTTGTCACCGACATGGTGGCGCCTGTTTTCAAAGGCGCACGCAGTGGCTTCGCCGCACAGCCGAGGAGTGATGCGGGAAAGTACGGCGGCGCTGGCCGATTCGTAACAGCTTCTCCGCCGGGGGTCCGAGATTCCGATGGATAAGGGTCTTCAACCGTTGTCCGGAG
Source organism: Haemaphysalis longicornis (assembly GCF_048455015.1). Taxonomy (NCBI): domain Eukaryota; kingdom Metazoa; phylum Arthropoda; class Arachnida; order Ixodida; family Ixodidae; genus Haemaphysalis; species Haemaphysalis longicornis. Next base: position 111,471,785 of record NW_027526225.1, read on the forward strand.
GGATGCTTTCGAAGTGAAGAGCTCGGCAGACGCTCGACTCCAGGCCTGGGCTGTACTACACCGTGCTGGAGCTTCACCGGGCCGATCACTGGACGAGTAGTGGTTCCCCAAGAACATCTCTGGCTTGGTCAGGCAAGCAACAGAACAACACAGGAAGACACAACCGCATCGCCGGCAAGTGCGAAGACAAATCCACACTGAAGATCTACCAGGCTTTTAGTTGCGATAAAATACGCTCATAACTAACTACACTAGTTATATTTTTGCCCAGCAGTACTTTAGACAAATGAACAAACTTGAAAGTTGACATTTCGCGTGATTGGAAATGTCCCACACACAAAAAAAATGCAACCGTAAAGGGCGAAACCTGCTCCAGGAAAAACAATGAAATTGAGAAAGTCAGGCGTCTACAGGCCACTTCTCGCGCTGAGAGCCGCGATTTGAGCTCTCTTCATTGCTCCGAGCTTTCCCCTATTTGTACCGCACTTTAGGTGCGCCCGTTCTCTGAAACCGACTGCTGCGACCGCGTGAAAGGACACCGGCCGTTGTTTTCGACAAAGGTCGAGCGCGCGGAGGAGCGAGAGGGATTTTACATCGTTCAAACGAGAGGCGCGCACTCCTTCTTGGAGGTGGCGTCCCCTTGGCGCGAAGCGAGCTCACGGCTTTGCCTCTCGGCGCGCCCGCATTGAAACACGCGCCGCAAGTACGCGCAGAAGTTTTCCCGCTCTCCTCGTTGCTCACCTTTTCGCGAACGCGTTCGGCAAGCGAACGTCGGAACGCGTTTACGTTCTTTCCTTTAGGCTGGTCGGTTCCCGACTTCGGCTCAGCCGTAGGCGACACAGTGGCGGTCCCAAGGGGGGGGGGGTGGGCGAAGGGGGCGGTCGCCCCCCCCAAAGAGGTCCTCAGTTTCTTATTTTTAGTTTTTTTAAGCATTCCACTTGCGCGAAGTTAAATCCCAGCGGGGGTTGCACCGCACACGCGCACACGCCTCCATGGTTATCACCACCTCCGCAGAATTGGCGCAAGGAGGAGAGCGATTTTTATTTGCCTCGCCCCCCCCCCCCAAAAAAAAATCGCCCCCCCCCCAAAACCGATCTCTGGGACTGCTACTGAGGCGACACCGGATTCTCAACTAGCTCAGCCGATGTTGGCCCATCGTCGGGACGCCCCTCGTGCTTTCGGCGACAGCCTCAACACACGAACACCGAAGCGCGTTCCCGTTCTCTTTTCTCACTGCCAGGACTACACTACACCCAGGGTGCCCTGTCTCAAAGGACGGCTCAGCCGCCCCAGACACCTGAATCTCTACGAGCTCGGCTGGCCGTTGCTCGAGGTCAGCTACCTGAGCTGGTGGCAGGACGGAATCGGCTTGCTCGGTGGCGAGATCGTCATGACTCTCAACTGAACCCTGCAAACCGTTTGCTGCCTCGACTGCAGGCTTTCCCACCACGTCGCTCGTTTCTGCACTACCGTCCGAAGGAACAACCTCCGTTTCAGCGGACTCGTGCGGCCTTTCTGTAACCTCATCGTTTACGCATTCCTGCGAAACGTCGCTATCTCGCGAAATATTCACGTTCAAGTCGGTAGCCGTTCCCAAGGCCTCCCACGAATTTGAACCGTCCGAACACTCCGCCGAGATCTCCAAAACAAACGCCGACACATTATCGCACTCAGTGGACACGCACTGCCCTCTGCCGCCTCGGCCGACAGTCTGAGCTAATGCGCCGTCGTTATCTCTCTCAGCAACCTTGCCGCGCTGCTGGGCCGCAACCGTCGCCTCCGGCTCGCGCTCCCGAGCATCTGCTACTGGCAGCGCTGGCACGGTGCTTTCCTCGACAACGAGGTCTTTTCTGAGCAACAATTTGAACTCGAGCTTCACTTCTTCCTGCTCGAGTTGAATTTCATGCTCTAGGTGCTTGTTCTCCCGTTGGAGTCTCTCTCTTTCGAGCTTCTTTCTTTCCCTTCGGATTCGCTCGATATCGAGGTCGTACCATCGCATCTTTTCCTCGTGCTGTCGTTTTCTTTCCTCGCGTTCCTGCTCTCTTTTCTGCCTCTCGAGCTCCTGTACGCTTTCTTTCCTCGCGTTCCTGCTCTCGTTTCTGCCTCTCGAGCTCCTTACGCTGGCGCTCAGCCTCTGCCTCTGCTGCCTGACGTTTAGCGGTCTCCCTGTCATTGATCAGCTCAATGCACTCAGACAGCTCGTCATCGCCAGCCCCAACAGCGAGTATAGCCTGTATCAGCTCTGGCTTTCTCAGTGCGTCCGTAACATCCAAGCGCAACTCTTTTGCAAGCTCCAACAACTGCGGTTTTTTCAACGCTTTCAAATTCATGGCCGGTCTAGAGTACTGCTTTCCCACTGCTCAAAAAATGTTTTGCGCGAATAACCCACGCGACAAAAACACACGCCCTACCAGCTATCCTCAGAAGCCTGGTAAAACTCAGTGAAGAAAAGTCCCGCACTCACCATTGACCGCCGTGAATTCTGCGAAGTCCGAAGCCGCCTCGACGTCCGTGGTGTTGGATCTCGCACCGCTGGCTCCAGGTGTTAAGAAGTTGCCATCCCACCGCTGCCACCAGTTGTTGCGACCGAGCGGGCCGAGCCGCAGCCGGGAAGAGGTCCAGAGCTGATAGGCCAACGTAACTGTTTACTTCATAGCGAGAGGTGAGCCGAAGCCAAAAAAAAAAAAAAAACCATGCCCCGACGGGCGAGGTTACAATACAGGACTCGAGCAGAGCGACAGCATGGATTCGCTGCTCAAACAGGAATGGTTTACGGCGCTTGAGGGGGTCTATTTATACCCAAAAGCGGTAACGGTCAAAACGCCAACAAGCGGCAACACGCCACGAACGTCACAGACACACACAACGCTCTTTCCAGAGTTCGTGACAGTCGGTAGCCTCGGCGTACGTTGAGTCCGAGAAAGGGGAGAGAGGAGGACTCCGTTGCGATCGACGGGCCTCTGTGTCCTTGAAGAGCGTTGAGACGAGCCTCGCCGGCAGCCGCCGAAGTTTTGAAAGGAGCCATGAAGAGAAAACCCAAGTTTGGTTCATTCGAAAGATTGCCTCGTTAGAACCACACTGACACCACTTTTAACACAAACTTCGCTCAAATAAGCTACATAATTAGAAAAAAGGGGAATGACCATGCGACCCACCAGCGCATTTCCCGCAACAGAACCTATGATTTCACACGAGAATGCTCTGCGATTGGCGGAGGCCGGCAAAAGCAAACGCATGTTAGGCAGGGCTTACCAGTTTGCATAGTGAGCTATATGCCCGTTAAACATACTGCACATTAGTTTTATGACACTAAGAACGGTGGAGTAAACGGTTGAAGTTCCGAATAAAAATGCAAGCGTGTATGCCAATGCGTACGAAACTACCGCCAGCCGAACTCGACATCTCGCCGTCGCCACCGTCGCGCAGACGAATTTTCGGGTTCGAGGCTCTTCGGGGCCAACGAACCGTCCCAGCACGCACAGCCGCGACCTTGCTTGGTATCGTAATCCCTTCACAGGAGGTTGGCCGTCATATCGCCAGCCAGCAAAGGTAAAAATAGAAACGAGGGGAGTGTGGAACAGCAAGCAGCGACGAGATAGTGACAGTCGTCGCAGAAGTTTCGGAATGGTGTTGGCTTGCTGCTGTTATTAGGAGCTCGTTTCCAGTTTACAACCACTGAAAACTTCAGTTTGTTCGAGTACTTTACAATGAAATTTCGTTGCTGCGTTTTTAAATGCCCATGTAGTACGGGCAAATCGTCGAGGGAGTGTGACATCCCCGCCGGTGAGGAGATCTCCTTTCATGTGCTGCCCAACGACGAACCTCGGCGAAGCAAGTGGCTACGTTTGTGAACTTTGCAAAGGGAGGAGAAAGAGAGCTAAATGAAGTACGAGTGCGCTCGCTTCATTTCCGAGGAAGTGATTACGGCAGGGACCCTTACGTTAGCTCACTCCTGGGACATGCCGGCGCTCGTAGCCGACTTCGCCAAATCGCCGTCAAAGCGCTCTGACCTTGGGGGAAAAAATGCCGTACACACCGCGCATTGACGCTCGTATCTTTCTGGTCGGAGCAGAGAGCTCGCGCGAACGGCTTTCCATACACGACACCGGCCAACTGGCATAAGTGATACTGCTACTGAAATTGAACTATTATTAACCGTAATAAAAATACGGCACATACGTACCAGTCTGTATTCGTCCGTCGCGACGGGGCTGACGAGGCAGCGGTGCCGACGGCTGGGCGTTCGTCTGTTGTGGCTATCGCGGAATGGTCGCTTTTCGGTCCATCCGCGTATCCCACAACTCCTGCCGCTCGTGCACTTAGAAGCATTGAGCGTTCAAGTGGTGTGAGATTGTTAAATGCAAGCCCGAGCTTCTCGGCGAGAGTTTTGTTCTCCGGATCAGGCGATTTCATGACTACTAGTATTTTTAAAATGGCCGCTGTCTCGGTTTCCGGTTCCTGTTTGATGCTATATGGAGTCGATCTGTTTCATGGACCGGCTCGTATGACGCCATTGTTCACGTCACAAAATGTGCAATTTAGCGGGAGATTTAAAATTTTGGCTTAAATTGCCTTATTTCTCAGTGAATAAAGCATCATTTGCTTTCGGGAAAGCGCTTAGGGTACTATGAAACACCTAATCTTTCGAATAAAACAAACTTTTGTTTTCTCTTCATGGCTCCTTGAAATGCGCCGAAAGCGAAGCGTCTGACCCGGGCTTGCCGAAACTTGTCACCGACATGGTGGCGCCTGTTTTCAAAGGCGCACGCAGTGGCTTCGCCGCACAGCCGAGGAGTGATGCGGGAAAGTACGGCAGCGCTGGCCGATTCGTAATAATATGCCGAGCGCACGTGAGCGCGTGCCTCGCGTTGACCACCCAGCGTCCCCGGCGCGCGTTTGTAAAGCCATGCAAACCCACTCAGGTAGATTGGCCAACAATGGCAAAAAAATCCGGCGAGCGGCCGGAATCATGACAGCTCGGAACGAGAAAGCCACGTCATAGCGTACGCCCCACCCCCCCCCCCCCTCCGAGGTGATGTCCACTGATTATCACTTCCAAAAAAAAAAAAGAAAGGAAGGTCACACTTGTAACAAAAATGATAGAGTAAAGGTTGTTGCGGAAGCGAAGAAGCCGTGAAGGTTGTACCTTCAAGTCGTACGCGTTGGCGTGAGCTTCCTTCCTTTTTTCTTTTTGAAACAGATATAGCTTGAAATGTTTTAAGAGTCTACTGCTGACTACTAGTAAATCACTAAGAAACATTACGCTCATTGCACATGTAAGCTGGGATAATTTCGTCAGTTAATTGAATCATTAATTTCAATTAGAGATATTTCCGTCTCTTGAGAAAATTACGCCTGTTAATGACGTGTGATAAAGTTTAGATCTCAATGTGAAACCTGGAAAATATATATACTATTCCAAAGGTGAAGCCGAGAGAATTGTGCAGTTTTTTCTAGTGGCCTTAATTAAAGCCACGTAGCTCCAAACACAACGGTTGGCTAGATATAACGATGGTGTTCTGGCTTCCTTGGCTGAAAAGAAAGGGAGCGTTTTTTTTTTTAAATAATAGTAATCGGAAGTGAGTAACGAAGGCTCGTTCTATGCAAGCAGCTCCCTGTAGACAGTTCACGCTCGTGGTTGATTGCCAGCGAGCCGCTCACGCAAGCGCGCTGTTACATTCTGGAAGGCGTCCCCGAACCGGGCTCCGTCGCTCCGTCATGTCAGGTAGCGTGGTGGTGAGCGGCCAGCAAAGGTTGCTGCCTTGGTGATGACGACAAGAAGCCGAATGCAAACTTAACTGGTTTACTGCATAATGAAAGATGAGCCGAAGCAGTACAGGAACAATACCCTTCCGGGAAAAGTTACAGCAAGAGTCGACAGGGCGACAGCACGGATTCACTGCTGCAAAACGAATGCGAACTATCCTAGCCTATCTACCGAGAGAGCGGGCTTTATACACAATAACCGTACGCGGCTGCGCGGCTTTCACAGTGTTTCTGTGCACATGGCCCGAGAATAGTACAGACACACACAACGCTCTTTCCGAGTTCGTTAGGCCGGCAGTAGCGGCGCTCGTTGAGTTTGAGGGAGGGGGGAGAGGAGACCTCTGCTGCGGCGTCCGCCTCGCCGATGCAAGTCGATCTCTACAGGAAAAAGATCCCGCCATCTCCACGAAGTGAATGATGATGAGAGGGGCGAAGCTAAAATGCTTATCGGTAAAACCGTGAAACATTCGCCTACACATCATACAAAGACTCGACACATCAAGCTTTCCACCGCTCCGTTGACAAGCCCGTCGACGACGTCGATGTTAGTGGTGATTATGTAGGGCTTGTTTGGGACGATGACAATCTCCATGGGTAAGTTGGCGAATTCGGTGTGTGACATTTTAGCCACCTTGGCCGTCGCCTTCTGCAGAGCGTCTTGTGTCTCGTACCCCCGGTACGTGTCTTCAGCTCGCAGGCGACGAACGACAACCTCTTCTTCCTCTCCTCCTTGTTGGGTAGCAACGAACGCGTTGAACGTTTCGATCTCTTCGGCCAATCTTTGGTTGGCCAACCCCTAGGGGGATCTTGCCACAGTCATCATTAATGTGCGGTGTACAGCAGCAACGAGGGACGGGACAGGGCCTGAGCAAGAGGAGCTTCGCCCCTAAAACAGTTGGCTTCGTGCTGGCAGCCGCCGAGGTTGAGTCACCGACAGCGAGGCGCCCACGCGGCAGGCACACGTAGTGGTAGGCTCTGCCACAAAACACAGAAGAACTGCACGAAGCTTTCAGCACGCGTGAGAAGAATAACGGCCGCTGAATCGCAACAGCGCACAAACTATGATACGCTTCGGCTGACCGTCATTAAGCAAACCAATGAGCCGTAAAGAACGGCTTTGACGTTCCGCATTAAGTGATCCTTTGCCGCTACTGTGAAGTACTCTGGGCTAGGCATAGCCTGGATGTGGAGAACCTGACGGGCTTCAGGAAGTCTTTATAATTTCATTATTGCGCTAACGTAATGTGAAGGCCGAAGGAGATGCTTCGTTTCACGCGACGAGCAGCGGCCGCTTAGAGATGATGATGATGACGATGATGATTGTTAATGGTAACAGGGTGATGATGTGTCATCTCACCAAAGAATCTGTCTATGTTGCACTCTTGGTTCAATTCCAGCGCTACTCTTAGGTCAGGCTCAAATAAATTTTGCCTGTTACAGGTGGAAGCTGCCCTATGCAGTCTTGAAGTTTACTCCCTCTGTGCTACCCTTAAATCCTAGGGCTCCTGGAAGCCGAATATTTCCCTCACTTAGCTTTGGCCAAATACACCCACATTCCGCCATTATGTGTTGCATAGTTTGTTTCTTTTCCGCAGGCCACGCATACTCCATATTATGCATACCCCGGTCCCGCCCTCTTGCGCAGGTCAAAAAACGAAGACGCTGCCGACACACAGCGCGTGGGGAGTGTTCTACAAATGGCCCTATCTAGTAATGCTGGTTACGTATAGTCACAGACGTAGTCAAGGGCATCGCCTCCTGGGTCTCCTGTATATAGGAGGCGACGCCAAGAGAAAGCCAGCTAGAGGCATCGGAAAGGTTGTTCTAGAGTGCCACTGTAGTTCTAAAACGCATTGCCTCATGGCATTGACTATATTTTCAGACAGCTTCTATTTTGTGTGCATGAACAAATTTTACTGTCGTACTATGATGAATTATTGTACACGTACTAAATTGAAAATGAAATCAAACCGTCGAGGGACGCTGTTATCGTAGCGTCTCTCCGTAAACGTAAGTATTCGAGGCACTTATAACATTACCATCACCTCCTGGAAAAATTCAGGGAAGCTTGCTCTCACGCAAAAGGCTTGAACGGCGAAGCGGTTGTAGGTGAGCATTTCCGGACACGTAGTTAAGTTTCAGTGTCATTGTTTATTCGCACAGTTGCGGTGCCAGCAATCGTCGTCGTATGTATCGAAGAGGTCGTCGTCGTCTTCTTCGCTGAAACTGGTGGATGCAAAGTCAACGTCAGCATTTCAGACTTCCACGAGCTCTTCGTCATCGACTAGCTGTAAGCCGTCTCGGAAACGAGCGGCACACTTGTAGCCATATCTCCCGTTATCCAGGCTAGAGAATGCGGCGGCCGCAGTGTCCTCTTCGAAGCAGGGTCTTTTCAACTTGCGCATCAACGCTGGAGTTTCTTTTTTGTTTTTGTTTTTGCTAAAGCCACTGCGTGAGCCGGGGACTTGGCGGTCGCCGCGAGGCGCGCGCTCACTAGCGCTGGGCATTTTCTCGCTCCTCGGGGTTTTTGCCAGTTTTGTAGCGTGAGCTACACTGGCCGAGGCTGAGCAGTTTCGCGTGGCTTCTGGAGAGCCGTGCTGCGCATGCGCGAGGAGCAATGACGTCTCACGGCGCACAGAGCGTTGCTCTCTGCCCGGCGTCTCTCGCACACCCCACGCTCCCAGCGTCTTCGCCGACCTCCGTTCCGCACGTGGCGGCCCGGTCCCCTTGATGATCATGCGAGGGGTGGCCGGGTGTGTAACCGACGGCTCGTGCGTCGCAGCAACACCGGTGTGCGCCTGTGGAACCAACTTACCTCTGGGGCGATTTGTGACGCTGTGCCGTAGCCGCTTGATAAATATACATGTGTCAGATAATGCGTATACCGTGTGTGGGTCATTGAAGGAGCAGTAAGCATGATAATCAAGCTAATCTTAGACAGCAGGAAAGCTAAGAATAAACAGCTCAAACTTATCTCACGCTGCGCACAAACTGGCATAGCTGAGCCAAGCCCCTGCTAATTTCTTTTTTTTTTTTTTCTTTTTTTGCTAAACCCACTGCGCGGGGACGCTCGGCGGTCGCCGCGGGGCACGCGCTCACGAGGGCTCGGCATTTTCTTGGTAGTTTTTTCCTGCACAGGCGAACGTACGGCTTGTACAACACATCCGATTTAAAAATATACAAGCGGCGATGACATAACGAATGACATAATACGCGATAAAGTGGGCTTTTGTAGCGTGAGCTACACTGGCCGAGGTTGAGCAGTTTCGCGTGGCTACTGGAGAGCCGTGCTGCGCATGCGCGAGGAGCAGTGACGTCTCACGGAACACAGCTGGCGCGCCGGAGCCGCCGCCGCCGCGACTGAAATGGATTGTATTATATTGGATTGGATTGGATTGGAAATCGTTTTAGCGGCAGTAAGCATGGTAATCAGCTAATCCTAGACAACTAGGAAACCTAAGAATAACCAGCTGAACCTTAGCTCACGCTACGTATATCCTGGCATAGCCGAGCTAAGCCGCTGCTAACTTTTTGCTGAGTCCACAACTAAAACCTACTTCTTTCAAACTAAGCAAATATGCAGTTTGTCTTCATGACATCCTTAGTTACGTTGTCCATTAAAAAAAAAGAGGTGCCATCTGACCTTTTTAGCGAGAGAGGGAACTGGTGAACCGTGAACAGTGTGCGACACGCACTCAACAAAGTGTGAGACGAACTGCCCAACTGCTCCATAGCACGGACGTGCTATGGAGCGGTTGGGCAGTCCGCTCCAAGTGGCATCTCTGCCCCAGCGATGCATGGAGGCTCTGCAGCCGCCACCCAACGAGGAGTTTTCGACCAGCTGCTCCACTACTTGGAGACGACGGGTCTCACGCAGCGCCCCGACTGACCTGCTCGGACTGAGTGCTATCCTGAGTTAGCCCCATCTTTTATTCTTTCTTTTTCAACATATTACTTCCAGCCCACTTCTTTTCCTTTTCCTTTCCTTGGAACCGCTACTACTACGGGCAACTTGGAACCGCGGTAGTTTACTGTAACCAGGGCCGTAACCAGGGTGGAGTTAGAAGGTTCTGAACCCCCACTTCCCCCCCCCCCCCCCCCCCCCCCCAACACGGGAATACCTTCTGGCTTCAACATTTTCGCTGATCCGGAAATACAGTGTAGCCCATTTATAACGAACCCACTTACAGCGATATAGCGGTTATAACGAAGTGATCTTGATTTCCCGTCCCAATTATAGCGGTCTTATAATAGTCCAGATATAGCGAAAAAGCGGTTATAGCGAAGAAATTTCAGATTCCCGCTTACTTCGTTATAACCGGGCTACACTGTATATACTCTGAGGGCTCCTGTCGACCAACTGCCTGTCAAGTGACAGCAACGTGTCCCTGCCCCTTCATGTTTGTTAACTCCACGCTCAAACAACGCTGCCACATGTGCGGCTTGCCCTTCGTGCCACCTTTCGGTAAACCCTCCTTCCTTCCCTCCCTCCCTCCCTCTCCCCCCCCCCCCCTCCCCTTCAGTTCGAACCCCATGGTTCATATGTGAAAATAGGTCAACGTAAACATTCAGCATGTGCACCGTTGTGCCAGCAACATGACCCCTCCCCTTCCGAAAAAAATTCTGGGTACGGCGATGATTTTATCCACAGTTGGCGTCACATCAGGCCAGATGCAATCCAGATGTTGTACACGCTTGCCACCCGTGCATTCTTGATCCCCTTGCGCCTTCTTACGTGCAGGCGACGCAGCTGCCGACGCTTGCTGCTTCTTTACAAGCGCATGAAAGGATGACAGCAAGTTTAGGAATGAGCGCTTGTCAAAACCCTATGTCCAAAGGCACCAACCGGCTGTTACACGAACAATTATATATAACGATGAGAACACCCAGTGCGGAGGAAAGTTTTGTACTCCCCCGGGCATTTATTTACACCATTAGTTGGTGTCATCAATGCCTAAATCCTGGCAGAAAACAAGGAGGTCGACGTTCAGGAGGTCAGTGGATCTCCAATTCATGAAGCGAGACGCAGAATGTTTGTTTGGTATCAGGACTACGTAACCAGATGGTAAAATGCGGCACTTCCCTCGTTATTCATAACCAAGCAGCGGGTGATGTTGCAGGTCCCATTTTCGGCCAATCACTTTCCGCGCGATTGGTGCCGTTAGGGTGAGCCCGCGTCACAGATATCAGACGGCGCGTCAGCCACAACTGAAGAGAGAGAGAGAGAGAATAAACGTTTATTTAAATCAATAGGGGGGATTGTGCTGAAGCTTGAAGGAGGCGTCCTCAGTCCAGGATGCCTTGAGCGCGGGCAGCATCGACAGCCCTTTGAGCCAGTCGAAGCTGGTCGTGCTTCAAAAGCAAACAAAATGAAATAACGGCAACACTATTATCTTTATGCGCAGCGGCAGGCGCATTTACAATTTCAGGATCCTAGAGGACAATTCCTTTTCCTTGTATTGGGAGAATGTCCTACTGTTTACTCCCCAGGGGTAGGCAGGACAACTTCACCGTCCTTTTGTTGTGACAGTGTAACCAGAATGCCTCGAGCTTGCTCGGGCACGTGAGCTGATAAAAAAAGGCTACGAATGTTTCGTACAGCCAGAGAAATATTTCTAAAAGTAATACATTTCACATAAGGTAAGGTATTGAACGAATAGGTTTATTGCACTGCAACACACTAAGCGTATGCAGCAAGAATAATTTTTACAGTCGAAGCCTAAAAAAATGTCGATGAAACAAAACAGGCAGTGATCGGAATAAATATCTTCGAACGAAATAACTTGTGCATTTGTCAGCGACGAGCAAAAGCGAAACCAAATCGATTGGAGGATAGTATGGTCACAACACGGGCCAGCTATATCCACAGTGGGCACTACTCGGCAGGCAGGCGCAAGTACCAGAGAAGGTCATAGATACTGTATGCCATACTGCAGTCGTAGCGCTCAAGCACCGAGCACTGTCCGTGGAGGGCATCCGTCTCTACCGAGTACACAGCCACGCATGTGGGCACCTCGTCATCTATCGCCAGGTCGAGCAGCAGCGGCTTGACCTTCTTAAGAATGTTGCTCTGGCTTTCGAAGCTGAAGAAGCGATCGCCCGCGTAGCCCCACATTGCGACGGCCTCCGTGTTCTCGCCTACTGTTGGAAGCCTGCGGCATACGAAAAGGTTTAATATTTATATGCACACACACACGCACGTGTATGCGTGGGTGGCTGTGGCTCTGCGTGTGGCTGCGAAGCAACTGACCACGGCGGCGGTCAGACCTGTGACGCAGCAGAGGGTGCTAAGAATAGCTGGATCCGGACAGGCCGCGATTGGAATGTGAACCTGGCTGCGTTTAACACGAGAACTTCATGTAGCAGGGCGAGTGTAGAGGTGTTGTTCAAAGAATTAGAGGGCATCAAATGGGATGTTAATAGGACTTAGTGAGGTAAGGAGGACAGGTGGAGCCTTTACGGTGCTGAAAAGGGGACACGTCCTTTGTTACCGTGGTCTAGTGGACAGAAGAGAACTGGGAGAGGGATTTCTAGTCAATAAACGCATATATCTGGCAACATAGACGAATACTATAGTATTAACGAAAGGTTAGCCAGTGTTGTAATTAGGCATAACAAGGGGTACAAATTCAAGGTGGTACAGGGCTATGCACCTACATCCAGCCATGGCGACCAGCTAGTCGAACGCCTCTACGAAGATGTGTAATCGGCAATGGCTAAAGTAAAAACACAGTATACAATAGTTATGGGAGACTTCAATGCTTAAGTAGGCAAGAAGCAGGCTGGAGACAAGGCAGTTGGGAACTATGGTCGTCGGGGTTGTGCAGAACCCCGACGACCATAGTCCCCTTCCCCTGAGCAGTGGGAGATACTGCTGTCCAGCTGTCGACCTGAGGACCAGCTACTGCTTGTGACCAGGGCTACGGCAGCCTGGACAGCACATGGGCTCCTGGACTGAGGAACCACTCTCGCATTATTGCGTAATAAAGTTGTCTCTCTCTCTCGTCGGGGTTGTAGGGATAACAAAGGAAACTTATTAGTAGAGTTCCCACAACGGAATAATCTGCGGGGCACGAATACGTTCTTCCGCAAACGGTAGGGCCGAATGGGGGGCACAAAAATGTAACAGACTTCATACTATGCGATGACCCTGGCGTCGTGCAGGATGTGGGAGTGCTCGGAAGGGTGAGGTGTAGTAACAACAGGATGGTAAGATCTCGAACTAGGCTAGATTTCGGGAGGAACCGTAACAAGCTATAGTACGAAATAAGCCGTTCAATGGGCTAACTAAGAGGGAAAGTTGAGGAATTCAGGATCGCCCTGCAGAACCGATATTCAGCTCTAACGATCGCGAGGAAGTAGAGTTTGCGACACAGGAAGCGAGCGACAACCTTATACGCATTATCACGGAGTGTGCAATAGAAGTCGGAGGTAACATCGCTAGACAGGATACTGGTAAACTTTCCGAGGAGACGAATGATTTAATTAGGAAACGGCAAACCATGACAGTATCTACCCCAGCTGACAGAACTGAACTAGCAGAGCTTTCGAAGTTAATAAGCGTATACGACAGCTGAGCCTGACATACGGAAGTATAATATGGAGAGGATCGCGCATGCTGTAAAAAACGGAGGCATCCTGAAAGTAGTGAAGAAGCGTTTATATATATATATATATATATATATATATATATATATATATATATATATATATATATATATATATATATATATATATATATATATATATATATATATATATATATATATATATATATATATATATATATATATATATATATATATATATATATATATATATATATATATATATATATATATATATATATATATATATATATATATATATATATATATATATATATATATATATATATATATATATATATATATATATATATATACACGGAGAAAATCATATGTATGCACTTAAAGTCAAGCAAGGCAATGTCATCACAAATAGGGATAAAACAGTTAAGTAGCCGAGAAGTTCTACAGAGATCTGTACAGTGGCGGTGACATCCAGCATAATACCGAACGAGGAAGTAGTTCAGAGGAGGTAGCCATAAGACCATGAACGACAGAAGTAAATAAGGCTTTGAAAGAAATGCGACGGGGCAAAGCCCCTGGAGAGAAACAGATAACAGCAGGACTCTTGAAGGATGGCAGACAAATTTTACTAGAAAATCTGGCAAGCCTGTATACGCAATGCCTAATGACGCGCGGGTGTACCGGGATCTTGGAAGAACGCGAACATCATCCTAATCCACGAGAAAGGTGACATGAAGGACTTGAAAACTTACAGGCCGATCAGCTTACTGTCAGTCGTAAGCAGGGTTTCCTAAAGGCTATTCAACAATGGACCATATTCACATGATCAATCGATCAGGTGATAGAGGAATGCGCAATGTATACTCAACCCCTATATATAGCCTCCATAGATTATGAAAAAACATTTGACGCGGTCGAAATCTCAGCAGTCATTCAGGCATTGCAATATCAGGGTGTAGACGATCGCATTATGTAAGAATACTAGAGGATATCTACAATGGGCCCATACACATGTCTACCATAGTCCTTCATTAGGAGAGCAGTAAAATACCTATAAGGAAGGGCATCAGACAAGGGGACACGATCTCTCCAATGTTATTCACAGCATATTTACAAGAGGTATACACAACGTTGGATAGGGAGCGGGTGGGCGTAAGGGTTAATTGAGAATACGTCAGTAACCGCAGTACCCGGGAAATCTTTTGGATTTCACGAGTATGATTCAGGTTTCACAGCTTTACAATATACCTTCACTGAAGCGATACAGATCGAACAAATGAAACATTTTTCTAATCTACAACCTATTAAAAAGCGCCTTTGCGGCAGTCCAAATACTGCTACCTGGTTCTTGCACCAAACCTGGACTAATTTGAGGCAGCAACTAAACGCTGCTGTATCGTTCATTTCTGCTGAACGACAAAGGTGTTGTCGCGCATGGTACCTTCGTGACACTGTGGATGCTGTGTTCTTGTGTTAAGGGGTAACCACATGGCAACAAGCGACGCGAAATGCGTAACTCAATGGGCGCAGGAAACAGGTATAATGTGATCGACAGCGACAAGCGCAAAAAAAAAAAAACTGTGGCTGATTCCTCTGTCATAATAATCGGTAAAACACAAAAAGGGAAATGTGCAGCGAAATCTGAAGCTGAGTATGATTTGCGGGTCGGTGGCTGTCTTGTGGGTGGGCTTGTCGAGCGACGTCCTGCTGGCGGGTCGCTTCGGCAAAGGTGTACTGGCGTCATTTCCGTGACACATATGACGTCAGTGAAATCTTGGGGTATTGCGGCATAAAACACTTTTGTGTTAAAATATAAAACCCGAAAACGAACAACCCTAAGTATAACGTACTCTTTAGTACTAAAGGTTGCTTCCCCGCAAGAAGACCCTGTGTGCAGGGGTGCACCCTTTACAGGCCGTGGGCTTCGATGTACTGGCGTCACTTCCGTGACGGATATGACGTCAGCGAAATCTTCTAGAATCCGGGAATAAACCACTTTCGTGTTAAAATTAATACACTGCCACCAATACACTCTGTGGCTGTCGCTCGCTTGTGGGCTGCTTCTGGCCGGCCAAAGCAAAGGACAGCGACGGCCCGTCGATATCGCTGGCACCGCCCCGGCGGCCTGTTCTTCTGTACCCATTGAGTTACGCTTTTCGAGTCACCGTCGCTGCATGTGGTTACCCCTAGAGTCACTAAATAAGCTACGCCTAAGAGTACCGCCTCTTCGTGTACCCAGAAGCGTGTGGGGGCCATTTTGTTTCTGGCTTGCAGGGTTGCCATCTCTGCCAACGATACTGCCGCCGGTTGTGACGGGCTGAGTGTGACCGGCCGCTCTAGCGTCCGCGCAGCAGATATATATATATATATATATATATATATATATATATATATATATATATATATATATATATATATATAAGACAGAAATAAGAGTTGGCAGCCAAGAAAACCTCGCGAAGCAAAGGGGAGGATGTGGTAGGTCATTGAAACCGATAAAGAATTCGGAAAGAAAGAAAGTGGATGAAAAATGCCCGCCAGGTGGAATCCGAACCCACGACCTCCAGAATACCGGTCTGGTGCGATAACCACTACGCTACCGGCGGGGCGATTTCCCCCTCCACTTTCTGGGGTATTTATGTTAAGGTATTTTTGTTTCCTGTACTTGGGCGTGGAAGCCAGCGCCACTCTGACTACTCTGGGTGAAGGGGACCTTCTTTTTAAAGGGACCCAGAAAAGCTTTGTGAAGGTGGCAATCAAATGCATTCAGGTTGTAGAACACATAACGGGGGATTTTTGAGCCAAGTGGGAGCCCCATACGTTGTACGGATAATTTGTAAACAATTTTTGAAGATCGCCTTTCTCAGCCGATGAGCGCGCCGCCGCAGCGAGCCGACCGCGGCTGACGCAACGGCGATCGCGGCTGACGCAACGGCGAGGCGCCCCCCTGATTCGGCCGATCGTCGGTCACCGGCAACGTCATTGCCATTGGCTTCCCGGTTGCTCTTCCTCCTTCCTGCGCGATCCCAAAGCAAAGGCGGGTCTGCAGCGATTGACGCGTGCCTAGGCGCAGGAATGTAGCTAGCGGAGAGCGGAAGTCGAGCGTCGCGATGTCACATGGCTATTCCCAGTGTTTCCAGCTGCTTTGAAAGAAGCAGAGCCAAGAAAACCTCGCGAAACAAAGGGGAGGATGTGGTAGGTCATTGAAACAGATAAAGAATTTGGAAAGAAAGAAAGTGGAAAGTATATATATATATTGAGGGGCTCTGGGAGTCGCCAGGCGGGAGTCTTTATTCGTGCGGTCACAGCGCCAGGAAGGCTCAGCAAGAAAGGCGATGTCGATGACACTGTCGCCACCGAGATGAAGATGATGCGATGATAATAGGATGCACACCCAGGAAAGGGCGATTGTCCACATGCTAAAATATAACCTGTACAGCTTCTCACACTTATCCTCCCCCTTCAGAAAAAGCGGTCACCTGGCCGCTGGCTAGGGCGTGTCGGAACGATGAACGTATGGCTTCAGCCGAGAAACGTGAACAATTTCAGTTCCACGGCAGCGACGATCGGTGACAGCGTTGTTCGGAGCCACGCGATAATTCACCGGGGACGTTTGCTGAAGCACGGTATAAGGACCGATGAATCGCGAAAGCAGCTTTTCTGACACCCCAGGTTGGCGTACGGGTGTCCAGAGCAAAACTTGGTACCCTGGCTGAAAGGAGACACTGCCGTGAGTCTCATCGTAGTGAGACTTGCGGCGATGCTGACTGGCTTCAGTATTCTCCCGGGCCGATTGGCGGCAGTAAGCGACGCGGGCAACGAATTGTGCGGGGACATTCTCCGTGCAGTGAACAGGTGCAAAAAAGAAAGTTGAATCGAGAACAGAAGGTGGTGGGCGCCCATAGACGAGATAATACGGCGAAAAACCAGTGGTGCGTTGAACTGCAGAATTATACGCGTATGTCACAAAAGGCAGAATAGTGTCCCAATTGGTGTGATCCGGTCGGATGTAGGCAGAAAGCATATCAGAAAGTGTCCGATGAAAGCGCTCAGTCAGCCCGTTTGTTTGAGGGTGATAACTCGAGGTCGTTTTATGGACGGTATTGGCGGCACGAAGAACTTCCGCGAGGACTGCTGACAGAAACGTCTTCCCACGGTCGCTTAGAAGAGCGCGTGGTGGACCGTGGCGCCAAAATAGGGAGTGTAAGAAAAACGCGGCGACCTCTACGGCGCAACCGGTTCGGAGAGGGGCGGTTTCAGCATAGCGGGTAAGGTGGTCAACCGCAGTTACTACCCACCGATGACCAGCTGGGGTAACGGGCAACGGGCCGTATAAGTCGATGCCCACAACATCGAATGGTGCTGACGGACAAGGTAGTGGTTGCAGCGGTCCGGCAGGTGCTGTGGTTGCCCGTTTGCGGTGCTGGCAGGGCGCGCAGGAAGCGACATATTTGGAAACACTGGTAGAAAGCCCAGGCCAGAAGAAACGACTTTTGATTCGGTGGTAGGTCTTGTGAAAGCCTAAATGTCCGGCCGTAGCGTCGTCGTGAAAAACGCGCAGTATCTGCTGTTGAAGAGCACGCGGAACGACGGGAACCCACTTGTCGCCGGTAGGGTCGTAATTATAACGATGCAGGATACCATTAAAGAGACGGAACTTCTGCAGCTGACGACGTAAGCGGCTGTTCGACCGCTCTGCCAAACCGTTCAGTTCATCCATGAGTTTCCGACAATAATGGTCTGCCCGCTGGAGTGCAACGAAGTCTTCGGGACAGTCGAGCTTCACAACGTCTAAAGGCGCTATTGGCAGTGTTACGATCGGCGTATTGACATTACGACGCCCGTCTGCAATGCTATCGGGTTCAGTCACCCAACGCTTCCGTCGGCCAATTATCGCAAGTTTTCCTCTCCCCTACCCTCATCGATGGGGAGCGACCCGGCTTTGTATGCGATGACGCGGCGGAGAGGGACGCTTCTGCTGGACACAAGGCGCTTTCCGCGGCTTCCCGCCGGCGAGGCAGGGAGGCAGGGAGGGATTTACAAAGACGTGCAGCATTGCTTTTCCGGCGGCAATCGTCAGCGGGGGACTGCTTTGTTGTGGTCCGAGACGCTGCTATTCAACGAATACTCCACGCCGGATTATCGACCGGGTCCGGGCGTCCTCCCGGCGCTTCAACCATTGCATCATCAGGAGTCAACTGAACATTAACCTGTGCAAAGTGCCATCTCTTTGTGAGTGTGTGGACGTCAGCCGAGGCGCCCCTGATTGGACCATACTGACGTCAGTCGAGGAAAGGGGGAAACGGGGCGGACCCAACCTGGTTATTTAATCTCGTGCACGCAGGAGCGCAAAACCCTGTTCACACAGTCAAATGCCATGTAGATATCTGTACATAAAGTTTCTTTCGTCGCCCTACAAGCCCAATGTTTGCCCCAACTCCGGATCAACGTATGCCACCACCGGTCACGCTACCAGATCCGCAACAGCAGGGTGACTTGAGCCGCAGGAGCTGATGATTCACTTTGTGTCGAGACAGGGCAACGCGAAAGGGCGTCCGCATCCATATGCTTTTTGCCAGATTTGTAGGTCACAGTGAAATCATACTCTTGCAGCCGCAAGACCCAGCGGCCAAGCCGTCCGTTCAGGTTCTTGAGCGACGAGAGCCAACATAAAGCATGGTGGTCAGTGACCACCGTAAAATGACGTCCGTACAGGTATGGGCGAAATTTTTGTACTGCCCAGACAACTGCGAGACACTCTTGTTCCGTGATTGTACAATTTCGTTCGGCAGGTGTCAGGGCACGGCTTGCGTAGGCCACAACGTTTTCTACTGAAGATGCGGTGCGCTGCAACAGCACGGCCCCGAGGCCATGCCCACTGGCGTCTGTGTGTAGGATAGTCGCCGCCGTTTGGTCATAATGGTGGAGCACCGGTGCAGAAGTGAGAACGTGCTTTAGATTTTCGAACGCTTCGCAGTCATCAGGCCATGTGTAAGAGGTGCCAGATGCGAGAAGTTTGTGGAGAGGCGAAGCAAGCGAAGCGAAGTTTCGTATGAAACGCCGGAAATAAGCTAAGCCAAGGAAACTGCGGAGGTCTTTGAGGCGGGTCGGCCGGGGAAAGTGTTGTACGGCGTTAATTTTGTCGGGTCCGGGCGAATTCCGTCTTTGCTCACTACGTGTCCGAGTACCTTGATGGATTTGCTCGCGAATCGGCATTTCTTTGTGTTTAGTTGGAGCCCGGCGTTGGCAAGGCATGTAAGGACTTCATCTAGGCGGTGTAGGTGGTCAGCAAAAGTAGAGGAAAAAACAACAATGTCGTCTAGATAGCATAGGCAGGTTCTCCATTTAAGGCCACGAAGGACGGTGTCAATCATTCGCTCAAATGTGGCCGGAGCGTCGCACAGCCCGAATGGCATCACGTTGAATTCGTAAAGACCATCGGGCGTGGCGAAAGCTGTTTTCTCTTTATCGGCTTCGTGCATGGGAACCTGCCAGTATCCAGAGCGAAGATCGAGGCTCGTAAAGTATTCGGCACCTTGCAAAGTGTCCAGGGCATCATCGATGCGGAGCATCGGTTAGACGTCTTTACGAGTTATTTTGTTCAGCGCCCGATAGTCGACGCAAAAGCGCACGGAACCGTCCTTTTTTTGCACTAACACAACAGGCGAAGACCACGGACTCGATGAAGGACGAATGATATTCCGCTTGAGCATGTCGTCGACGTTATCTTGTATAACCCTCCGCTCGGATGGAGAAATGCGGTATGGGCGGCGGCGAACAATAGACGATGCATCTGTATCGATGCGATGTTCCGCAGCAGATGTCTTTCCCAGAACAGACGAAAAAATGTCGAAGGAACGCTGGTGTTTCGATAGCAAGACTTGTAATGCTTGCTTCTGGTCTGGTGTAAGATCAGAACTTATTGCTGTGTCGAAAGCAGAGGCTGGGGTTGGCGACTTGGAGGCGTGTTGATCGGTCGAAAGTGTAGACAGTGGGAGCACAGACACCGCCTCATCGTCACAAACTGAAGCGACCGTGGCACCTTGCGGTAGCAAAATTGTTTCGGTAGGCGTATTTACTGCAGCAAGGAGAGCTGAACCAGACGAAAAACGGACGAGGCAGGGAGGTATGACAACGCCTTTCAAAATAAAATTCCCAGCTGGTTCAATCAACACATCACCATCAGTGACTGTGGTCGAGGAGATGGACAAAACTGTTTCTTCTCCTGGGCACAAAATAGAATCGGTCCTCGCTACTAAGCGGCGTTGCTGCGGTCTTTCGGAAACACTGGCAATGGAGGTATCGGCGATATGAAGGGTGGGTTGGCGACAGGTGATGACCGCTGAGGCCGACGACAGAAAATCCCAGCCCAAAATGAGTTGATGTGCACATGAGGACAACACTGCGAACTGTATGTGATGACGTATGGAACCGATGAACGCACGAGCTGTGCAGAATCCGGAGGGTCGAATCATAACACCGTTGGCTCCACGAAGAGTCGGGCCGTCATAGGGCGTTGTAACCTTGCGTAACCTACACCACAAATCTGCATGAATGACGGAAACACTGGCACCTGTATCGACTAAAGCTTCGGCCCAAACTCCTTCTATGAAAACAGTCAATGTATTTGATGGGGACTTGGGGGGGACTTTAAGATTTTTCCCGTGACGCAGTTTCCCCCCAGAAAACTGCTGCTTTCAGTTTTCTGAGAGACGGTCGGCAACGTGAGAGGCAGGGCGGAGAGGAGACGATGACCGGCGGTAAGGCGAAGGTGACCGACGTCAGGGAGAATGTTGCGTGCGAGGCGGGTCATAGGAGTCAGGAGGGGGCGAATAGCGACGGGTAGCTGGTGGAAACAAGGGTTGTCCATAACGGCGTGGGCGGCGTGCGTTCATAGCGTAACTGTATCGCTCGTCCTGCTGGCGCCGTCGACAAAAACGTGAAATATGGCCCCGGATGCCACAGTAGTAACAAACTGGCCGTGAAGGGCGCCAGACGGAATAAGACTGCGGAGTAGAAGAGACTGTAGAAATGGGAGCCACGTGCGCGCAGGATTGCCCCACATGCGTTAGCGGCGTCGACGTTTGCATGACCGGTGGCAGTGTGGAAGCAGAAGCCGCAGGACATGTGCAGGAGTGCTCAGCCTTGTACGGAGGATCGGACTTAACAGCGGCCAGCTCATCCCTGATGAGATCACGCAGGCCGGGAACCAAGCTTTCTTGTGCAGCTGCGAGCACTGTAGTACTCGGAGGCTGGTGGCGGTTGTCTGGGAGATTGTGCGAGACGTGTCCTTCAAGCTCCTCGCGAATGATCAGCCGAATCATGGCGCGCAAGTCGAAGTCCTTCGAGAAGCCTTCGCCCCACATGGCTGGCTGCACCCTCATAGATTTCAGGTCTTCGAGTCGTTTGCATGCAGCTATGACGTCCTGCACGCGTGAATGGTTCTTCAGGGCAAGTGCCTGAAAACCAATCGGGGCAATTCCCTTCAGAATATGCCGAACCCGGTCTTCTTCCGACATGCTGCCGTCCACTTGTCGACACAGGGCCAAGACATCCTCGATGTAGGACGTATAGGTCTCCATGGGGTGTTGCACACGCTCATTGAGTTTTTTCTTGGCAGCTTCAGCGCGCGTGGAGGATGTGCCGAAAATTCGACGCAAGTCAGTGGTAAATTTGTCCCAATCAGTGAAATCTTCGCGATGATTAAAAAACCAAGTTTTGGCCACCTTGGTCAGATGGAAGGGCACCTCCGCTAGCTTGTAAGAGTCATCCCATCGATTGAAGGAACTCACGCGGTTGTAGGAGTCGAGCCACTCTTCGACGTTGTGACCGCGGAGGCCAGCGAAAGATGGAGGATCGCGCTGGGGGCTGGTGATAGTAAAGGTAGGCTGGATCGGGGTTGCAGCGTTGCTGCCCGAGCGGCTGCTCTCGTGCTGCATGGTGCTGGTGGGCAGTAGCAATCGACGACCTGATAGTAGCTCCAGTGGTGCGGAAGCGAGAGGTAGACGGCGGGATCAAAGCACCTTCCACCACTTGAGAGGCTCTGGGAGTCGCCAGGCGGGAGTCTTTATTCGTGCGGTCACAGCGCCAGGAAGGCTCAGCAAGAAAGGCGATGTCGATGACACTGTCGCCACCGAGATGAAGATGATGCGATGATAATAGGATGCACACCCAGGAAAGGGCGATTGTCCACATGCTAAAATATAACCTGTACAGCTATATATATATATATATATATATATATATATATATATATATATATATATATATATATATATATATATATATATATATATATATATATATATATATATATATATATATATATATATATATATATATATATTGTAGCGTAATGTAGAGGTTTGTTATTCGTAAGCAAGTAGTTTAATGCCAGAATTAGGCCTAAATCACAGCACTAATGGCTATGCCGGTACCGAGCGACACACACAAACAAGTTTCCTCTTCTTTCACTTCCATGCGCCAGAACACGCGCATCTGGTTTCGTGCTGTGGTGGGATTGGCGGCATTGATGGTCATCAGTATATATATATATATATATATATATATATATATATATATATATAAATCTAGAGAAAGATAAACTCACAAAGCGCGCAGAAATAGTATAAGTAAAGAGTCGGATACACAGCAAGAACAATAACAAACAATGTTTACTTACGTAGCGGCAACGGGACTTGCCTTCATCAGAGTAAAGTATCATGTAACTTTACTCTGATGAAGGCAAGTCCCGTTGCCGCTACGTAAGCAAACATTGTTTGTTATTGTTCTTGCTGTGTATCCGACTCTTTACTTATACTATATATATATATATATATATATATATATATATATATATATATATATATATATATATATATATATATATATATATAGAGAGAGAGAGAGAGAGAGAGAGAGAGAGAGAGAGAGGCGCCCAGAAACAAAATGGCTGGCCCATATGTAAACAAATATCACGTGGTGCCGACCGACCAATGAAAATCTTGGCGGCACATAACAATGAGAGATAAGAGTGCCAATACTCTAAAAGCCTTTAGTGACGCTAGTTACCCCCTTATGCGAAAATAGTTTGGCACCCACCTGCAGGCGTTCTTCAGCTCGGTCACCTGCCACGAACGACACGGCGCTCCTGGGGGAGGCGGCGTGGACCAGTTCTGAGCCAGGTTGAACTGCAGGGCGCCGGCAAGGATGGAAATGCAGCGACCCAGGGAACGCGCGTCCACGTACCTGCACACGGCACCGACGAATCGCCACCAGCGACGATGAAGCATCGGCTCCTACGTTGCCTCAAACACTTTGCGACAGGGTTGCCAACGCGTCTTTCCATGCGTCCTTAGTGCGAGTGCCCCAGTAGGAGCTATTCGCGGCGGTGATGCAACCGGAGTTTGCTGCACATCTGATTACATTGGAGGTCGCGAGACGTCACCCAAGAACTTCGCTCGTTTTAGGGCGCAGCTCTTTGGCGGCCGTCTCTGGGCTGAGCCAGTGGTCGGCGTAACCCAGGGAACGATAGCCTGGAACGACTAGTGAAAGAATTAGCAGTGGCTTAGCTCGGCTATGCCAGGATATACGTAGCGTGAGCTAAGGTTCAGCTGGTTATTCTTAGCTTTCCTGGTTATCTAGGATTAGCTTGATTATCATGCTTGCTGCTGCTTCAATGACGCACACACGGTATACGCATTATGTGACACGCATATGTATCAAGCGGCTGCAGCGCAGCGTCACCGATCGCCTCAGAGATAAGCTGGTTCCATGGGCGCACGCCGGTGTTGCTGCGACGTACGAGACATCGGTTCCACAACCGGCCACCCCTCTCGTGATCATCAAGTGGACCGAGCCGCCACGTGCGGAACGGTGGAAGGCAAAGACGCTGGGTGCGTGGGGTGTTTGAGAGACGCCGGGCAGCGAGTGTGTGTCGTGTGACGTCACTGCTCCTCGCGCATGCGCAGCATGGCTCTCAAGGAGCGACGCGAAACTGCTCAACCTCGGCCAGCGTAGCTCACGCTACAAAAGCGAACGATTAACGAAAACAAAGGAGGAGAGTGTCGAGAAATTGGGAGGGGAGGGCGGTTCGCTGTGGCCGCGCGAGCTAGCGCTCTCTGAAAGTATGCGGTGGGAGAGGAGAGGGGCAATATATGCTGTGCCCACATGAGGCGCTCGATGGCGCGACGCTGGGGCGAAAACGTGAGGGGGGCGCTTCGCGTGACTATGATGTGCGTTCGCTTAAGACGCAGTTCGCGGTCCCTTCATGAGACGAACTTCGCGCCGCCGCCGCAGAGGCTAACCATATCTGCCGTCGAGAGAACCCACGAATCAGTGCTGCCTCAGAGAACTGCTGCTGCGCCGAAATATCGCATTAGGGAGTATCATAATCACCAGTTCCTTTTTTTTATCAAATGCTTGGTCTTTTTTTATTTTTTAACGAAGGCTGTTTGGCAGTTGGTGCACTATGATCGAAAAAATAGAGCGCTACTTAGACAATGACACAAGAAAACGACGGGACAAGCGCAAGACGTCGGGACAAGACGTCGTTCTTTCTTGTGTCGTGGTCTATTTATTTATCTGTTATTTGCCTGCTCAGAGCAGTTCTGAGCACTTCCTGGGCAGCCCAATGCTGCTACCGCCATGGAAATTCTATGGGAAACTACGGCCGGGAATCGAGCCCGCGTCCTCGTACTCAGCAGCGCAACGCCTCAGCCACTCCGCGGCACCGCGGCGGGTGATGTGCAAAACAGACAGCACGTACGTGTTGACTGTTTTGCACATCTGTGTCCCATTTTTGACGTCCAGAGTTAACAAGTTCACATAGTGTACAGTTCGTACAAGAAAAAACAACACAAGAGCACTGTGCCTTTCTTGTCCTTGTCTATCTTTGCGCCGACCTGTGCACCAACTAGGTCAGTCAATTACGTTACTAAAGCTCACATACTTGAGTGCCGGCTGAGTGAGGAAGTCTCTGGCGCCGCGTAAGGTGAAAGCGTCCCTCTGTCCGTAATAGGGCTCGCGTGACGTGGTGAATCCAGCCCTGCAGGGCGCGCCGGGCACAGGCAGGTGCGTCTCGAGCACGAAGAGGGACAGCGGCGTGACCAGGGCGTCGAGGAGCTCGGTCGGCACGAGTCGGGCAGCTGTCCGGTCGCTGAGACCCACCAGCGATAAGCCCAGGGCCAGGAACGAGCCCGGGTTCGCCGCAGCTAAACGCCGATGCACAAAAAGAACCGCAACGCATTGCGTTTCGCGTCTGCTCTCTCTCTCTCTGGCTAAAAGTTGAGCTCGGGAAATTGTGCTCGGTTAGCAAAACACACCTGAGAATGCGCGTATTGGACGGAAGCAGTTCTCCTTGTAAAGAAGAGATATACCGTATTTTCGCGATTCTAAGCACCCTCTCATACTTTCACAGAAAAAAAATTTCAAAAAACTGTGGTTTATTCGTCTGTCATAGGAATCAGTGCTTGGCGAGCCACGTCCTGCTAGCGGGTCGCTTCGCCAAAGGTGTACTGGAGTCATTTCCGTGACGGATATGACGTCAGTGAAATCTTGGTGTATCCCGCCATAAAACACTCTCGTGTTAAAATATAAATCCCGAAAACAAACAACCCTACGTATAACGTACTCTATAGTACTAAAGGTTGCTTCCCCTCAAGAAGACCCTGTGTGCAGGGGTGCACCCTCTACAGGCCGCGTGGTTCGTTGTACTGGCGTCACTTCCGTGGCTGATATGACGTAAGTGAAATCTTCGTGAACCCCGGAATGAAACAAGCGTTTGCCTGCGAATATAAGCACCACTTTTCTGCTAGGAAGCGTGCGTTGCCCAGGCCGCCAAATGCGCTTGCTCGCTATGCTCATGAGCCGGACTTGGAGCGGCGCCAATCTCTGGCTTCTTGTGCACGGCCAGGCAAGAGTGGAGGTGCGTATTCTTAGCTGAGCCTAACCTGGCCAGCCCGGCTGTGTCTCGCGTTGCTGTGTGCAACGCTAGGCAACAGAAAACTCAACACGACGGGAAAGCTGCAGAAAGCGTCCCCATCAACCATCTCAATGTGGATTTCAGACGTATGGAAGCGGGTCCAAGTTGACGTTGTGGCCAAGTCATTTATACAATGTTCAGTTGCAAAACACTTCTGCTGAACAGTAGACCGCCTTCTCTGGGATAATGAGCGCCGTGGCTCAAGTGGGGCGACACACTCGAGATAGTGAAAGTGACAAGGTATCAGACTGAAGCAGCGGGTTGGCTGCTTTAACACGAAAGTGTTTTATGCCGGGGCACACTACCCTCATCGACGTCATATCTGTCCCGGAAATGACATCTCCAGAAAAGTTTCATTGGCGTGGGGGCGCTAGGTTTCGAGCCCGTGATAACTCTGGCCGCAACGGGAGGTGTGAAACACTCCCGACTGAGCCATGAAGTCGTGCCCGGGTAGCTGTACGAACGGGCCTTATGTTTCTCTCTAACTCCACTCAGATGGTGCTGCCGTCTAGGAGAGGTGAAGCGAAGTAGTGCGCCATGACGCTAATGAGCGCCGATAGTTGGCGCCTCGATAGGGCAGCGTGGAGCAGCGCAAGCTGCTGTGTTTACCCGTCCGCCGCCTATGCGGAAGGCCGCCGCCGCGTTCCACAAGCTGAGCTCGTCGCAACGCAAGCGTCTGACGTACACGCCGCGGAGCAGGACCAATGTGGTCGCACCTTTGCCTAAGCGACCCGCCAGCAGGACGTCGCTCGCCAAGCACACCCACAAGACTGCTGCCGACCCGCAAATAATGCTCCTTTCGCTGTAGCGTACTGTAACTTCACTGAACGATTCGCTGACAACCCGTTCGGTTTCGTTCGCACGGTTTGCGAGCACCTGGGGTTTCAATCGGACTTACGCAATGCTCCGGCGCGTGTAATCCAGCGTCTAATGCTGATGCGACTAACGGTGCCGTATACCAGCGAAATATAAATAGCGATGAGCAAGTTCATATCGATGCACAATAAACATTCAAATGCTCCTGTGAAAGCACATTTCACTTTGGTGTTTTACCGATTCCTATGAAAGAAAGATCAACCACATTTTCTTGTATATTATTTAATTGTTTTTTTTAATGAAGCATTACTCCTTGTGCCTGACTTGTGGAGATACCGGCGCGAAAACTGTGTATTTGTGGGGAGGGGTGTCATTTTAGATTTTTCGAATCTAAGCACCCCCCCGCCCCTCTCACTTTGGGCATCGCGATCATGGAAAAAAGGAGGTGCTTAGAATCTAGAAAATACGGTATATCCCCTCTCCTCATTTCTGTCATAAACTGATGGCTATAAAACATGAAATCGCAAATTGATTAACGCTTCGTAAAATATCGCGGCTTTCAGCGCTTATTGAATAAATCAATGGCTCAAGCAAAGCTCCATGCTCCCACAATGCATCGGACTTCACCTTTTTTTTTATAAGCATCGAATTTAAGTGGGGTTGGTTGGTTGGTTGGTGGGGTTGGGGTAGGGTAAACATTTTCTGCTGCACTGCTGCGTAGAAATTTTAAGGCTGACGCTTTCTTCGTATTACATCCAGCACTTTAGTTTGGCAAGAAATATTAGTGGTTACCGTATTTTCGCGCGTAAAACCCGCACCAAGTAGGGGTGCGGATAATATGCGGGGTTTTTTCTTTGGTGCAGTTGTGCCGTGAAGATGACCTTGCGTACAAAAGTGAGGACTGCGGGGCACTGAGCGAATTGTGACTTTGGCTTTGCAGTCAGTGCATTCCACTTGCTAAATATGCGCTTTTTTTTCTGTCTACATAGCATCTGACGTGTTGCTTGAGCAGTGGCTTTGGTGCAGTCTTTCCTGTATCAAATGTGCGGGCAATACGCTGGGATATTTTTTTTTCCCGGTGGGCTGAAAGTGGGGGTGCGGATTATATGCAGGGGTGGGTTGCACGCGCGAAAAAACGGTAATTCTACTTTTGAGGGCTCTGTTAGATGGCGTACGTATGCCATGCCACTGTACCGTCAATCTCGGGAGGAGGCGAAGCGTGATCATCTGCGGCTCTCACTACGACAACATCTGTCTCGATGAGCAGTGCACGTCCCTCTTGAGGTGCAGTGTCATGGTAGGTCCCCTCAAAGAGGAGGTCACGAGGGACGTGTGGCCCAGTGGAACGACCCCGATAGCCCTCCCTCAAGACCCTCGACATGTGGCGGATATCCTCGACTGCCTCTCCCGAGGAAAGATGTCGCCGCCTCGCTCTGAACTCGCTCCGGAGTCAGTAACCTTCATTGCGCGGCCATGGCGACGATGCGTCGTGACATGTGTTTGCCTATGCGAACATGCCAGAAAGCAATAGCCACCGCCTGCCCTAATAACGCACCCATGGTGTTGAGTGACCGGCTCAGCTGCCACGTTTCGTTGACGGTGACGCGCGCGTTGAGCACGGCCAGCCCGAACATTTTCAGGGCAGCCAGGGTCTTGTTGAGGGCGCGAGGCCCGTTCGGATCGGCCGCCAACTCAAGCAGGCTCCGCGTTGCTATGGACGGCACGTAGTGAGTGAGGTTGTAGGCGGCCGCTCGGGAGACGAAGGTCGCCCAGCTTGCGGCCGCCGCCTGGTCGCGGGTCGAGGGCAGCAACTGGCGATTCGACAGGTTGAACCTGCAATCCACGGGATCATGAGCTGCAGTTGACGCAGTCATCATCATCAGCAGCAGCAGCTATTTACTGTCGTCCATCTAGTGATAAGTAAAGACTTTTGGCAAACCCGAAAATATGTGTGGCTCGCGTGGTTTTGACCGCTTCGACAAGGGTAGGCAGTCAATCATGTTTAGAAGTTTTTTAAGGCCTGTTCGTTTTTTTTTTTCTAGTTCACATCGTAGAAACTGTAAATAAGGCTCTAGAAAGTTAAGAAACATCACAATCTACCAAACTTGTGCTACCTTTCGAACGTTTGTCTACTAGCAAGGCCCTTTTCCTTGAAGTTTTGAGGCACAATTTTTTTTCTTCATTTTTCGACTGTTATGACTATATAAGCACAGATTTTCATTCTGCAGCTTGTGCCTAACTTGGATTACTTATTATGTTTTGTCTGTATAGATTTTTCCTTTTTGTACGTATTACAATGTACACCCACTCCTGCCGAGGGCCTTTTGTAAGGCTGGCAGTATTCCTGAAATAAATAAATAAGCACAGATTTTAAAATATTTGCGGGAAAGCAGTAGATATTTTCCGGTATGGACACGCAAAAAGTACGAATTAACCTAATGACGCAGTTTGAATTAAGCGGCTTTTAAAGACATTGAAAGAATTGCGGGCCAACCAAAAATTTGAATTTTGTTTGAATTAACCGAAATTACGAATTATTAGTTAGACTCTACTGTAATATGGTAACACACGGCATTATCTAAGGAGCACCAGTATACTTTTAATCGTCATATAACTTCTCCAAGAAGCCAATTTCTGCTTGTTCTGGGGCTAAAGATGGCTTACTAGTACACGTGTCCTTCATTCAAGTGTGAAAGGCATCTACCATCTCTCGGTATTTGCGCGACCGACGGCGTGATAGTACCTTCGTTTCGTGCAGTACTGGCTCGCATCCATGTTCCTGACATTGCGCAGAGTAATTGTTTCCCTATTGAACAAATAGATACTCGATCAATAAACTTTCAGTTGAGAGTCAGCACCCGTCCTGTGTTCCTTATGTGTCTTGTCTTTCGCGCTGTTGTACCATGAACCAGTACCAACTTACCCAACTATCCAACTTACCGCATTGCGCACAAGGGTGACGCCTACCATCTTTGCGAAACGGCCATTATAGCGGCATTGCGGCATTCCAAAATAAAAAAAAGGCCTTGACTTCACATTATCAGGACTTTTCATCACGTTTCGGGAATGCCTGAAACGGTCTGTCAACCCCCGTCACTGCGCTCTCTGAAGACAGAAAGAAAACACCATGTGAAGTAGTTTCAAGTTCTTTAAAGGGACCCTGCAACACTCTGTCAGCAGTGAAAAAAAACCTGCGCGACGTTTAGATTACACTGCCAGGAATACCTGAGCCAAATATTACACGTGCACGTGAAGCGGTGAGCGCGCAAATCGCTGTGAAAGACGCGTTAAAACCAACCACGCTCTCTTCAATTTTCCTCATTATATAAATAAATAAAACTTTATTTCTCTATTGCTGCAGAACAGTAGAGAGCGGACGCATGGGAAAAAGCTGCAAACAACGCAGCTTGAAGACCCCATACGCCCAACCCGACATCTTGGTTAATATACACTTCACTTCATACAGCAGTGTACATTGGCCAAAGCACAATTGGAACATCTACGTGATATGTCGGTCGCTCAGAAGGATAAAATAAAATCACAAAACACACTTGCACGAGAACAAACAAAATTAATACAGGCCTAAAAAGTATATCACATAGCTTCAAAGGCACAGCATAAAACCTTTAAAAAAACCTAAACACGGCATGCAGTTTCATCATGATAATTCAGGATTCTAAATTGAGCTTGAGACAATAATTGAGATGCTAATTCAGAGTGACTAGAACAGGTAAAGAACCGTATACAATTGTTTCTTTGAAGTTTTTTCGAGGCAGATATTGTTGCTCTCGAGAGTTATGTTGTTATGCACGCCTGGCATGGCCTAAACGACGTCATTGAGACCATGGCTGTCCTATTGGCTGTCGCTGGTCAACTTCGCGGCTTATTTCTCGCGTTTCCTGTGACGATCCGCCATCGTCGGCGCTGCGTACCAACCTCCTCTATGCCTGAACCAGTACGCACACTTTTGGTGCTTTGAGTGTGCTTTTGTGCTTTGAGTGTGCGAGGAGTTTGAGTGACAAACTCAATACTCCTTTTTCAACGGGACCACTCGACAACAAACGTTTATTGCTTCAAAAACGCCCTACCAGCCTGGGCGTGCACTTTCGAGTAGGCACCTATGCCTGCTTTTCTGTTGCTCCAGATCGGAAGTAGACCCCTCCACGTTGCGGAGAAAAGGAGAAAACTCCCCGGCCTGTGGCGCCGCCGAAGAGAACGCTACGAGCAAGACGCCTCTCTCTCCGGGAGAGAGCGCGCAGCTTTCGTCGCGTTTCCGCGGTCGAGGGAACGATTAATTACGCGCGATTCCTCAGCGCGCGTCGTTTCGGTGATAGTGAACGGATTTTCATAATTCTTGCGGGAGGAGGTTGCTGGGATAATAGACTTTACCCCAAAATACATTCCGAGTAGTCGATGGTAAGTGCTGCAGGGTCCCTTAAACTATCCTTAGCCCCTGTCAGCTACAGCATCTGAGCACGATACGCGTGTCGCGGCTCGGCAGTATTAGAAAAAAAATTCACGCATCTCCGCGAAGTGAATCATAACGAGTGGGCGAAGCACTAGGATCGTTCTTGCCGTAAATCACCCGTGGGATTGCCCACTCGCGGATGTAAATGAGTGACAACGCGTGCGTACAGTATTTAAAATTCCAATCCAATCTAATCCGATACAGTTCAATTTAATCCGATACAATCCATTTCGATCCAATCCAATCCAATTTAATCCATTCCAAATCCAAACCAATCCAATCCAATGCTCCTCACGCATGCGCAACACTGTGTGCACGGACGCCAAGCCCCGGACAGAGCGAGGTCCTAAGGTGCTTTGCCCCTAAAAACTAGTCAGAGCGACGCACGCACGAGCTTATTCTCACCGTACGTGCGTGAAGGCGATCCACCTGCAGACGCCATCTGGAGGGTAGGCTTTACCGCGCGTCAGGTCCGTGCCGATGGTGCACAGCACTGAACGTTCGTAGGTACTGACTGGCTCGTACCCTACGACGGTCCTCTTGCTCGGCGGAAGGTGCAGATCGCGCTGCGCGTAATACTTTTCGGGGGGCACTACGTCTCCGTCGCTCGTTAGGCACACGGCGCCGATGATGACCAGGCGAAGAAGTGACGTCACTAGGGCGAGTGGCGGCCGCGCAAAGTCCCATCGCGGCTGGCGGTCGGGTCTGCACTCGGCGCAAACCTGCAAGATAAATTTACGTTCATTTTCTTGGCGAAAAGCGCCTTCAAATGCTGGGTCCCAGTCGAATTAGGTGTCACGCAAAAACCAAACGAGCATTTTCCGTCCGTCGCACCAAAAAAGTTCGAAGCCTCAAGAAAAAAAAATGTGGTTGGGGAAGTTCCGGGAATAGAACCCAGGACCTTTACGCCGGAAAAACTTGACCACTGGACCACTCCTAAGGCCCGAGGGGTAAGGGGATAGCAGCGGCGGCGAGCAATAACGTATGCGGCCAATAGGAAAGAAAAAAAATTGGCTCCATTCCACACTGCGAAGGTGGTTGGAAAACGCAGCTAAACGGCACCCACAGCAATTGCCCATGCGACGTCACTTGAATTCACACACGTGGCTCTACAAAGATTGAAACCAGAGATTCCGCCAGCCGCGACCTGGAATTCGCGGGGGCGGCGTCCCGAACGCATCAACAGTGTCGGCCACGGCCGGCCTAGAAGGGCGGACGTCACCGCTGTAGCCCGGCCGTGAGTCGGGAGAAAGAAAACGGCGAGGAGCGTCTTTCGAAGGGTGAGACAGCGGAACCTATCCATCTTGATGTGCTAGCTTGGGGCTACACCACCGCGCGACACAAGCGCAGACACCGAAACATACGGCATGTGAGTTGTGATTCCCATTAATACCAATTTAAACTAGTTAGTTTAGTAAGTGAGAATTGCGAGAAAGCTGAGGGAACTTTTA
The DNA here is from genome assembly GCF_048455015.1 of Haemaphysalis longicornis. Classification (NCBI taxonomy): domain Eukaryota; kingdom Metazoa; phylum Arthropoda; class Arachnida; order Ixodida; family Ixodidae; genus Haemaphysalis; species Haemaphysalis longicornis. Next base: position 111,504,839 of record NW_027526225.1, read on the forward strand.
TAATCGCTATTTATCAGAACCAGTTGCTACTTTCGCCTTTTGTAATACCTCTTAAAACACAACCGAATTGATATTCACCAATTTTGAAAACGGAGTCCCGTTCATGGCAAGCAGTGCGCAAAAGGTAGCGTTTCTCTAGCGGCCAGATGTCTGTATAAGTTTTATACATTTTGTTTTCCCGCCCTACAAACCAATCCTTAACGTATGTTTGCCGTACAGCCACTTAATTCCGTATGGTGCGGGTTACCCTGGAGGTGCTGTCGAACAAGTTAAGCCGTGCGAAGGCACCGCACAACAGACGCGAAGCTGCACCAAAACAGGCCCAAACCAACCGTCGCTAAAGCAGACGACAAAGCCGTACCGCCGCCGCCGCCGCCGCCGGCGAGAAGGCACTTCCGCGCGGGGAACGCTGGGTAAATTCGCCGCGCCATCTCTAGTGCGCTCCGTGAGTGAAACCCTCCGCCCGCCCAAGCTTTTCCAAGGGCAACATCTCTAAAGACGCACTACAGATCTTGCGTAAGAAGCCACCCACCCGAACCCGTGTCGCTGCTGTGGACACTGGCCAGTCCCCTCTTTTCCGCCTAACCACGGTGTCCCTACGGCTTCTCGGTATGCACTTCTAAGTTCTAACAGATCGAGAAGTCGCCCAGCACTACCGACTCCTCCGCAGGCACTATTTCCCACCACAACCGTCGCCGTGTCCTTGTTGCATGAGGCAAGTAATAAGCAGTGCCAAGCTTGCATTGTAATTAGGCTTGCGTGAATATTCGGTTATTTCGATTATTCGATTCGAATATTTCGAATAGTGATTTATTCAAAAATACTGATTTATTCGAAATATTCGAAGTATTCGGTAAACGCGAACAACGTCGCTGGAAGGTAATTTATCTCGTTTTTTTGTTGTTTTTGTTTTACGGACTTGCCGATGCTACTCGATCACGCCGGCAGCCACACCGAGGTGTCATCAATGTTGCCGACAAACCATCAAGTCAGCGAAGTCAAGCCAAGTAACCACTGCGAAACAAGCGCCATTTTCTTTATGTGAACGCAAAAACAATTTTCAATTGCAGGAGGGCGAACATGCTCACGAAGAACGTTGAACAGCTGGTGTTTTTGTTGTATGGTCAACCTCCAATGGCGATTGGCATCCGCAGCAACATCGCGGGCAATGCGCGTGAACTGGCAGCGCGAGAGATTTCTAGAACAGTTCACTCTTGTAATAAACTGGTGACGCGGAGCTCGCGGGTCTGCCTCTTGCTTACGGCGTGCACCTGCGACCGTCCTTAAAACAGTTTTTGCACGAGAACTCGTGAACACTCGAAATAAGCAGTTTGGACACATTATGTTTGCCTGACTAATGAAATAATTAACATGTTTTAGAACCTTATGTATTCGAACTACTCGATTCGAAATTATTCGACGCAATTCACTATTCGCTTCGAACCAAAAATCCACTATTCGCACAAGCATGTTTGCAATCTATCAAGCATAGAGATAATATACTATCAAGGTTCGCAAGTAGCAGTGTAGAGAACGTACCACACGTCGCTGTTTCCTGTAGTTGTCCCCCTGCGACGGCATGTTGCTGAATTCCGCGCCCCGCAAGGCCTAGCTATCAGCCCAGAGTTGGGGCTCTCGCGATCTGCGTGTGGCGAGCTGTGGTCTCTGCCGCGCACGCTTTCGACGTCGCTGGTCGCTGTACCGCCGAAGTTGTTTTTAGCCGCGTGCGAGGCGATTTCCAGCAAAGACGGAGGGCGTTCGAAGTGACACGATGCCAGCTGCAGTACGACGATGATGATGATGATGATGATGTCCTCAAATTTTTGGCACGTACCCAAAGCGGGCGTGAGCCGCAGTCGTCTTCTTCACCTTGCTGATGATGATGATTATTCAGTAAAACGTGTTGTGGGTGCACATAGGCGTTTCCTAGTTGGCACAGCCAAGCGACACATGGAGCCATCTAGGGGCATGTTTGAAGCTATGTCCACGTGCATGTGGCCCTTAAAACGCTTGTGTATGTTTGCCTGAATTTTGATGTATAATACTTTGATGCCATGGGTCAAAATGGCGCAATAAAAAAACAGTGCTTCTCATAACTTCAGTGTATTCTATTGTTTCCTTGTATTCCTCGTACTGCAACGTCTGAGCGTATTCTCCCATGTAATAAAAAAAAAAGTCTCGTTGTGTAACAGTGCCGCTCCGGCGAAGTCCTACCTAACCCGGGTTCAAATCTCGTTACCGCTTTCTTATTCATTTTCAAGTGCTTGTCGTATTTGAATATTAACATCTGTAATCACGCATATAATCTACTTATGACATCTTTATGCATTATAAATGGGATTTCGGGTATTTTCGTTACCTTGTGGTCAGTTCCAGCTACTGCTTTGTACGTTTTTGCGGGTTTTCCCCTTTTAGGTCGGTTCCGGCTATTTCTATTGAATATTTTTCTACATCGTGGTTTTCAACCATCGCAGGTCCGTTTTTTGGCTGTTATTTATTCTGGTTCCGATGGTTTTGTATGCTTTAGGTACGTTTATTCTGTGATATAACCCCCATAAGCAAGCTCAGGTGACGGCTGGCTGTACTGACTAGGGAACGCGTATACGCGGGCGGTGACGAGGCTGTATTGTCACCACCATCATCATCGAGGCGGTATGTCACCATCATCACCACCATAATCATAATTATCATCGATGCGGTATGTCACAATCATCATAGTAATGATGATGATGGTGTGGTGGTAAACACGATGATATTGATCATAGTAGGGCTTGTGATGATTATATCCACCGCCGTGTTTACACGCTGCTGATGGTTCCTGTGTATCTTGCAAGCGGCCCTCCGATGGCACGGATTGTCCCCGCATACGCTCATCGCTCTTTCCAGCGACGCTAGTGACGCCGCGCGGAATTTGTCCGAAGCCGGGAGACGGTGATCGGCGTACCGGTCGCTGCGGCGGAGGCGGCCGGCGGCATCCGTGCGGGCTCGCAGAAGCGAAAGGGAAATAGCAATCGCAAGTATAGTAATCGACAATGCCGTGTAAATAATCGGAAAATATAGGCTGAACGAGCGTTCATACTCTCTAAACTTTCTTGAAGCTATAGAAACTGCAGGTAAATGAAAGAGGTTTGGTATTTATCGGCGTCTGCTGCGGAGAAAAACGGAAGTATTTCTGGCCCACTCGCGCGTACGTGGTGCCTAAATTATTCTTTATGGAATTATGGCTGCCACATTTAATTGTTCTTTGCTGTGAGGGCGCCGATTTTGCAGGCTCTTTGTATAACCTTGTGATCGTCTTTTTCGGATACTATTTCCATTCACTGCCGCTTAACGTGTTAACCGATCTTCGCTTATAAGTGGTTAAAATGGCGCAATTCCACTGCTTTCAAGCGTATAAGTAGCAGAGGCTGTCCGATCCGCTTGCTTTTATTTTCAATTAATAAACAATGAAAACTTTTTGAACGCGAAGGCGAGAAATAAACGTGGGTATGCGTTTATTGATTAATGACTGAATATATAAATAATTATGTCGAAGCAAGACGTTTTAGCAATGACAATATAGCAACTGGGTCTGGTAGTTCAAATGCGAGCTCTTGAATGCATTTGGTAGCACCCGTTTTCGTTTTCGTAATAAGCATTGACGCACCTAAAAATCTTACCGGCAGTCAAATCAACATAACATAATTCCAGCCAGGAGAGTTCTCTTAAATTGATTATGGCAAGCCAAAAGCGCTCCTGTAAAGTACTGCCTGTATTTTCATGTACGCTTCAATATCACACGCAGGCTTACATTTTTTTTCATATATAATGCTAACACGTTCGTTTGTATACCACTTGATACGACGTAATACGACGTCTTCGCGGTTTTACTGCCCAAAGTAACAACTAGGTTTTACGACACCCAAGCAAAATGCCGCAATACGCACATATCGCCCGCGCATGGTGCGCATGGGCTTCTGCTTAGTATGTAAACACGGAAATGAACACACCTAAAGTAAAACGTGCACTGCGATGACGTACACTGCAATAATGTCCCAAAACTTAGCGTTGCACGTTGTGTAGCAGGTTGTTTGCCCAATGAGGCGGGATTGTTCTCAAACCCTTTCAGTGCGACCTGAGCCATCCACAGCGGATTGCCTCGCACGCAGAGCTTTTTACGCCGTAGCAGACACCCTGAAACGAATCGAATGCTGTCTCGTAATCAGCAACGTATGCATGTGTTCATTTTTCAAGAAAGTAGTTGTTTCAAGCGGAACTATGGTGTTTTATGTCGTTATTGATGCTGGCGCACATTCTGCTGCGAAGGCCCGATCACCGTCTCGTTCGCCATTGCCGTTTTCCGCAGCGCCACCTGTAGGGGCTGGAAAGAGCGGATAGTATCAACCGCCACCGTCACCCTTGCCACATCAACGCTTCAGCCCCTCATTTAAAGATTCTCGGCATGGACTTCCAAACTAATAGCGCCAACTCAAAACCACGAGTGTGAGAGAGAGAGAGAGAGAGAGAGAGAGAGAGAGAGAGAGAGAGAGAGAGAGAGAGAGAGAGAGAGAGAGAGAGAGATGATGATGATGATGAATAAATCTTTATTTGTCAAGCTGGTGCAGATGTTAGGGCACCCGCCCGATGGGGGGCTTCCCTATTCCGGGATACTCTGAGCTCGGCTGGCGGTCCATGCCCTCTTCACCAGTTCACGCTGGATCCCAAGGTCCGGGCTCGTCCGGCGGTTCGCCCACTGCTTGTAGAAGGGGGAGGTTATTGGGGCAAGGCCTGGGGTCTTCAGGCACTCCCAAATCTGGTGGTACAGTGTACCGGGCGTTGGACAGAAATTACAGGTAGACGGGTATTGGGTGGGAGAGATTTCATTTGAAGGAAAAACACACAGAAAGGTCGGCCTGACGGTATCAGCTCTGGCAAGCTATTCTGTATGTGGGAAAGGGAAGGAGGAGAAAGAGCGTAGATAGAGGGTGAGAGAAATGAAAAAGGGGTTAATTAATTAATTAATTAATTAATTAATCATCTGTGTCTACAGTGCTTTTGACAATGTGCGGCACACAAAGTTCCTGCAGAATCTCAACGCACTTGGGCTGCGGCCGGCGCACATAGAGCTACGCGAGGGACTTCCTTTCCGACAGGAAAGCTATCGTAAAAATGGGAGATACCTCCACAACACCATTTCTCTTCCGAGGCCGCGGTACCCCACATGGAGCAGTACTCTCCCCCCTGCTCTTTAACCTTACCCTCATTGGGCTGCCGAATCTCCTCAACAACATCCTATGGATCAGGCATGGCCTATACGCGGATGACATTACCATCTGGACGTCCACGGAGTCAATTGCGCCCCTCGCCTCCCGGCCCCAAGTGGGGTCGAGCTGACGGCGACGGCGCGGGCGATCCGAGTAACCCGCGCGGCCGGCCGGACACGACGCCTCGGGCTCCGCCCGCTACCTAGCGCAGGTAGTTAGATGAGGTGCGGCGAAGCCCTGCGTGGCCCGACCCGCACCTTTCTCGCAGGAATAATCAATAAAGGTCATTTCTCTCTCTCTCTCTCAATTGGGGCAATGCAGGATCGCTTGCAAGAAGTAGCGGATGTGGTAAGCGAGTATGCCAAGTAGTGCGGCCTCTGCTTCGCTCCGCAAAAATCGGAGTTGCTTGTCGTTTCGCTACGCAAGAAACATGCCCCAGGCACACCCACCACTTGCCCCGAATGAGATGGTCACACCATCCCTCCATCTCAGCATATAAAGATTCTCGGCACGACCTTTCAAGCAATCAAGACCAACTCATTACTCATTATCAAACTCAAGACAATGAGCGATCAGGCGACGCGTATGATACGCCGGATCGCCACGAAAACACGTGGCATGGGAGAGGGGGACCTGCTTCGGCTCGTCCAGGCCTTTGTCGTGTCGAGGATTATATACGTCTTACAGTATACGCTCTGCTCAACATCACTGAGACGCAGGAAGTCAACAGGATGATCGGCAAGGCATGCATGCATACAGGCACTCGGACTTCCGGTCTTTACCCCACCGAAAGGCTTCTTCAGAAGAGCTCGGCATCCATAACACTGCCGAGGAATTAATTGGGGCTCACCTCACCAATCGAAAAACGAGGCTAGGAGGTCACAAAAACTGGGAAGCGATCCTCTCACGTCTGGACTCTCGGCCCCGCTGAGCCACACGCCTTCCCTCACGGGATCGAGACGTATGCCCCACAAAACCTGTATGACAGCATTACGGTCCTTCCACTGCCACGCAGTATGCACCCCGTGCTCCACGTTGAACGGAGAGAAGCAAAAAAAAAAAAAAGCCACACACAATTAGAACTATTGAAACCAATCAACCCCTATTTGCGCGGAACGGTACCCACAGAAGCCGTCAACAACGGACCCCACGGTGGTCTCCCTCCAGCTGGCAACATCAGTCCTGCGCAAGCGGAGAAAGTGGATACATAGCTGTTGCACGAACTAGCGTATCCGCCATCATGCACCGACTCAGCACGCCTACCTAAATTTCACTGGGGGCACCTGCATACTACGCTGCGCATTATTCAACAGCAACCCCCGAAGAGGTCAATTAAGTTACTGTGGGCTCCTTCGGCGCATCACGGCACCCTGGAAACGAGGCGGCTGGTATCGCTCAAGAATCGCCCCACCGAGCTGGGCCCGAGATTAGCGTTGCCTAACCCGAGCGCATGCATTCTTTGACGACCTTTTATTTATGCTGACATTACGCAACAACATTGACTGTCGTGACACCCCCCCCCCCCCCCCCAAAAAAAAAAAAAAAAAAACACAGACGCAAATGCATAGCTCGAGAGCACGAATGGCATCTACGTGCGCTCCAACTTATCCTGCCCGGTTCCACTCATTTAATTGACAATTAACTTCCCGCTTTGCCGATTCCCCCCCCCCCTTTTTTTTTTGGGGTGGGGGGGGGGGGGGGGAGGAATGCTGAGAGGTATTGCGGGTGTGGCCAATTCCCGCTAATTTTGTTTGCCTCCAATCTCCACTTTTTCACAATAGAGCTTTGTGAGAGAGCCTTGGCGAGCTCTGGCCTGGACGACCACCTTCGCGATAGGCTGGCGCAAGTTAGCGCTGCTGATGCCGTCCGCGCTCAAAGCCTGCATCTCGGACTGAAGACACCTTCTAGAGCTTTCGATTCAATGAATAAACGTTTATTCTTTATCTTCGGTTTTTCACAATCTCAGAACTGCCTATACATTGCCCAGAGAAAAAATAGCTCCTGCTCCCACTTTCAAATACCGCGCGCAATCGCAGCCGCTCGAGATCCGCGCGCAACGAAACCAGTCGTAAGTTTCGGATCGCAGGGCTTCGCGCGGCTTTGCGGTTGGTACGGTGGTTGCGCTTGTTGGGTACGCGTACGCGGTCGCATTCGATGAGAAAGTCAGGAAATGCATGCATTCACTCTAAAAGCGGCGAATGTCCGACAAACGACGTCCTCTTGACCTGCAAAGAAAAATAATGAAATAATAAGCAAAATGTAAAGGCGGGACGAAAGAACCGCGGAGAGACGAAATCACACAAATAAAACTCGGTGTCCGTTGGTTGGTGGGGGCCAGCGGAGAAAATGGCGAACAGCTGTTCTCTCCTGGAGCGGTTGCTGCGGTTGTGTTGGCTTCTGCACTCCGCTCGGCTCGGAGTTCCGCTCGGTGAGACTCTTTTACGTCACATTTTAAAAAGCTCGCGTGTGTCACGCCGATATTCCGGCTCCGCTTGACGTAGAGTCGAACGTTTTTCTTTTTCCCTCGTTCGTTTGCGTGCTCGTGCTTCCGCAGCTGTAGGGTCTCGCGCGGGAGCATGGCGTTGGGATATCATCGCGTTGCGAAACAAGCGTGACGGTGATGCTAAACCCGTCGTTAACTAAACGCGCAGCGCGAGAAATAACGTTGTCTGCGTATTGTGTGCGTTTCGCGCTGCCTTCGGCACTTTCCCGTAGTCTGGCAAAAATAAAAGCCGATATTTGGGTTTTTTTTTGGTGTTGGAAGGCTTCGATCGTCTTATTGAGCGCATCGCGCTGCTTGCACTGGCTGCAGTCGAGCCAAAAAGACTGTGATTGCGAGTAGATAAGCTCCAGCCAACGTGCTGTGCATGGGAATGCATCTGCTGCTCATAAATCATCTAGTTTTCCTCGTGCTGATTCGCGTTTAAAATCAAAGCATCCATGCATTAATTGCTACGAAACGCCTGTTGACACGAGCTAACAGAATTCTGTGCCATTTTCTTTTTACCTCTTTAGCATGTGAACTATTTTTTTGATGAGAACATACATCATTACAAAAAAAACAACTAAACTCGGTGCACTGTTTATAAGTCAAAAAGAAAAGAGTGCACCTAAGTAGCCCGAACACACGCATACTGTAGCAGGGATCGTTAGCTGGAATTCCTAAATTTTCACCATTCTTGTGAACTTTCTTTTTTATTAAGGACGATAGTCTTTCTTGGGCTACTTGAAGTGGAAAATTTTGGTCTGTCTGTCTGTATGTGTCTGTCTGTCACTCGATTCAGCCAGCCGGCCAAACTGAAACAGAGGCTCCAATAGTCTTATATACTCACAGCCAAATCGAAACGTCTAAGTCCGGTTTTAATGGTCGTACTTGTCAACATTGTTGTACAAGAACGAGATTATTACGCAAATAGTCCGCAATCAATACATGAGTGATATTTGCACTGTTCCTTTATAAAAAAATTAACGGAAGCTTGCTTTTTGCAATATCAAATAAAATACATCAACTGCAGAAAACCGTCACCTGTTGTTGCCCGCGTTACCTGGTAGAATTCGAAGAAATCAAATGGGAACAGCAACGAAAGGTTCCACTAGATAGGTTCCGCGTTCCGCTTGGAACGCTTGTGGAGTAGGGCAATGGGGTTCTATAAACGTTGTAGCCGAATGCGTCGATTCACGTGCATCTCCGCCATACGGCAGCGCTGGCATCGAGGCACCTGACTTGGAGCAGTGGAATGTGGTAAATTTAAATTGACTTGAGCAAACCCCTAGCGTGTTATCCTGGAAGGAACGAGACGGGAGAGGAACAGCATGAGAGGTGACCGGGAAAGAGAAGGTATATGCATTTACTGGCCAGGGGCACCAGTCGACTATAGTCTTGCATCAACATTTGCACCGAAAGGAGCAGATACGCGGCCAATTTTTTCATCGTACACTCATTGTGACCTCTCCTCGTGTGCATGTGGCCTTTCCCCCACGCGATCTTGAGTCATTCCTACTAATAAATGTTCTTCGTTTGCTCCCCTCTTCCGCCTGCAACGGCAGTGTACACGCCTTCGGATGCCTACCAGGAAAGCCTTCTGCGGCCATTCCGGACGTTCAGCGATGTGGCCATCTTCCACTTCACAGTGCCTGCCCAGACGTCTCGCGCAGCGTGGCAATTCGTCGCCTTCATGGACGACAAGCACTGCCCCTCAGAGTCGGTCCACATGTTAGTATACTGCGCACCATCGTCGAGATTTCTATTCCTGTCTCAGTGAATGCTCCACGATGATCAATCTATTGCCTTGTGAAAGTGCTAATTGCTTCAGCAACTGTAGAACTGGTGCTCTGCATGGCACATAGTGATTCCGAAACGCATAAAAATTGACAATGCACTGCAGGAATTCTTTACGGGGAACACAGAGGAAAAGCAGTGAATGTCACTGCCTGGGCGAGAAATGAGACGCAATTCTAACGTGCCCGTTTGGTTCGCACCCATGTGCAGCTACCTCAGGCACGGCAGCTACCCTGTGATAGCGGCGGATAACAGCTCGTTCCCTGCCCACGTCCTCCTGCCGAGCCCATCCGTCTATCGCCTACAGACTGTGACCAAGTTCCAGCCCACAGAAATGCCCGAGTTCCACGTGCTTAACCCACTGCCCGGGAGTTGGTTCGTCATCGCCTTTGTCAAGGAATCTAGCCGGCAAATCAAGCAGCAGGTGGGTTTGCACTTGTATGTTTGTTGATCCATCGTCAAGCTGTTGTCCACCTTATTGTCCAACCTATCATGACACCCTGTTGTTAAGCTAATGTCGGCTCTTATTGTCCAGTTGCAAGTTACCCTATCATCTAGCTATTATCTACCTACAAATTACCATATTATCCAGCTATTGTCCACCAAATTGTCCACCCTATCGTGTTACCCTGTTGTCCAGCTGTTGTCAACCCCTACTGTCCACTTAAAAATTACCCTCTTACCCAGCTATTGTCCCCCCTATCAGGTTATCATATTGTCCAGCTGTTGTGGACCCCTATTGTCCACTTACAACATTATCCTGTTACCCAGCCACTGTCCACACTATCAGGTTACCCTATTGTCCACATACAAATTACCCTATTACCCAGCTACTGTCCACCCTATCAGGTTACCCTATTGTCCAGCTGTTGTCAGCCCCTATTGTCCACTTAAAAATTACCCTATTACCCATCTACTGTCCACCCTATCAGGTTATCCTATCGTCCAGCTGTTGTCCACCCCTGTTGTCCAGCTACAAACTCCGCAATAAATGCAGGGCATTCACCGGAGCTGCCAGTACAGTCTTGGAAGCATGGCTGCGTGGACGCACAATCACAACGTTATTTTGCTCAACGCTGGCACGCACCTCAACGTGACGTCACCACCTCAGCTGGCTGTGTTCAAGTGAGTCGGCGCACACGCCTGCGCAACAGCTGCCAGGTCAATTTCCCACTCTACCAAACCTATTTTATAGCAATTGAGCTCAAAAATGACAGTATATTAAGGGCACAAGATCGTGGGCGTCTTATGGTTCTGTAACTTGGTACCTCCGGGACCTGGAGTTCGGAAAAAAAAAAAAGAAGGTGGAGGGGCCTGTTTATAACTCTGCATCGCAGAATCCTCTTATTTTCTTGCGCATAGCTGGCAAGCAAGTTCGGCTACTGTAGCTTGTCAAAGTAGAGGCCAGGGGAATTTCACAAACTCCCTGGTACAGCGTCCACTATTATTGTAGAAATTCTTGGTATCATTACACCACATCTAATATAATTGTTGTATAGTGTTATAATTAATGTAATACAGGCACTGTTCGTGGCATTTTCCTTTCCTGTTCTCCCCTCGAGCCTTAGAGAAATTTCTCGAATCAAGTGTCTATGAATCATTGCTCGGTTGCTGGCATTAACCGGTGACGTGTCGAATTCCTTTATGTCAGCAAGCAAAGTAAATAACAAAAATATAAACAGCCACAGCTTCATGACCATGAGAAGCTGCATAGTGCTGCTAGCATCAAACCGCACCAAACCTTCCAGAAGGGGAATATCCCCACCGATGGCAGCGGGCACTGTGTGCATTCTTTTTTTCCTCGTTAGCGCGGGTATAAAAAGGGCACCCAAGCTGAGACGAAATCAGTTGTGTTGGAACGTCCAGTTGCGTTGAAATGTCGTGACGTACCGTCGACTTATGTCCGGGTGTGCATCGTCTCGGAAGATTCCAACGGGCTCCTGGGTCTTAAATCACCGTGATCGTCATTGGATGACCTGGCTTATATAAAAGCAACGTTTCACAGGTAGCTGAATCGCCTCTGACAGCGGTGCATCATCCGGCCTGGTTGGTGAATATTGTGGGACTTTGTCTTACATATGCATCGAACTGTTTCTCTTAGTTAACTCCTCCACTTTGTAATATTCATAGTTAATGCTCCTCGTTTGTATCTTCTTGTCTAACATTTAAACTCCCTCGCATTTGTATTACATTTTCAGTTACCTCTCATTAATGTTCCATGTCCTCGCGCTTGTATTTTATCCTGCCTGTTTAAATACAGTGTAGACCATTTATAGCGTAACCGCTTATAGTGCGGGACCGGATATAACGCAGGTTTTTGCGACCACCGGTTTGCCTCCCATAGAACTCAATGCATAAGCGTACCGCTTAAGATGCGGTTGGCCGAAGCACAATACCGACTTGCACCAATGGGAAGACGCGTACCTAAAGGCGGGAGATTCGAAGCGCTCCGAGCCAGCTAGCCGCACCAGAGATGTTTAGGCTTACCACCGTGGTATTTTTTGATGGGCGCTTTCACAAGCAGCGTGGATGGCAGTTTATATTCCACTTTTCGCCCACATTATTAGCTCTTTTCTTGCATGAGCATCTTCGCTTGCGCACCGTGCGGCATTTCAGCGAGCGGTTAGAAGCGGTCGCTGGAACTCCCTGCACTGCTTCATGGCCAGTGCCGACGCCATGTTGCCGCCTCTTACCGCGCCGCCCACACCACGCCAGTTGTATCCGCGCTGGCGTGCACTACACGTTTTCGCGATACCAAATCTACCACGCGGTTCACGCTTTAGAACATTGTTGCAGATAAGCCACCGCTCTTTCCCTTTCCGAACATTCGAGCCGCGCGAAGCCGAAGATTTCCACCACCAGTACGTTGCGCTGATAAGCAGCCGCCTTCCGCATCGTGAACACAAGGTGGGGTAAAAAAAAAAATCCCGCTGGCGTTCTTATCACGTCTTGCGGCATCTGTTCATAGACGCTAAAAACACAGCCATGGTCTTTCAAAACACAAACACAACGGAAGTTAAAGCAGCGCTCGCCGTTTGTGAGACTGCGCTTTTGCCCTGCAGCAGCGGCTGATGTTAAAAATAATACGGAATATAGACCATGCCTTCGTTTTTAAGTGCTGTGCGTTTCAGTGATGATAAATATACGTTGACTTGAGAGCTAGGTGGCGATGTGGTCGAATTCGCGCGTGTTTTGGTTATAGTGCGGATTTTTGCGGCTCCCGCGGCATACGTTATAAGCGGTCTACACTGTATGTCTCCCTTCTGTTGTTTCGTTCAAGGCTCTGTCTCAATTACCACTCATGTCGGCGAAAGCCGATCATCAGACCGCCACACCCTCGTCACTGGAGCCCTTTAAATTCGGTGGGGTTATTTTGTTTGCTCGCTCGAGCTGACTCCCCATATCTTCTTGGCAGCGCACCCTCTTAAGGAAATGCTGATGAGGACACAAGTTACAATTTGTCGTGTTTTAAAGACGATAGTCCTTCTTGGGCTACTTAACTCTTTCGTTACGGCGGAAAAACGGCCGATTTTAGGTGCTTCCACAAAAATGTTTTTTTTCTCTTGAGCTACTGGACACACGTAGCCTTGCTATGCATTAAATTGTAGCTTATAGATTGCTCTTCCAAACACAAAGCAGCAGTTTTGTTAAAGGTACAATTACTTACCGTTTATTCGTCAAGTAATCAGAAAAAAGCCCTCCAGAAAAGTATACGAAAAACATAAATGGACACTTTTACCCAGACTAAAAATTATGTCAGGTATTTTAAGATATACAATTTGTTCCTACGTTCCTTGGCCATGATTCAATATATAAATCAACAGTGTACACCAAGGTTTGGATTTTTGAAGGCCCGTCAACCTAGCACAACTGACGGCTGTACCACGCTGCGAGGGCACTAAAGGGTGAGTGAGTCTCTGTAAAATGCGCATCCAAGTACCGTACTTACCCGATTCTAACGCGCAATTTTTTTAGGGAAAAATAGGTCGAAAAATTGCATGCGCGTTAGAATCGCATACAAAACCGAAACCGAAACGGCGGAAATTTCGTCCCAACCATCGCCATCACCATGTCAAGATGGCGCTCAAGCTTTTAGCAACGATTTTTCGGACGCAGGAATCATAGGCGCCTAGGCTTTTCTATCGGCGTTCACGCAAATCGTCAAATCGTTCCACTTGCGCGCTTGATAACAGCAATGGCAGCAGCGGCTCTCAGGCGTTCATAACGAGCGGTCGGCTGAAGCGTGCGCCTCTGGAGAAGCTCGCGGGATGGGCGTGTGAGGCGTGGGCCACGATCCCATCGACCATGGTTGAACGTTAGTTCAGAAGTGTGGCATCGCGAACGTGCTTGGCGGCACCGAGGGCGAGATGTTGTGGTCAGCGCAGAGCGACGAGGAGAGAGATGAATGAGATTAATTCGGGGAATAAATCACCCGTTTCTCTCGCATTCGTTTTTCTTGCTCACACAGTTGCGTGCGCGTTACAATCGGAGGTGCAAGTTTTTTCGGTTTTTTGTCAGGAAAATCTGGTGCGCGTTAGAATCGGCTAATTACGGTATACTCTTTTGGGTCCTCACACAAAGTCTTTATCAGTTCGGTGGTAAAAAACAATAAAAAAAATCCAGCGCTCTCGACAAGCGTCGCACCTGAACGCTGCAGCGCTAATCTGAAACGAGCGCCAGGTTATCTTGAAGGTGATAGCGCGATATGGCGCGGTGCATTTGGCAAAATATCCTGGCCGTACGTTGTCGAGACCCTAAACACAAAATCAAAACCGCAGTCGTCAGATAAGAAGCACGTTTTGTTTATAAATACAGCGCGGAGTTACAACGAAATTACCTGCCAGCGCTTGTTGAAGTGCGAGGCACCTGAACCGGAGCTTCGTCGTCCTAACTGAAATCTGAAGATCCCACATCATTGCTTGACCCCTCACTGCTGCTGGAATCAGAAAAATCGACAGCAGGAGCTCCCGAAGTGCTTGCTACAGCAGTCCGACTGTGCGGAGTGCGGCGCGAATTCGACGCCATTTTTCCTCCTCCTCCCCTCCCCCTTCGGTTCAAATTTCTCTTGCTACGCCACCACCACACGAGACACAAACAAACGAAACCGAAATTGAAAGAGAAGTTGCCAATGAACACACCAGATGGCGATAGTTGTCTGTGGAGCGCTTGGCTTGTGCATGTGTGCATGTCGGAAACAGGTGTGCTTGCGTGTGAGAAATGATGGCGATGTGAGCCCGGCTGTGGACTGCACCCAATTCACGGGAGTTCGTGGTGAACCGGTGAGTGTCGGTGTAGTGACATGTGGCGGTTGTCTGGCTAGTGCGCGGTCGTTCCGTGAGCTGGGCCTGCTCAGTCGCTAGGCCTTGCGGTCAGGCCCCAGCGCTTTCCGGTGCGACCCGAGGGACACGGTTACGCCACCTACCAGCGGCACTGACAGCTGAGCATCGACGGAGTGTATCGACGACGCACCAGGCGGAGCGGGGGCCGTGTCTACCGCAGAGTTTTCCTGCTGGGCGTGTCGGCATGAGTGTAGCCATGGAGGCTTATGGGTGGCTTCCCCCAGGGGTACCGCGGCGAGTGTTGTGAGGTGCGGGTCTGCTGAAACGTCGCGAAGGCGAACTTGGGGCGTTTACGGTGCGCCATGGTCAAGACGGAGAAGTGCGCTGGGCAACGCAAGAAAAAAGAAGACCCACTGGTTCAGTGTGACCAGTGCGGCCGGTGGGCGTTCTTGGAGGAAACGGAGTTTGAGAATGTGGAGGCGGCGAACGCGGCTGCCCGGTTCGACTGCAAGGGGTGCTTGGAGATCAGTGCATTGCGGCGACGGATTCAAACGACTGAAGCCAAGGTTGAGGCCCTGCTTACCTTGGTGCAACGGCTGGGCGAGCAGCGGGAGGGTGCGCCCCCAAGGGGCCACAGCGACGAAGTTGCGGATGGTACTACGGTGAACGGCGCGGCCGCCGTGCACGGGTCGCAGGGACACATAGCCGACTTGCACACGGGCCCGGCGGTGCCCAAGCAGCCAGAGAGCGGAAGGGTCGAAACACCACTCCGGGAGCGTGAGTCAGAAGAGAGCAGGGTGTTGGCGAGGACAGCCGGCGGTGACACCCAGCTGTTGGACTCCGACGATCCGAGCGTACTTCTGCGGAGCCCCAAGGGGGAGGTCGACGAGGCAGAACAGTCAAGAGAGAGTGCCACAGCTCCCCACAACAGGTGGCACGGGAAGGGACCGCTCCTGCACGAGGGGGTAGACGTACCAGACCAGACAGAAGGTTCCCAGGAACTCTTCAGGGAATCGGCGGCTGAGGACAGGGAGGCCGGGATGGCAGGGGGAGGTGCTGAAAACGTACTACCGGCTGCGGCTGACAAGCCGTCTGTTCCGGAACCGAACACAGCCCAACCAGCAGTGGTAGGAACCACACCACCCCTGTCAAACCGCCAGCTGGACGGAGCCACGAAGAAGGCAAACGATGGCAAACGGCTGGGTGCCACGAAAGCGCAGCGCGGGAGGCTAGACAAAGGGCATGCGGAGTCCATAAGTTGTGAGGACACGGCACGGGAGGTCCTTATTGTGGGAGACACGAATGCTTCCCGACTCACCCGCGCTCTCCAGCGACAGTTGGGGGCAGACAGGAGGAAATGTATACAGTGGTGCCAAGTCCGAAGAGTCCGGGCAGATGACATCAAGGGGTTGTTCAGCCGCGACCAGGAGGACACCAGCAGGCGGGCACGGCTAGTGGTTCTCCACACCGGACTGACGGATGTGCTGGATGGTGCACAGCCGGATGACATAGTGGAGGGCATCCGAGAGAGTCTGGTGCCGCACTCACCGCAGCTTATCATCTGCTCGGTGCCTGAGGTCTCCATGTGGGGAAGGGAACCACATGCGCGAGCGGTGCAGCTCAATTCTCTCCTGAGGCAACTGTGTTCCTCCCAGAAGGTGACTTTTCTGGACTTGTCAGCTTGCACGGAAGGAGAGGGCCGAATAGCGCGTGACGGCTTCCACTTTCTCGCTGAGACAGCACGCATGGTGGCAGGCTTGGTAGCCCAGTTTGTGACCCCTTTTTTAGGGGTACCGAAGGGGAAAAGCCAAGGCAGGGACAGGCAGATAAAGACACCAGAACGGCGAAGGACATCTACACGGATTTTCAAGCAGTCCCGGCGAGATTTCCCCAAGGAAGGTGCAACGCCACTGACGGCAGCAACAGGTCCTGGGAGAAGGACAAATGCTGCAGTGATAGGCGAGGAGCCACGCAGTACTGCAGAGTGGAAGGAAGCACAGCAAGAGGCTGGGGGTATGGGCCACAGCATCCCAAGGTACCAACGGCAGGGAGTACTTCCAGGGTCACAGCAGGGGCTCTGGAACTGGAGGCCTCACCCCCCTCCACCGGTAGCCTTGGCCTCAGGGCAATACCACCCAGCAGAAACAACCTCCCGAGCTGCACTGCCGTCAATGGAGATCCACCAGCCACCATTCCCGCAGGGCTTCATGTCTACACAGCAGATGCCTGCAGACTGGCGCCTGTTCCACATGGTGGGAGACTTCGTCCGGCAGCACCTAGGTCGGGCAGGGTACCAGCGCGCATAGGTGTACGCCGGCCACGCGGCCACCAACGTGGGCAGGATGGTATCAGGGTGGGGTTCCTGAACCTTAACGGGGGTCGACGCGAGCTCAAATGGACTGAGCTCTACCGCACACTGCGAGAAGATGACATCTCCCTGTTTGCGGTGGCGGAGACGCACCTCCGTGAGCTGGAGGAGCCACCTGCTCACTCCGACTGGTGTTGGGCGGGATGCAACAGAGCCGGTCAGGGGCGCAAGGGTGGTGGGATAGGCTTCCTGTGGCGGCGGGACCTGCAGTGGCGACGCCAAGAAGGTGCATGCAGTGATCACCTGTGGGTGTTTGGGGACTTGAGGGGCATCCCAGTGGCAGTGTGTGTGGTATACCTGGCAGTGAACACCAAGCACCGTGATGAAAACGTGCAGTCGCTGGAGTGCGTTCGCAGGGATGCCCGCCAGTGGGCAACGGACAGGGAACTCATCATCCTTGGTGACTTCAACGGGCACCTCAGTGAATTAGACGGCCACACTGACTTTAACGGGAGGCTGGTGTTAGGGTTGGCCGAGGACATGCAGCTCAGCATTCTTAACCTTGATCAGCGGTGTGTGGGCCAAGTCACCTGGTGTGCACGAGGAAGCGCCACCACCATCGATTATGCACTCATCTCACACGGTCTGGACAGTGCCTGTGGGATGTGCACGGTAGATGAGGAGGGCTTAAGGAGTGTGGGGAGCGACCATAACCGCCTGTGCCTGCAGTTTGGGGCTGCAGGGTTCCGGAAAAGAAACCCACAGCGGAAGGACAGAGGCAAGTACCTGCCCAGCGCTGCAGTGGGGAAGGTCTGTGAAGATTTTGAGGTTAGCCCACGCAGGCATGCAGCTACATCTTACGAAGACTTTGTACAGGCCTTAAGGGAGGTCATTGAGCGCCACATGGTGCAGGACAGAAGGTCGGACGAGGCCAGGAAGAACCCATGGTGGGATGAGGAGGTGGAGACGGCATGGAAAGAGCGCCGTAGAGCAAACCGAGCTCACCGGCTTGCCATCAAGACTGGGTGTGCCGAGGCGGTCCCAGCTATGTGGGCTCACTACATTGAGCTGAAACGCAAGGTGCAGGCATTGGTGCAGGCGAAGTTGGCCGAGCACAACATGAGCCTCTTTCGGTCACTACACTCGGATGGCAAATCCACCGCCCAGAGGTTCTGGAGGTATGTCACGTCGTTGGACAGGCCAGCCCCCCCTCCGTGCCAGCTTCGGGATGTGGCATCTGGACGCTCTATCCTCAACCTGAAGGAGCACCTCACCGAGCACTTCACTCGAGTATTTCAGGACCCCGATCCTCCGGCTGACCTGTGTGGTGGGCAGAAAGAGGACATACCACCTGACTCGACCTCGGCCAGGTCAAGGGAGGAGAGCACACATTATGCCTTCTCAGGGTTGTCGGTGGACCGGGCCTTAGCACAGCTGCGGGCTCGAACAGCCATGGGCCTAGACAGTCTGCCAGCCCGGCTGCTAAAAAATCTCGGGCCTGGTGCCAGAGAGCAGTTGGCAGACCTGTTCACAGGCATCATTGAGGGAGCTCCAATCCCAGAGGACTGGCGTTTGGGCAGGATCACCCTTGTCCCGAAACAGGGTGGCAACCCTGCACACCTGGGCGACCATCGGCCACTCACCGTCACTAGTGTTGTGTACCGCCTGTTCGCGAGCATCCTTAAGGACTGGCTGAGCGGGTGGGTCGAGGCACACAACCTCCTGACAGAGTTGCAGAACGGATTTCGTCGGGGGCGCAGACTGGACGACAACTTGTTTGTGCTCACTCAGTGTACAGAAATAGCCAGGAAGGAAGGACGCTCCCTGTTGTGTTGCTTCTTAGATGTGGAGAAAGCATACGACTCGGTACCCCATGCCCTTCTCTTCAAGCGTCTGGCACGTATGGGTATCCCAGGGGCCATACTGGACACCATACAACGCCTGTACGAGGGAAATTCAGTGGTGGTGAAGTTTGGTGGCGTGCAGTCTGCACGGATCCCAGTGGCCAAGGGACTCCGGCAGGGGTGTCCACTTTCACCACTGCTGTACATATTGTATGCAGCTGACATTGAGCGGGAGCTGCTAAAATCAGGCTTAGGCTTTGGCCTAAGATTTAGCACCAGGGGCATAGATGACAGCTGCAGACTTCCGGGTCTGGCCTTCGCAGATGACTTGGTCGTTATGGCAGAAAGCTCATCAGAGCTCCAAGTGCTGCTGGACATCTGCCATGCCGAGGTCACAAAGCTGGGCCTACGGTTCAACACCAAGAAGACTGCAGTTGTCCGCCTTGCTGGTGGTCAAAACGCAAACAGTACGCTCTCACTGGCCGGAAAACCCCTCGCCACTCAGGCATCATACAAGTACCTGGGTGTGTGGCTGGGAATGGACGAGAACCTGTACAGTGAGCAGGAGGAGAAGCTCCGGCAATCAGCACTGAGAGCCCAAGGGATCCTCAGACGCCGGGTGCTGTGGGGCTGCAACCGCTTCACTATGGTACGCGAGTTGTGGAAGCTCGTCCATGTACCAGCCCTGACGTTTGCCAACGCTGTGGTCTGCCTGTCATCGGAGACTAGGGAATGGCTGGAGCGACGCCAGCGTGAGGTGGGCCGCACGGCAGTCGGCTGTCATGGCACCGTAGCCAACGAAGCTGTGCAGGGCGATGTGGGGTGGTCCTCGTTTGAAGCGAGGGAAGCTTCCAGCAAGCTTGTCTATAAGGGCCGCCTGCTTTTTATGAGCCGTGAACGCTGGGCGCGCCGAGTCTTCGAGTACCTGTCGGCGACGTGCCTGCGCACCAAGTGGACGCGTCGAATGTACAGGCTGGAACAAAAGTATGGACTCTCCCGAAAGCCTGTCGAGGCGAACTCGGCAACCTTGTGGACACGAGAAGTGCGACTGCGAGTTTGTGCGGCAGAAGAGGAGGAGTGGCGCCGCAGCTGCTCCGAAAAATCTTCTTTGGCCCTCTACAGAGCCCACAAACGTGCGATCAGCTCGGTCCGGCTGTATGACAACAGCCTGGGCAGCACGCTCCTTTTTGAGGCTCGAGCGGGGGCACTTCGTACGCGAGTTCGACAGAAGAGGCTGGACGATTCAGTGGAGGATGTCCTGTGTCGTGCGTGTGTGCATGAGGAGGAAACAATGGAACATGTGGTCCTCCAGTGTGATCAGCTTGGACCAGACCGCAAGGGCGTGGGGAGTGATGGCAACACTCCTCTGCATGTTGCTCTTGGGTTTGAGGAGGGTGGCTCAGTGGACATGCGCGCTGTGGCGCGGACAAAGTGCCGCCTTGAAATGTGGAAGAGGGCGACCCTTGGCGCACAGTAGTATGGGTCGTAGTGTGGCGTAGGACTAGGACGGTGGGTTCGGGTTCTTCGGCCACTGGGCCTTCACGGGCCCTGAGCTCTTGTATATAGAGTGCGTGCGTAGTGTTATTTATTTTTTTGTTTGTTTGTTTGTTTTTGGTTAGGGTCGAGACCTCTCACCCGCCCGCTGCAAAGGGTACAACCGCAATATCATCATCATCATCATCATCAGCGCGGGTTTCAGATTTTGCGGGAGATTTAAAATCATCGGACGCCGGCTTCCGATGGCCTATGGCGCCGTCGTGAAAGAGTTAAACGGAGAAATTTTGGTGTGTCTGTGACTCGATTCAGCCTCACCGCCAAATTGAAACAGGAGCAGCGCAATAGTCTTATATGTCACAGCCAAGTCTAAACGTCTAGGTCCGGTGTCAGTGTTCATGCTTGTCGACACTGTCGAACAAGAACTAGACATTACGCAAATATAAGGCAGAAAATCAATGCATAAGTGATATTTGCAGTGTTCTTTTATTAAGAAATTTATGGATGCTTGGTTTTTGCGATAGCAAATGAAATCAACTGCACAAAGCCGTCACCTGCTGTTGCCCGCGCTTCTAACGGCATGTGAGAAATCAAACAGCAGCAGCAATGAAAGGTTCCACTAGATAGGTTCCACGTTCCACTTGAAACGCTCGTTGAGTAGGGCAACGTGGTTCTATAACCGTTGTAGTCGGGTGCCTCGATCCACGCGTGTCTCCGCCATACGGCAGCGCTGGCATCGAGGCACCCGACTTGGAGCAGTGGAACGCGGTAAATTTAAATTGACTGAGCAAACCTCTAGCGTGTTATCTTGGAAGGAACACGATGGGAGATGAACAGCATGAGAGGTGAGCGGGAAACAGAAGGGAGGCATTTCCTTGGCAGGGGCGCCAGTTGACTATGGCCTTTCATCAACATTTGCAGCAAAAGGAGCAGATATGCGGCCATTTTTTCTCCTTTAAAGCTTCATCTGTTGGTATCGAGATTGCATGCTTGTGGAAAAGTTTGGGGAAAAACACTCCCGTTGCGTAGTAGCCCTGATTGGCCAAGGCCCAACAAAACAAACCAATGAAATAAATAATACCACCCAATTACAATCAAGGTTTTTCATTAACCTATAATTTCTCTCAATACTAACTTATCTGATGCGTACATTTATAGCACACACTGTGTGATCATCCCTCAAAAGTATTTCTCCCCCACCACTGAACAGGGTCTATGTTCCTGACGGCACGTGGCAGCTCCAGGTGCGAGTGCTCGCCTGCTTCGACTTCTCTTCAAACTCTTCGTCCTCCGAGAGCGGGGTCGTCCAGCCGTGCGTGCGAAAGTTTGGCCTCCGAGCTCGAGCCCTGCCTTATCCCGAGGACGTCAACACCACAGGGGACGAGTTCCACCGGATTGTTCCACAGCCAGAGATGGAGGCCTACTACTACATCACAGTCGCTGCTGACATGCACGTGGGGTACTCGATTGTGGCCGAAGTGAAAGGTGCGTGTACCCTGATAGTCCCTCTGCCAAGGTCTCATCGGGGAGTGCGTCGTACGTTCGGCTCTGAACAAAAAATTAGCTCTGGCTTAGCCCGTCTATGCCAGGATATACGTAGTGTAAGCTAAGGTTCATCTGGTTATTCTTAGCTTTTCTGGTTGTCTAGGATTAGCTGATTACCGTATTTACTTGCATAATGATCGCACTCGCGTAATGATCGACCCCTTAAGTATGTCGTACAAGTTCGATTTTTTTTTATTTCCCACGAATGAACGCACCCTGAACTAGCCGCAGCAATATGCCGTGCAATACGCAGCAATATGCAGCAATATGAAATAAATATGCCGTATGTGTGCAAAGTTTAGCTGATGATGGTGGTACATACCGTTTCCTTACCTTTCGAAGAGGACATGTATACGTTATTGTGGCAGACTTGCCAATATTAGCGATATCGCAAAGCATGCATTCGACATTGATGAGGAAGAAACTCTCACTAAATGCAGATAATATACTCACAAGACAAAGAAAAAACGGACTCAAGTTGCTAATTAGGCCGCCATGTCTGTTTTGATGTCCCGCACTGTAACAATGGCAGCCACTTATTGGTCGAACTGTTGTCACCTCGCAGCAAACTTGTAACGGCGCGTTCGGTAATTCATGAAAACACGGCGTTTTCCGTCACTTTGCTAAGCAGCTTGCGGCGGTGTACGGAGGTTTTATCAAGTTTTTATGCAGTATTTTTGTTGTGTTCATGAGAAATATCGTAAATACTTTTACTCACAATTTTCTTGCGTTTTCTGTGCTCAAAAATGTTGTGCAAAAATTTACCCTGCATAATCAACGCATCCCTAAATTTACATCAAATTCTTTTGAAAAAAAGTGCGACCATTACGCGAGTAATTACGGTATCATGCTTACTGCTGCTAAAACGATTTCCAATCCAATCCAATCTAGTCCAATCTAGTCCGGTCCAGTCCAGTCCAGTCCAGTCACTGCTCCTCGCGCATTCGCAGCACGGCTCTCCAGGAGCTACGCGAATGGCTATCAAGCGGCTCCGGCTCAGCGTCAGACTTAGCTACTGCGCAACCGAGGTCCACAGCTGGGCACGCGCCAGCACCAGTGCGTCTGCCGCGGCTATGACGTCACTCCTCTGGAAGGCACATACCGGCGAATGTGCAGACCCAATTCTCTACACGCCCCTACTCTAATTGGATTGGATTTGCAATCCAATCGAATACAATTCAATTTAATCCAATGCAATACAATCCAATTTAATCCAATCCAATGCTACTCGCACTTGCGCAGCACGGCCATCAAGGTCCACACGAAACTGCTCAACCTCGGCCAGTGTAGCTCACGCTACAAAAGAAATTGCAGAAGCTCTCAAGTAGGAATTGTTAAATAAGCACCTACACTGGAATCTTGTTAAACCGTACCTGCATAAACCATAGCTTCTTTTTATACGTAGTTAAGCCAAATCCCCGACTCAGTTTCCCTTTAACCAAACGCATTCGGGTAAACCGTAGTGCCGGTTAGTACGTACCTTTTTCGCGTCCCTGTCAGGTACGGTTTCGGTGTACCTAGTTAATGAGGTTTCGGTGTACCTAAGGGGGCAGACTGGTCTTAGAGCTATATTTTTTATTTACCAACCAATTTTAATGAAACTGCACTGCATTATAGAGTTTTTTGTGCTGATTTCAAATCTCCTATTAGATTTTTTGTAAGCTGATTATATTTTGAGTTAATTAATGATTAATTGCCATTATTTTGGGACACAGTTACAAAATAACCACTTCATGCAGAATGGCAATTACCACGTGGCTAGGCAGACAAATGACTAAAGAATACAACATAGGAAGAACTTTTTTGATTTAGCTATTTTTGGTCGTTTTACAACACAGGGAACTTCGCTTCTCCCGCGCTCTGCCAGAAATGGCTCACAGGTGGTGCCAATTGAACACAATAATAATTTTCCAAAGCCTCCATTTAAAAAAATTGTTTCCTATATTGTATTCTCCACACATTTTGGTATCAGAAGCAAAAAGAATGAAAGTTGTACCTGCTCTGGGTGCCAAGATATCCGAGGATGAAATGCTAGCTTTGCATTGCAAGAAAAGTGCCGTTTCACTATCGAATTCTGCGCTAACTGAGCTGTAGAGTGCACTTTAAAATGCTATAATAATATAATAACAACAAAATATGATGCCTTTTGATGAGGAAATTTACAGACTGTTAGAAAAATGGCCGTGGAGGCCAAAAATTCCATTTTTGAGAAAACGCTTTTTTTTACTGTTTTTCGGCCCCAAAGACCCAACTGCCCCCTTAACTACCGTATTTATTCGAATATAAGGTGAGGTTTTTTTCCAAAATCCGTATTCTCAATGCCATACCGTGGCTTATATTCGAAGCTCAGTATATATATATATGGCGATTTTTTTGGCTCTCCAGACTCTGCCCTCGCCTTATGATCGTGACTGCCTTATAATCGAATAAATGCGGTAAGCCAATCTTCTGAGCTACTGGCCCTTTTAAAGTTGGCTTCACTCCTACGCACATGCATTGCTGTGAAGGCATCTTTTCAGGCGCCTTATAACCACCCTGCTAACAAAGTTGGAAGCCCCTGAGGCCCTTTATAAAATAGGACCTCCGTTAAAACCGCCTGTATGGGTACCCCATAATATACTATAACTCGGGTCACTTCACTATTATATGCTAATTTGTTGCTGGGATGACATTGTTTTCAGGAGCAATATTATCAAAGTATGAAAGACCTGGTGGCTTTTATCAATGTCATTTTTGTATGAGGCAACAGTATGATGAATGTGGCATTACAGACAGACTGGTTTTCTCGTTGAGTCCGGCATTTCAAATTTGTCCATCTGTTGGTGCATCATCATTATGATCATAATGCATCACAATGCATCATCATTATGACCTTGCTAACGATCCTTCTTCTCTTATAGGCATGTGTTTTGCATGCAGATACTCAATCTCGTGTCATCGTATTTTGCGTTCTTGGAAATTCCTTCAGAGGGGAATTAAACCTGAATTTTTACTAAGCGGCACAAGCTTAAGGGGGCATTGCTGCAGACAATATGAGTTCAGCTGTGAAGCCAAGCACATTTCAGCCGGGTTCACCTTTCATTAACTGGAGTTCAACCTTGCTGAAATTAAGGCTCTTTTGTTGAACTTAAACTTGCGTTTTAACGTCATGCAGAAATATTAATACAATCCACTACACCTTAAATCTCTTTGGAGACTTTCAGTCCAGTGTTCATTGAGTTTTGCTTTTCGAAATGAAGCAAAGTAAGAACACGATAAGAGAGATCCGTAAGATATATCCCCCCCCCAAAAAAAAATTTCTCACTTACAAGTTCCAAGAAATAAAATTATGGGCAAAAAAACAGATTCTTGAAAACTGCTAATAATATTGATGATAAATAAACTAAGAGGAAGCTACAATGTCAAGGCAAAAGAATATAGAGGTCATATTATAGACTTCGAAGCAGTTTCTCATATTCAAGAGCTCACATTTCAGTCTTTTCGTCCTTTTTAAAAATGAACCAGTCAGCCAGAATGGAGGTTAAATTTACGAATATGCTGCAAACCCTGTTCTTCTGGGCACAGCATCTGTAGCATAAGTGGGTTTTTCATTTTGTGCAGACTGCCCCACACTCTGGCACCTCCCAAGCCGCAAGTCAAGCCGGCTGCCCCGGCACCTGTCTTCCGGCTTCAACGAATCCGACGCCGGCAACGACACGTGGTCCAACCAGACCGCTTCTTCCTCCGCCCTGTCGGCCGTCAGCCAGCTGCACGAAGACCACCAGCGGGCAGCGGCGGCGGCAAGCCCCAACTCTGTGGTGGCCACCACCACCACCGAGTTCCAAGTGCACACGGCCCACTTCGTCAAGGAGATCCTGGGCGAAGAGAGCATACTGGCCGCCATGCAGGGCTGCCTTCCCATGATTCCGCTGACTCGCATCAAGCACGCACAGGACTTCTTGGACTCCTTTCTTGTGCAGGTGCGTAGCTCGCCTGCTGGGATCCCAGGTGAAAATAGCATTTTTTCTAGCTGGATTATTGAACCAGAAATTTCATCTAGCTAGTAATATTTGTCGCTAGAAATGGGCAGATTTTCTAGCTAGAAATTCAGTTTCTAGCTTATTTCTAGCTGGATTGAGATTTTGTTCTGGCTGGAAGCTATTCCAGCTAGAATTTGTCAATCCAGCTGAAAAAAAATTTTTTTTTTTTCTTCCAGCTTGCAGGCTGGAAGAAAAGATAGGCTTGAAGGAAGATTATTTCAATTTGCAGACCTGCAAGCTGGGAATAGTCGTCTCTAGCTAGACTAAGAATTTTTCTAGTTAGAAGCTGTCGATTTCAGTTAGAATCTGCAAATCTAGTCAGAAATGAAGCTGAAAATTATGATTTCCTGCTAGAAATGCTCTCTCCAGTAGCGTTTGCAGGGCGAGCTCCGCAAATTCTGCTGCAGTTTCGTCGTGCCTGCTGTGTGGGGCTTGTAACCTAATTGAATAAGAGGGGCATCATTCTCGTTTTTTTTTCTAATTCACCTTTGAAGGGTGGAATCCAACTCCACTAAATTTTTTTAAGGCAACAAGGACTTCCTTTTCCTCAAAGCAGCTTTGAACATTCCACCACAAGGTTAAATGCTATTACACTAAACTACTTAATTTTTGCAAGGGACTCAACATTATTTCTCCTGTTCTTTCTCTTCACACGTGACACGTAGTAAATTGTGTTAATTAGGGAAATGAGGCGCGTATTACATGAAAGACAAATTTGTCTCGCACCGAATTCGAAGCTGTTGCCACAACATCAGAAGTGGACCAACTTCGCTACCTATAGCTATGCTTCACTCCAGAAGTGTAGATTCGCACTAAAGTTGGTTTGGTTTTGGTAGTGCTCAAGTTGATCAAAGGCCAGTTAACAGGTTCATATTCTAAAGGCTTCTGTACATCTGGCTTTTTATTTTTGACCAATATTCCTCAGGAGTCTTTATCATGAAATCTACTGGGATGAATAAGTGCCTGCTGGTCTGTGGCATTGCTGCAAATAGTTCCTGTGTTTCTGAACAGCATCTGTTAAAGGGGCCATGCAACAAAATACAAGTTTATTTTATTCGAAAGATTTCGTGTTTTATGGTGCCCCCAGCGACTGCCCAGCTGCAAATTATGTCGTATTCACTGAGAAATTAGTCAATTTAGGTTAAAATTTTGATTCTCTCACCAAATCGTGTGTTTTCATTACATCTGCAGTGAAGTCACAGGGGCTGGTATTGAAACAAACTTCCACTGCATCATTCGGCTTCGCAGCCTTGCTTGCCTCAAACCTCCCAGATGGCGCTAGCATACTCAGCCACGGACTGTTGTCCGCCATTGCATTGTTTTTGATCGTATTTACACCTGGATTGTTTTTGTTTCGGTAGAATTCGTTTCGTGAAACATGCGGTATGCTTGACAAACAGGGTCATGTAAGACAACATCACTTAAGCCATTCAGCCAGTGTCGTATAAAACAACTCCTAAGCGGCAGACTGCTGTGCAGCTAAGACAAGTATAGTGCGCGCAGCACCAACAGCAGTGCGCATCGGTACTTCAATGTTTACGTGTACTTTCGCAACATCCACCATTTACCCCACCATTCTTAGTGCTATAGAAAGAATGTGCTCTACATTTAGGTGTAAATAGCTCGTTCAGCAAGCTTATAAGCTGTGCCTAATTTGCGCTTGCTTTTGCTAGCCTCAGCCACTCGCAGAGCTGGGCACATATGACATCATAGGTTCTGTTGCTGGAAACGAGCTACTGGGCCGCATGGCCTTTCCCTTTTTTCCTAATTATGTAGCTTATTTGAGCGAAGTGTGCGTTAAAAGTGGTGTCAGTATGGTTCTAACGAGGCAACTTTCTGAACGAACCAAACTTGTGTTTTGTCTGCATGGCCCTTTTAAAATGAATAAAGCACCATATCACTGGGGGGTGCTGTTCAAGTTCCCATGCCGACGCATATCTGCACACTTCTCTGAGCATGCAAAGAGTTTTTTTGCTAATGCGCAAAATCCTAAAACTTGTTGTTCTAGGGACCAGAGTGGTTTTCATCCTGGCTTGGGCTGACGGACGCATTCCCGGTCATCGTTCGACTGCACCTGGAGCCCTTTGTGGACATTGGGGGCACGCTGCAGACAAAAATCCATCTGGACAGCATGGTCAAGGTGTGGCGACATTTCAACCTGTGAACATCGCACGTGGCTCAAACTGCACATGTGTAGTAAACACTGATTGAAAGTTATTTCACCAGTTTTCAACTTTAAGTAAGTAGGCTGGATAATGAGGGTGGCAGATGAAAGGGGCGGCTCACCAACCATTTTTTTACACTTTCCGCAGTTTTTGTAGTTGCAGGTTGCTTGAAGAAGCTACCAGCAAAAAATATGCTTGTGCAGCGGTACTGATGGCTCTCGTACTGTGACCACAATGATTACTCTGCATTCGGCATGTCTATGATGTCACTGCTCACATTGCATAGCGAGAAATTTAGAAGTTTGTCAATATTAGTGTTTTTTTTTTTTTTTTGTTACAAAGACAGCTACAGGAACAGAAAGACCTGTGCCAGCATTTTATATCTGCTTCTGTTGCGTACAGCATTCCTCTTTCCCTTGCAACACCTACTGGCAGTTCAATGTTCTCCTGAAGAAGTGGTAGCTACATCTGAAATTCCAAGGAGCACCACAACTGCATTTCCTCCCTTTCTTTTTTTCTTTTCTAACAGTCTTCCTCAATGAGTGTATTCTCTCTGTCTTTCCTTCTTCTTGTCTTCCCCTCAGAACCTGACGTCACAGGTGGTGGTCGTGAACATCTGCGTCCACCACGGCCGGCCACCCCCCTACCTCTCCGGGCACATCCAGTGCCCTGCCGAGCTGTCGCTCTCCATCGCCACCAACGGCAGCTGGGTGGCCATCAAGTACTTCCCTTACCCCGAACCCGGTGCCTGGTTCCTCTCCTTCACGGTGGCCTGCTTCAACAGCTCCAGGTGAGGCAGACACCCTTCGCACATCGTCAGTCCTATTGCTTGTGTTCACTGGTGAGGCACGCATATGCAGGCAACCATGTGAGTGCGCCGCCACTCGTTATGTCGGGCTCTGCGGGATGGCGGTACTTGTCCGTCCTAAGCACATGACTGTGTTGCACGTTAACAAACCCTACCTCACCGAACGCAAAGTATTGCCCCGAGTCCAATGTAAGTGCGATTAATAACATCTCCGTTGACACCACCGTCGATAATCGGGTTGAAACGGATCAGAAGGCACACGCCGTTGTTTTTTTTTTCTTCGACATGCGGGCACAGTGGCCCAAGCCACGCCACATCCGTGGCGCATCGGCCATGTCTGTGGCCGTTTTCAGTGTTGCCAAGCAATAAAATTGACAGCTAAACTTTTCAAATACCACCTATAAGCTTCAAGTTCTTCCAAGGCTTCTGATGGAGGCGAAAAGCAAAAACACCCGCGTGTTGGAGATTTCGGCGCATGTTAAAGATCCCCAGGAGGTCAAAATTAATCCGGAGCCCTCCACAACGGCGCGCCTTGTCGCCTGCGTTGCGTCGGCGCTTCAACGCTTTTAGGCGCTGTGTACACAACTGTGTACATTTCAATCCTGCGTTTTTTATTAACAAAAAGAAATACCAAAGCTGAAAGTTTTTGCTAGTTTAGCATAATTTTGTATCTTTTGTCTGACAATGAAGATTTTAGGGCCATCTGGCGGCTAGTAAGATTAATAAGAGTATAAACAAACAAAATGGCGATGCAAGCGACGGCTTCAGTGGGTGAGCTTTTTCAACTGTGTCTCCTCGTTTTCTCAAAAGACTTGTGGCCCTGAAAAAATATCGAAACAATGCATATCACACAAATATATACGTATGTGGAAATATTCAGCCCTACCTGATGCTCGTGACCTCTGTGACACTATGTACACAATTCTGTACATGACTGTAAAAAAAAAAAAAAAACTAAGATTGTGTTGGGGTCAGTAACCTGCCACTTCATCTTATTTGGTGAAATACACAGCACAGAAACAACAAAAAAAAATTTGTAGGGGGAAATAGCGAGCGGCGTCTAAAAGGGTTAAACCCCACAATCAGTCACTCAATCAATTCTTCCAATTCTGCTTCACAGCCCTGGAAGTTTACTCTGTGACTCACGAGAGATTTCGTTTCCCTTCTCGTTGAAAGTTCGTCGGTTCCCGTGCGCTGTGAGTTGGAGCAGACGATCGTGGACTTGCGAATCCGCCTCCAGCCGTGTGTCTTCGAGGGCTCGCCCTGCGGCCAGCACGGCTTCTGCCAGGAGAACCACTTCCGGCAGTTCTACTTCAGCTCCTGTCACTGTGTCGGAGGTGGGCGTGTTACGTGTCTTGTCTGCTACCTCTCTGCGCAGACCTGCCATTGTGTTGTTGATGTGATATACAGTCAACTTTCCTGAACTTACTGTTAAGGAGGGGCACTGGCCTTAAAACAACTTTTAATTTCCAAGTAAACTTTGTGAAACTTGTCTGTCTTCCTGTATTTTTCCCACTGATTTCAATTATGCCATTTTTTCAGCTGGTCGATTAGTTCCCAAGATGATTAGTAGTGATAATTACCCATTATTGATCAAACAATAGACGAAACAGTGTTGGTCATAAGACTGTAATCCTTACATATTCCAATACTATGAACACTGGTGAATGCAATAATTGAAGCAGTTTTTTGATGCATCGCTTGGAACTAATTTTA
This sequence comes from Haemaphysalis longicornis, assembly GCF_048455015.1. Taxonomy (NCBI): domain Eukaryota; kingdom Metazoa; phylum Arthropoda; class Arachnida; order Ixodida; family Ixodidae; genus Haemaphysalis; species Haemaphysalis longicornis. The sequence goes on from NW_027526225.1 coordinate 111,535,539, forward strand.
CAGCTCATTAAACTTTGGTGTTTTAAATGGGCACTCAAAATGGTTCCTTGCCACTGGTGCAACCCAAGATTAATGAGCTGTAAATTTAGTTTCAAGTGGTGCATCAGAAAACTGCTTCGATTATTGCATTCACCGGGGTTCGTAGTATTGGAATATGTAAGGATTACAGTCTTATGACCAACACTGTTTTGTCTATTGTTTGACCAAAAATGGCTAATTATCTCCAGTTATCTTGGGAAATAATTGACCTACTGTAAAATAATGGCTTATTGAAAATTAAAAGAAGTTGTTTTAAGACCAGTGTCCTCCCTCATGTTCTGAAGGAAGAATAAAGACGGTAGCTTTTTAGGCTTTAGATGAAGCTAGTTGTTTTCACACTTGAAATAGATGTCAGCCAACAAATAAACATTGAGGGCTGCACCTAATGCATTGGGTTTAATAACCGCTGCAGGAAGTCAAGTCCTGTTGTGGCTACCATAAAGTCAGCACAAACAGCAGCTTACCGGCATCCGAGTGCAGTGAACTTTTAAAGCACAATACCGTTCCTTGTTAAAAAGGTGGGCGGGGAAATGTTGCATGTAAGGCCGGTATATTCGTGTTAATTATGACCTGATGTATTGATCTAGCCTAACCTGCATTTTTTCTCCGGTGTGCCTTGACAACCTGCGACTAAAATGCTTCTTTTTACTCTCTTAATTTTGTCCTTAATTACATATGCTCTGCTTGTTGGCGCAGGCTAAATGTCGTGGAAAAGAAGCCACGTGAATGTGTGCTGTAACAAAAGCCTGGCCCACCGTGGTGGCTCAGTGGCTAAGGCGTTGTGCAGCTGAGGCCAATTAAGGATCTGGGTGCCATGGTTGCTTTTGTGATGGAAGCGAAAAGCAATAAAGCCCTTGTGTCAAGATTTCGGGGCACGTTAAAGATGCCCCGGCAGTCAAAATTAATGCATAGCCGTACAGTATGCCGTGCCTCGTAGCCCAGGTAAAGCTTCAGAGCATAAAACCCCCCAAATTTGAATTTGTTGTTGTTTTTTCGTTTATTTAATAGCCTCAAGGCTTAGTGGGCATAAAGTGAGTCTGATCTATATCCAGGGAACTACCGTATTTTCGCGCGTATAACCCGCCCCCCCACTGCATATAATCCGCACCCCCACTTTCAGCCCGCCAGAAAAGAAAAAAAGAATCCTCGCGTATTGCCCGCACATTTGATAGACCAAAGCTACTGCTCAAACAACACATCACGTACTATGTAGACAGAAAAAGCATATACTTAGCATGTAGAATACACTGACTGCAAGATGAGTATCACAACTCATTAATAACATTCAGTTAGTAGAGCGCGCTCGTCCTCATTTTTTCCTCCTTACCCTCGTATGTTTTGCGCAATCGCTGCCATGGAAGGCTTAGTCAGTGTTACTGCGGAGGAGCTTCACGGCACAACGCGCATTGCCGTGAAGCTGCACTAAAGGAAAAACCCCGCGCATTATCCGCACCCCTACTTTGCCACTGAAATTTTTGCATTTCTGATGCGGGTTAACGCGCGGAAATAGGGTAGATTGGCCTCCCGGATATAGCAAAAAATTTGAATTTGTAACGAAAGCAGAAATAATAGCAGTTAGTATGTAGGAAAGCCAAAGACAGCTTCTTGCACCTTCACAGAAGTAGGACAGAACAGAAAGTACATGGTCAAGCTTCAAAGGACTACTTTTGCAAGCCCGTTTTGAGAACACTGAGAATGTGCAGGGTGAGTGTGTGTATTCCCGCTGGTTAATTCTTTCCTTGGGTCCCCCCCTCTTCCACCACAAAGGCTGGCGTGGCTGGGGCTGCACAGACAACAGCCAGGCAACGCCGGCCCCGCTGCTGCTGATGAAGACGCTGCTGCTGACGCTGAGCAACCTCTTCTTCCTGCCCGCCATTGTGCTGGCCACCCGGCGGCAGTTCTACACCGAGGCCGTCGTCTACGGCGTCACCATGTTCTTCTCCATGGTGAGTCTAGGTCTGGGCCGACAGGGGTGCCACCACTGCTGTGACATCAGTGCCAGTGTATTCGTTTAAGACTGGGGCAGTTGTAACACCCACATGGCCGGCGTGTAGTCACCAAACGACTTCGAAAGCAGCTCGAGGTTGATTCCTCTTTTGAAGGAATTTGCGAGAACGTAGAGCATACAATCGTGGGTGGTCGGTGCACTTATGACTTTGTTTCACATTGTGAGCAGAGGTGTCGTGATGTCACTACTAGATTTGTCACTGCCCTACTGTTCTGTCTCACCAGTAGTATGCTTCACGAGGCTCTGTTCTTGAGGAGTAGGCCAGCCTCTCACCTAGGCAGGAAATGAGTATAGGGTACGATGATGGTGACCGTAAACAATGCATTATGATGTACACAAGGTTGAACTTTTGCTTGGAGACAGGGCATGTGTCATACCCTGTGACTAAACAACCGGGCAGGCATTCTCAGATAATGAATGGCAGCCTACCATTGCACCTGAAGAAGAAAGTGTATGACAGCTGCATCTTACCGGTACTCACCTACGGGGCAAAAACTTGGAGGCTCACTAAGAGGGTTCAACTTAAATTGAGGACGACTCAGAGAGCAATGGAACTGAAGATGATAGGTGTAACATTAAAGGACAAGAAGAGAGTGGAGTGGGTCAGGGAACAAACGCGTGTTAAGGACATATTAGTAGAAATTAAGAAGAAGAAATGGACGTGGTCAGGGCACGTAATGAGAAGGAAAGATAACCGTTGGTCACTAAGTGTAGCAGAGTGGATCCCTAGAGAAGGCAAGCGCGGCAGGGGGCGGCAGAAAGTTAGATGGGCAGATGAGACCAAGAAGTTTGCGGGGATCAATTGGCCGCAGTTAGCACAGGACCAGGATAATTGTAGATTAATGGGAGAGGCCTTTGCCCTGCAGTGAGCGTAGATAGGCAGGTGATGATGATGATGATGAAACAACCGGGCTGTGCAGCGTGCACGCGATGAGACGCCCCCTCTCCCCTGCTCTTTTCGTTGCAGTTCTACCACGCGTGCGACGTGGACATGTTTGGCTTCTGCCTGCTGCGCTTCGAGGTGCTTCAGTTCTGCGACTTCTTCTCGGCCGTGCTGTCCCTGTGGGTGACCCTGGTGGCCATGGCGCACGTGCCGCCGCAGCTGGCCTCCATCGCCCACGTGCTGGGGGCGCTGGGCGTCGCTTTGGGCGTCCAGTGCCAGCGCACGGGCCTCTGGCTCTTCGCCGTGCCGGCCGCTACGGGCGTCCTGCTGCTCGCCGCCTCCTGGGTGAGCCTCATCTCATTTCGGAGGGGACCTCACTCCATGCCTCCGCCTTGTAGTGGTAGCATCGTGTACAAGCAGCCAGCAGAAGAGCTGCCCTGGCGTTGACAATGAAGAGCTGAGAGCAAAACTTAACTGGTTTACTGCATGGCAAGAAATGAACAGCAACGGTACAACAGCACCTTGCGGGGTTACAGCATGACTTACAACGGGCTTACAACGCTCCATACGAAAGCCCGAGTTGTTCTCACATGGGAAGCTCAAAAGGCGGAATTTATTTACAGAAGCGTCAGCAGTGCTGCAGTCTTCATGAGTGTTGCACACAGCACAAAAAGTACAAACACGCAGGAACACTCTCCCCCGGTCACATGATAGCCAGCGCACGTGTCTGAGATGGGGGACAGAAGGGTTCTCAGCAGGTGGCATCTGTTCGCAGCAATGCATCCCAACATGCTACTGCCAGTTTGTTCCAAATTTTGCAGCTGGCATGGATGTGAATCATTGCCAGCGAGGGTCTGCGACAGAGGCACACTCCAGCTTGTCATAACTTGTTTGAGGAGGGCGGGCTTTACCACAACACACAAAAACTTCACTGCACTGCACCAAACTTGTATCGCGTTCACACAGGGTAGTGGCGCGCTGAATCATAACAGGGCACATTTGACATACCCTCCGATACCCTTGATTGTGCAGTGTAATCTAGGTTGACGTACGCTTGATTTTTGTGAACAAGGCTCCCATGTGGGAGCCGAAATGTCTCTTAATTTTTTTTCGTTTTATTCATTGGTCAATGCATTTTAGCTTCTTCAATGCACCCTCCCGACCGGACGAGCATTTGTCAAACGCTCGACTTCAATGCACCCTTCTAGTTGCCGCCTTCATCATCCTTCAGCTGCATTGCCAAATGGTTGACAATAACGTCGAAATCGCTAATTTCTGGGGAATCACATGCGACAAAAAGAGAATTATCACTAATCATTATTTAGTATGGAGCAGATTCAATAGCCCTGAATTCTTTCTCGCCTTCTCACCCTCCCCCCAACAATCCCGAATATTTCATAGCCATTGGCAGCCACAGTAGTTCATCCTTTTGGCACAAACTGTACCGATGTCAATTTCCCTATCGTGCTCCACTTCTGTTGCCATCACCATCCCAAGCACAAGTATAGCTTGTATTCACTGGCGAGGTACGCTGGCAGGCAACCATGTGAGTGCGCCGTCACTGGTTACATCGGGCTCTGAAGGATTGCGGTACTTGTCCGTGCTAATCACATGACAGTGTTGGACGTTCCAAACTCTACCTCTTCGAACGCAAAGTAATGCCTCTAGTGCAGTGTGAGTGCACATGACTGTGTTGGACGTTCCAAACTCTACACCATCGAACGCAAAGTAATGCCTCTAGTCCAATGTGAGTACAATTAATAGCATCTCTGTTGACACCACCGTTGAGAATCGGGTTGAAACGGAGCAGACGACGCACGGCGGTGTTTTTTTTTCTTCGGCATGCGGGCGCAGTGTCACAAGCCGCGCCATGTCCGTGGCGCATCGGCCATGTTCTTGGCCATTTCCAGTGTTGCCAAGCGAAAAAATTGACAGCTATACTCGGTTACAACTCAAGAGCGGCACCACCTCATGTAGTGTATCACTCCGCCAAAGCGCCGGACCCGTGACGTCAGTGTGGGCGCGTTTTTAAAGGGGTTTGCTATGAATGCGTGATAACGTCTGCCTTGTCTCGCGCAGTTTTTTTGTCGTCACTGGAGTCATTTATAAGCATATAAAGTCCAAAAAATCACGGGAACAGCTCACGCCATGTTCAAAATATTCTGAGTAACGCCCTACTTGTGCCGCGTGGAGAAACATCCGGCTACGGTGATAAGGCACAGCGGCAACTTCCGGTGCCGTTCTTAAGTTGTCACCGAGTATAAACTTTTCAGTGAACACCACCTATAGCCTGTGTTTGTCATCCCCATCATCACTACATTTGCAAGACAACCTTTGCTTGTGTTGCCTCTCACAGGGCCACAGGTGCCACCAGTCCCGCACGTGCCACCCGACGGCGCGAGAGTGGCTCACGAATCTTCTCCCGGGAACACTGCTGGCCGCAGTTGGCCTGGGCCTGTTCGCCTTTGTGGAGACGGAGGACAATTACAAGTACATCCACAGTGCGTGGCACATCGTCATCTCCCTGTCCATCAGCTTCCTCCTGCCCAAGCGCAACGCCAGCAAGATGGCGCAATGCAAGGGCGGTTGCGGAGCCGCCGTCATCGGCGGAAGCGCGATGCAGTCCATATACGACCAGGTGCAACCCGTGCTGAACAACGACTCGGAGCTGGTCGACATCGCCGACTACAGGCTCGACTCCGACCTGACTTCGTTGATCAGGGGCCTTCACCCCTGACTCGCTTCTCCCCGTTTAAAGCTCCGGTGTGTGTTTTGTTGTTGTCGTTGTACGAGGGTTTGAAGACTGCGATCCGTGCGGAAAGGTGTTTTGCTACCTCGCAATGGCTCCTTCGCCGACGGATGGGGCGTGCTGATTTTGCGTTGTTGTTGCGTTAGGTGTGTGATGTAACGTCCGGTGCACTTTTTCTCGAGTCACCACCGTTTTCGTGCAGCTGCGGCACTCTGGAGCTGAGAAGCAGCTCGTGATAGGGTGTGCCGTCTTAACGGCAGCTCCGCACAGAGCCCCACTTTAGGGGGGACATGGCTCTTAAAGCAATTTCTTTCAAGTTTTAACTAAACTCTGTGAAACTTGTCAGTCTTACTGCTTTTTTCCCACTGATTTCAAACATGCCATTATTTTTTGAGCCAGTAAATTAGTTACCAAGATAATTAGAGATAATTAGTCATTTTTGGAGGAACAATGGACAAAATAGTGCTAACCATAAAACTGTAACCTTTATATTTTTCAATACTATGAGCCCTGGTGAGTGCTATAAGAAAATCGGTTTTTTTGATGCACTGCTTGGAACTAATTTCACAGCTCATTAAACTTTAGTGTTTGAAATGGGCATTCGAAATGGTTCCTTGCCACTGGTGCTACCAAAGTTCAGTGTGGGGTAGAATTAGTTCCAAGCAGTGCATCAAAAAACCGATTCTCTTATTGCACTCACCAGGGTTCATAGTATTGGAAAATATAAACGTTACAGTTTTATGGCTAACACTGTTTCGTCTGTTGTTCCTCCAAAAATGACTAATTATCTCTAATTATCTTGGTAACTAATTTACTGGCTCAAAAAATAATGGCATGTTTGAAATCAGTGGGAAAAAAGCAGTAAGACTGACAAGTTTCACAGAGTTTACTTCACAATTAAAGGAAGCTGTTTTAAGAGCAGTGTCCCCCCTTAATCACAATTCTGTGCATCAAAAGCCTGACAAAGGCCAAGCACCCCACGTGCAATCACACTTTTGACTCGGTCACAAAGTTGGTGTGCTGAACGCAATATCGCCGAAATGTGTTTGTGATGGAAGGCAAGTTTCCCACGACGAGTTCAGAGTCCTCGATGGAATGGAGCTACATAGTATACCACATAAAAAAAAAGCAAAGATTACTTCGCGAGGTAGCTTTCCACTCTGTCTCGATCTCCTCTGCCTGCTTACTGGCTGCCTCAGAATGTTGTCTGATCACCGGGCGCGCATTGTGCTGAAGCATGCACATTGTGTTGCACTGGCATGATAGAGAACGTGAGGACACATAAATCTGTGCAGCTTATTTTACGCTGATTGATATTATTGTGCGCTTCCGGCAGCTACCACTAGTCGTATTCTTTAGTCTATCAATTATTTACACATCGAAATGAGCACAGAGCTGTTCTAGTGGGCGGTCGAAGGAAGGCAGAAGGTGTTTTTTTCAAGGCTACGCCGCTCTGCTCCAATTGCTAAGCTGCTGCGTACAGGCTTAGCTGTCTTATAATAATGTATATGAGTTCAACACTTTCTTGCTTGTCGCTGCCAGTCATCCGTCATGCCATTTTAAGTGTGCAGCTTGTTCCAGCGTCATCGTTGCAATGATCCATTGGTCGTCTTGAGGATGTTATGTATTTACAGTCGAACCTCGTTATAGCGAACGCTGATATAGCGAATTATCGGATTGAGCAAACTAAATACGAAGTTTGTTTGTTCACGCTTCATTTCAAGGACACCTATTCTTTTTATAACGAAACCTAAATTTCGAGAGCCGCGTGATGTCGGTTGTAACGAAGAAATATTTGGTTCCTGTGAGGCTCAAAACTCGGCAGCTAGCATAATAAAAGCAATATTTTAGAAAAGTGATACAGAACAACCAATTTTTTTAAGGCCCTTTATTGCGTGAACACTATAAAAAACTTCACTCTGCTTTGACTGTGACAAGCCACCAGGCGAAGGCCACATCCTCCTTCAAGTAAATAAGAAGGCCGGCCAGTTTTGCCGGATGAACTTTGTTCTGTTGTAATTTCACGGTCTCACGTTACGGTCTGTTTAGTTTGAAATACCACAAGGAGACAGATAAGGACTACCTCGTTTATAGTGGGTTCGAAGCTTAGAACAATGTGTTTTTTTACCTAGGATTGTTGTGCGAGCCAGATTGCCGATTTATTGGAGCTGATTTTTAGCTCTACTGTTACAACGAATATCGGATATAACGAACTAATTTACTGCCCCGGTACTATTTCGTTACAACGAAGTTCGACTGTACCAACTTTTTACTGTGTTTTAGCGAGCTCGCCTCGTAAACTTCTGGTTTCCGGCTATCATGCATTCAAGAACTTTACAAAAACCAGCCGCGTCCGTAAAAGCCAGTAGGCTTCTCCTATTGACTATGCTAAGCAAACACAACGTCATTTCAGTTAGATTGCCCTGATGCAATGCTCTATTTGCAAAAAAACTTCAATTTTTACTTCAAATAATTGAAGCTCAGAAAAAAAAAAAAGAAAATGGAAATGCCTGGTAGTGAAGCTTTGGAAGTTGTGTCAAAATTGTGCGACGTGCTAGCATCGGCTTTCTTACATCCTTATCTTGCATTTGTATACTTGTACATTTAACAAACGACATTCTATGAACGAAATATGAAGTTGAACACGTCTCTTGAAATTCATGGTTGTGGAAGCGTAGTAGCTATGTTGTTCCAGTAGTTTTGGAGTACGATGACTGCACTTGATGGCTCAGTAATCCGCACAGTGATTGCTGAATTGTGACCCACGCAATCATTTGGCCCTATGTAAAAAAAAATCACGAAATGTGTGTGTTCAGGTTTATGTTTTCTCGTTCATGTTTCATTTGTTGCTAGCTGCACTCCTGGCTTTTTTAGCTCAGACAGGTTGCTTAGAACAAACTATTTTGAACAAATTATTTGCCTATTTGCTTAAATTGTCTGATTTTGCTTCGAACAAATTTCTTAAAACAACTGATTTTAAAAATGGCGTGGAGTTATTGCCTATTTGCTTAAAAGTGATTTTAATTTTGAAAGTTTTTTCTGCCAAAATATTTACTTCAAGGGCATTTTTTCAACTGCGAGCGCAATTTTGCAGTATAAAAGAGCACTCAGAAACAGCAGTTGCGGTTTTTCTTTTCCTTAAAACAATACAGAATGACACCAGAGCAGATCATTCAAAATTTTTTTAACGGCAATTTAATATTTTTCTGATGGCTCCTACTAGTCAGATGTCTATGGCTATATATTTAGTGTACGACCTTTGCAGGCCAGAACAAAAAGTACGCATTTAAAGATGCTAGTCTTTGTAAATAAGCTGGGTTCATCTTCATTCCTTGTTCTTGTTCTAGATGCTTCTGAGCAGCTTTAGTTTTGTGTTACAAGAATCTAGTCAGTCATACTTTTATTTTACAACATTTTAGCGTACTATGCTTCACGGCAAGCCTTTTTCTTGCTGCTTCGAAGGGTCCCAACTGCACTGTACGACTCTTGCATCCGCGCAACGCTAACACAGTTTGTGAGAATACGCCAACGAAACGTTCTAGCAGAACTGTATATTTGTGTGTCTCAAAGTGCATTTGTTAAGCGTTGACGAGCACAGTGTGTCGATGTGAGTGTCCGAGCGCCTGCGTTTTCCTTCGAGTCTGTGCTGTTTGGGGACTGCTACGCGGAGGTGTTCCTACGCAAATTTGCACATGCAACTTGAGCCCTACATATCAGCAATACGCGCAAGCCATGCTTGTTCTCATCCTGCAATTTGTTCGTGTCACCATTGTCGCTGCATAAATATTTACTCAGTAGAGCGTAGGGTTATCGAGTTCCGTGAAATGTGTTAAGTTTGAAAGTGTTATTCACTGGCTGTGGCAGCTTACTTAGAGCTAGAGAATGCGCTTCTGCTTGTGAAATAAAAAAATACGAGTGAGCTGCTGTTTGCACGTGTTCACGTATGTAAGCCTGTCTCAAAGAGGCAGCTGCGCACATTTTGGAAGATGATGGTGTAATTTTTGCAGCAGTAAAACATTTTGACGTTTCTTTTTTCCCTAAAAGTGCCTCGGTGTCTCCTCACTGGCCTTGAAGTAACTGATGGGACACTTGCACTGGGCAGGGCAGGTGAACTGGGTTGCAACATACTGCTCCTGCATTCATGCAGACAAAGAAATAGTATGCTCATCAATGTGCAACAGAAGACTACACAAAGAAATTGTGGTTGATCCTTCTTTCATAGGAATCGTTAAAACAGGCAAGTGAAATGTGCCTTCACAGGAGCATTTGGATGTTTATTGTGCATCGATATGAACTTGCACATCGAAATTTATATTTCGTCGGTATGGCACCGTTAAATGCATCAACATTAGACACTGGATTACACGCGCTGGAGCATTGCGTAAATCCGATTGAAACCCCAGGTGCTCGCAAACTGTGCGAACGAAACCGACTGGGTTGTCAGCGAATTGTTTGGTGAAGTCACAGTATGCTGCGGCGAAATGAGCATGATTTGCGGGACGGCAGCAGTCTTGTGGGTGTGCTTGGCGAGCGACGTCCTGCTGGCGGGTCGCTTCGGCAAAGGTGTGACCACTTCGGTCGTGCTCCGTGGCGTGTACGGCAGACGCTTGAGTTGCGACGAGCTCAGCTTGTGGAACGCGGCGAAGCTGAGTGGCATTCTACATAGGCGGCGGACGGGTAAACACAGCAGCTTCCGCTGCTACACGCTGCCCTATTGAGGCGCCAACTATCGGCGCTCATTAGTGTCATGACGCACTACATGGCTTCGCCTCTCCTAGATGGCAGCACCACCTGAATGGAGAAGTTAGAGGGAAGGACATAAGGCGCGTTCATACAACTACCCGGGCACGACTTTATGGCTCAGTCGGTAGAGCGTTTCACATCTCCCGTTTCGGCCAGAATGATCATGGGCTCGAAACCTAGCGCTACCACGCCAATAAAACTTTTTCTGGTTGTCTCACTCCCGTGACGGGTATGACGTCGGTGAGGTTTGTGTACCCCAGCATAAAACACTTTCGTGTTAAAAATGTATCGGAGATTATTGGTTATCAGCTGTGCGACAACACCTGAGCCATGCTTCATGTGTGCTTTCTACCTCAAATTTGACAAACTGTAACAGCAAAACTGACACTGTTTGCAAGTATTTCTGAAGTCTAGAAAATGGCTGCAGTCACAAAACTTGGTATTTATTCGTGGCACAGTAGCAAAAATTACCGGGGTCCATAGTTTAGTTTTTCCCAGTGGCACGTTAAATATCTACCGTGAGACATGCAAGATTTTGAGGCTAACATGAATACTTGCACCGCGAGAGTGCTACTGAACCCTGAAGTGTTGGTGTATGTTAGCGCGGGGAAAACCAAAACAGGATCACTTCAGCTTTGTTAGTGAAACCTGCATTAGTGCACACTTCATTAGTGAAATCTGTTTTTAAAAAAATTATGCTCAGTTACTTTGAGCAATATTTGTGCAGTGGAATACATTTATGACTTGTTTTTAGCAAAGATGCTGGCAAGGCAAACTTTAAGCCCAAGTGGTGTGAGTAGAAAAGTTTATTTACACAATGAGAAACAAGTCGTTTTGGTGGTGCCTCCTCCTAATTGAACTTCATTAAAATGTATATGACGAAGAACACGAACAGAGAGAACAGCATGAGGTAAAATATGTAGCGGTTGTGTCCGGCTTTGCTCATCTTCACGAGCTTCCCCATCGTCGACTTGAGGATGCCCTCGCCGGCGTCAAAGTCCGTGTTCATGTCATTAAGCATCTTGTTTTGGTACTTCACCTCCTGGCCAATGTCGATGGATATCTAGAAGAGCAAACAAACCCACCTTCAGACTTTTCCAACTACCACAGTAAACACCGACTGCGTAAACGTCCTAGCTGAAATTAAGAGATATAAGTGGAGTTGAGCTGGGATATGTGGTGTGCAGGACTGAAACAGGTAGATTATCAGAGTAACAGAAAGGCTGCTGATGGCAGACTGCTCTAGCATTGACTGATTGATTGATTGTAGGGTTTAACGCGCCAACGCAACGCAGGAGATGAGGCATGCCGTAGTGGAGGGCTTCGGATTAATTTTGACCACCTGAGGATCTTTAACGTGCGCCGAAATCTCGTACACACGGGCGTTTTTGCTTTTCGCCTCCATCAGAAAAGCGGCCGCCATGGCCGGGAATCGAACCCGCATCCTCGCGCTCAGCAGCACCGCAGCGGGTAGACTTCTAACAGTTGGAAATGCAGTCCAGTGTTTGATGGAATGCCGTCTGGTCAGGAAAAAAAATTTAACAAGGTACCCCTAGGGGTACTGAAATATCAAAACATTACTTTTTGACTTGACTTGGTCAGCAAGCCCATTTCTTAATTGCTAGAAGAAGGAAAGTATGGACAACTTGACGTAGGGATGACATAAGAAGGAATTAATTTGGGCAACATAGGATAGGAGTTGTTGGATGTGGCCTTGAACCTGTGGTGGACATAAGCTGATGACAATGGCGAATTTTTTTCTTAGCTTACCTCAGCTGTTTTGATTCCGACTGAGTTCAAATGACTTTTCCTGAATGTAGACAGTGGATTGCAGAAACGAATTTCGTTTTGGCGCTTAAACTTTCAAGCTAGTCTACCAGCTGCATTGGCTCAATGAATAGCGCATAGCACAAGCAGGCAACACAGTTGTTAGAAATGCACTAGCCGAGATTGTGTCACCCAGCCACTCTGTATCTTGCACACAGCAGTGCATGACATGACTGCCCGTTTTACAGTGCAGCTACTAATAATGCATCTAAAGTTAATGAAAGACCACTGATGAAAACAGGTGCAACGTTCTCAGGATATGGATCAGATGTTCCAGAAGTGGTTATACAATCCATTCAGCTATTTGCATTCTGTGCATGATGACCACTTGTGGAGTTCTGACGACCGCAAATCACTGCCAGATATGTGGATGCCGGTGTTGAAGAGAGCATTTCAAGAACAAATCAGAGTCCATTCTGCGTGCGTACCACTCGTTTACAGTTCTTTCAATTAAAACCACAAGGTGCCATCATTCACCGCTGGAATTATTGCTGCTCAACCTCTTGAGTGAATACCTCATATCATGATGTATTGAGTTTATAGAATTGCGTCACCTGATGCACAGTACATGATGATCAAGGAGGCGGTGAATGTGCTGTGCGATGGCCTTACCAACGTAATGCCATGGCATCATCACAACGTTGTAGTGATTACAGTACTGCGGTGAGGTATTCTTGCATTAGCGGTTCGTATGATGGCTTCAGAATTTTTGGCTGATGTCAATGAGCAACAGGAACCGCATCTACCCATACAATCCTTTAGCACACATTGAAGATTCCCAGGTGGTCTAAATCAAACTCTAGCCCTCTGCTACGGTGCACCTCATTGCCAAGGTGTTGCTTAAATGCTGAAAACCCCAACTATGCTTTGATCATTTTACAAGCTGTGTACAGCATGGTAAATGCTACATTGTTCTCAACAATCCACCCACATCAGGGCATCTGACTCATCATGGCATTTTATGCTGGAAGGATATCAACAAAAGCGATAATAGGCTTTGGGGCATTGAAAGGATTTCTCCGTCCCCCTTTTAGCCGACAACCATAGACTGTCACAGTGAGTTAGAGGCGTTGATGTGGGTGGACTGTTGAGAACTTGTGTAGCAACCGCTGAGCTATATACGCAGCAAGTGAAATGATCAAACCAGTTTTTAATTATTGTGCTAACGTTTCAGAATGCCAAACTATTATTTTGTTTTGTAAGCCCATCTTGTATGTACCTCTCTCATGCACATAAACTAGCTCTGTGGCCTGAAAACGCACTAAGGTTGGGCAAAGAGCTTTTTCCTTCCTGCCTGAACAGATCGAGTCCGTGTACTACCCATGGCATATCCGGCACTGTTACACAAAAAAGAACCACTGGCTTTGACTTAAACTTTTTTTTTTCACAAGCTGTTGCTCAGTAAGTATTGACTCTGAGATGACGTACCGTCTTCAGGGATGAGATTTTCGATTTCAAGCCATCGATCAAATGGGAGTTTTCCTCCTCCACTGTGTCTCTGTAACTGGATCCATCTGCAAGACAAATTTTTACGTGGCATTATAAACTCTGCTGCTTTTTGGTTAGATAAGGCAAGGGGCCGTCAACAGACATGCATAAACAGCATAGCAAGCACGGAAAGTAGACGTGGTTCTATGAGGAAGTGCGCACCAATGCCCTACATTCTTTACTCGCGCTGCTCAAGCACTTGCTTGCGAACAAAATTCGCATGCGAAAAACTTTCGTTGATTCTCAGAAACGTCAAGGAGCTTCAAGAGCGGACGTTATGCGTGCAGCTGGACAGCTGTACGAAACCAACATTGCGGGCTTGTGCCAACCCCGGACGACCAAACGCGACACATGACACCCACAGAATACTTACTGGCGTATCCGTGCGATGATGTTTGGGCTCGCCGCATGATTACGTGTGGTTGGCTTTCAAATCTTAACGATAAACACGAAGTACACGCAGCCTACAAGCTGCTTTCGCAGCGCTCAGCGGGCGCGAGCTACGTCACCATAACACGCTCTCTGACGTCACTTAAAGATTGGATTGGACTGTCTTGATTGGACTGGACTGTCAGCTAATCGTTTGATTAACTGATATTATGTTTAAACGTTTGTGCTTTTAAAATAAACTAATTAAACGTCAAAAATAAAAATAAATTTTATTTTATAGAGGTTTGTCTGGTTATGTCTAAAAAGCAGAAACACTCCAGCAGAAATGACCGGCCGTGCCAATCCAAATCCGAAGCTCAGTCATTTCTGCGCTGTCGCGATTTCTTCGTCAGGTCGAAGCGATGTGTATTTACGTTTGTGGTGCTTTGGTTTAATTTAACAAGGTCCGCAGCACGTTCAAGGACAAGGCGACAGCCGCCTAGGTCTGCGAAAGCCAGTCCTACTGATTCCAGAAAATGGTAAGCCGATCGCTTTCCTGCAGCGTTTACTACGTTGCCTGCCCGTTGTTTTGCTTTCGCCCTTCTCGACGCAATCGTGATATGTGACATCCCTTACAACGTGCTGCGTTAATTTATTCCTTTCACCAGGCGGAAAGAAAGGCAGTCAACAAGTACTACCCGCCGGAATGGACCCCCGGCCATGGATCGATCAACAAATTCCGCAATTCCCACCCTTTGCGGGACCGAGCCCGAAAACTGCACTTGGGCATACTTGTCATCAGGTGGGCATCTCTTCCGATCCGTAGTTTAGTCACGAAACATCCTTAAACTAACGGACTGGGTGTCAAAGTTAAAAGGACCAACTTGCATTCATAATACACCTATCGTTGCTTGAACTACAATTCAAGCAACAAGGACCCTGCCAGTGTCACTGGTTTCAACTTTTTTCGAAACCACAAATGCTTGCAGAACGGAGTCAAGCAACACACCCAGTACTTAGATTAGGAGGCCACAAGGTACCTCAGCCAAAAGTTAATGCTCTATGCCCATCAGACAACTTAGAAACCTGCTCGAGAGGTTTCTCTCTCTCCCGAGTCTTGGCGTTCTTTGAGCGCTCGAGTGACGTCATTACAGCAACGTAGCGGCTATTGGCCGGCATTCTTTCAGTTGCAGCCATAAATGAATTCGATAGCCACTTTAGAAAAAAAGCCACATAAGCAAAGCTGAAACTGAAGGCGTATCTGCTGGAACGAGCAAAATGCGCAGTGCCGCTGCATGCAGGCTATAACTATAGCTTTCGCAATGCTTCCAGACGCGAAGAAAACAGTGAAAGCGTTTAGCAGAAGTGTTGCAGAGTCCCTTTAGCATCTTAGTGTTTATGATTGGGTTCGAAGCATAACAAGGACAAACCTACATTCATCACACACTTGTTGTTTTGACTACAGTTAACATCTTACTGTTTATGGCTTCTATTATAATTGGATTCCAATCGCAGTAGTTGTAACTAAGCAAATTTCTGCTGGCGCTCGGTATTTTTGTGAATGCATTGTAAAAAGGTCACAGTTTCACATTATTTTGGAACCACGTTGAATTAGTGCATTTTGTATTTTCTGTCCTCACTGTAAAATGGGGGCAACGAGGCATGATCAAATGCTAACTATCCCACAGGTTCGAGATGCCGTACAACATATGGTGCGACGGGTGCGGAAACCACATTGGGACAGGCGTGCGCTACAATGCGGAGAAGTCCAAGGTGGGAATGTACTACTCGACGCCCATCTACAAGTTCCGCATGAAGTGCCACCTCTGCGACAACCACTTCGAGATCAAGACTGACCCACAGGTGAGGCCGATTCACAGAAACCGAATGGCGAAGCCATGCAGTAGAAACAAATTAACTTGCATCAAGGTTCTTGCAAGTGACGATAAGAAATGGAGTAATACAGTGTCGCCTTACAGTACAACTTCACTTGTGAGTTATTGCTTGAACATTTTGAGGGGCAGCACAGCCGACAAATACATGAGAAAAGAAAGGTAGTACGGTGCTGAACTTGCAACCAGTCATGGTGTTAAGGCAAATGGGCTTTGTTATAGTATTCATGTGTGTGTGGCATTTTCAATAAACTTAGTTGTAAGTCCAGCATGGTCCTGTCTTTTAAAGAAAAGCTTTTTACCTCTACCCCCCAAGGGTTCCGTCACGTCCATTGGTGTTAACAGAAAACTCCCGCGAACAAATAAGAGAAGTTACTGGCACCACCAGGAATCAAACCTGGAAGGAATAGAGAAACGAAACATGGGTCTATTGTCTCACCAATTGAGCTGCGAGCCCACGCGGAGACGGGGGAGACAGACAGTGCACTCACCAAGCGCATCTGCGGGTTTACCACCTGCGTTCTCGCTGAATGCCACGTGATAACGTCACGCGAATTCTCACGCCGCTGTGCGCTCCTCCCACAGCCTGTGTAGCGGCCGTGTGCGTGCCTTGCGCATGCGCTAGGAGTTTTAAAAATAAAATGCCCACACCAACGCATGGCACGTCACTTCTCTATCTCTTCCGCCGATCTCGTCGCCTCCGTAAGTGGCGACAAGAGACGAAGGAAAAGTGAGGTCGTCTAACACCAGGGTTGAGCTTCCTTTCATTCTATATATAAAAAAAAAAGTTTCCGCTCCTGTGCTTCACCAATACAACTCAACCAACCACCGATCAAGAATCATGCATTGATTTAATCTTGGCAAAGAATGTCTCTTTGAGGTAATAAAGGGTGTGGTTAAGTGCGTTTCACTTGTCTCTGGTTTCGCTCTTTGTAGAGCCACGTGTGTGAATTCAAGTGACATCTCATTAGGAATCGTGGCTGTCGCTTACAGCTTCACTTTCCAATCACTTTCACAGGGTGGATTAGCGCACATTTTTTCCTTTTCTTATGTATTCGTCTAGTGCACTGCCCCTCAGTACTTTTACCCAATTCCAGCTTGCCCAAATGTCGATTCTTCTGGAGTTGTCGCCTGCCTTATCTTGCATTTATGTTTTGTTTGCTTTGCACTCTGAAGACAAGGTAAATGATGACAACTACATTCTTGAATTTGCAGTGCAACAAACAAAAACGAAGGGAGGACAAGACGCAATGGCGCTGACTCTCAAATAAAGTTTATTGCAGTTACAGCAGATATCAGGGCAACAAAACAAGGAAAAGGAAACAAAACATGCGACAACAAAACTGTCACATTTATTTACTGTTTTTTGTTGTGCCATCACAGCAATGAACTTAGGTTGAGGGGCAGCACCTGTGTGTCTGGTCTCCCCTGCCATACTTGCCTGTGCTGTGAATTTAGGTATATAGAAAACCAATTCACCCAAGCATCAGTGTTGACAGGATAACCACCAACCTAGTTTTCTCCCAGCAAGCTGTGCCGATTGAATTACTGCGGAAATGTGTAAACATTGCATCGTTGCTTGTGCCTGCAAGCATGATGCCATTGCAGCTCCCTTCTTAGGAACTGGGTGGTGTTTAACTGCTCTTCAAGTGTAGTGTGTGTGAAGCGATGTGACGTGCATCACTTAAATTTAAAGTTGTGTGCTATAGTGACTTTGGTTCATGTACCGTATTTTCCGGTCTATAAGTCGCACCCCCTTAAAACGACAGTTTTTCCGAAGAAAACGTATATAAGTCGCACCGGTGTATAAGACACACCGGTGTACAAAATGCGCTTGTTAATCAGGTAAATTCATAGAGGATCAATTTGTTACAAAGTGCGGCGAAAGTACGTGGTTGCGGCAGCCGCCGCCTCTGAACGCATCCCCCGGTAAGCAGTGCTAGACGCGTGCATCTACCGTCCAAAGTCTAGACAGAACGAACTTCCCAAAAATGGTTTATTGATACACACACATGGCATATCTTACAGACGACGTTTAGGTAAAACCATTGAAACGTTCTTCCTCCGACTCCCTTGCAAATAATTAATTCATTTAGACCATAGAGCTGTGTCTCTTAATGACCGCTGACATCACGCAGCTTACAGGCACCTTTTTGAGCGCGGACCACGCGCGGCCGCCACGTAACGGATTTATTCCATACATAAGTCGCACCGGTGGATAAGAAGCACCAACAAAAGTTTTCAGAAAACAACCATGACTTATACACTGGAAAATACGGTATTGTGATTTGGTCACCTGTACAGTTGTAATATTCTTAGAGGCGTTAGAAGTGACAACTGGGCTAGTTGGTTTCGCATTCGGAACACATTGATGGTAGCGCACTTACAGACAAACACTAAAAAAAGAGACAGCAAACCACAGCGCTGTAATTACAGTAATGGTTTGACCATTACTGTAAATGCAGATCTAAAAAAGGCACGCAAAAACAAGTTAAGAAAACCCTAGCTGAGATCCCAAATGTAGCACTGAACGCCAAGGCTGGTCCTAAATTTCAGCCTCCAAACAAGTTTCGTCCCTGTCATGGAGGTCATTGTTCATTTGGTAGCCCTCTTATGTCAGCAGAGCCAGTTCAACTGCATCTTTCTTCTCACGCCACTGCCTCTATGCCTGCTTCCAGAACATGGACTATGAGATCGTTTGTGGAGCAAGACGACAGGAAAGGCGATGGGATCCCAAGGAGAATGAGCAGGTTGCTCCAGATGGTAAGCGGCAGTTCTTTGATGCATAGAAATGCTTTCTGCCGTAAATTGGTCCAAATCCCAATGTATTCTACCCTCCACGTGTCGTCCGGCAACTCAAACTATAGTATGACACCTCTCCATTTGCTTAAAGGGGCCATGCAGACAAAACAAAAGTTTGGTTTATTCAAAAGATTGCCTCATTAGAATCATACTGACACCATTCTTAACATCACGCAAATATGCTATAAAATGAGGAAAAGAGGGAATGGCCATGCGACCCACTAGCTCATTTCCCGAAACAGAGCCTGTGATGTGATGCGTGACAGCTCTGCGATTGGCTGAGGCCGGCAAAAGCAAGTGCATATAAGGAAGGGCTTAAAAGCTTGCCGAATGAGCTATTTGCGCTGAAATTTAGGGCACATTCTTTTTATAGCAGTAAGAATGGTGGGAGAAACAGTGGAAGTTACGAGAGCCTGCGTAAACATATAAGTACCAATGTGTACTGCTGTTGGTTCTGCGCGCACTATGCTTGTTTTTTTGCTGCACAGCACTGCGGCTCTTTGGGGTTGTCTCAGGCGACACTGGCCGGTCTTACGGGCCCATATTTGTCGAGCGAGCACCATGTTTCACGAAACGATTACTTTCTCCCTGAACAAAAACAAGCCAGGCACAAATACGGCCAAAAACAAAGCAAAGGCAGAAAACGGTCCTCTGCGGTATGGTGGCGCCATCTAGGTTGACTAACGGCAAACAAGTCTCCGCTTCACACCAAGTTTAGCTTGAAGCCCCGCTCTTATGTCATTGCAGGCGTTGCTAAAACACATGATTTGGTGGAAGAATCAAAATTTTCGGTTAAATTGATTAATTTCGCAGTGAATAAAGCATCGTTTGCTCTGGACAAACACTGGGGCACTACAAAACATGAAATCTTTCAAATAAAACAAACTTGTATTTGTCTGTATGGCCCCTTTAAGGTGGCTACTAAAGGGGACACAATTCAGTGCAAATCTTCCAGCATTTTCAGGAATGTAGGTCGTGTTCAAGATGTTGCCGATTTCTCTAATTCTAGAAATTTCATGTGGTGCTCATCAGTTACATCTTGGAGCAAAAGGCCAATATTTCTATGAAGCGATCTAGGCCAACTTTATTGCTTCTTCCTTTCCCTTCCAGACAAGGAGATTGGCAAAAAGATGGCCACCGATGCGATGTTCAAACTCGAGCACGACGTCGACGACAAGGGCAAGGTCAAGGTCGTGACACCCGCGCTGGCAAGGCTGGAGCACTTGCAGGACCGCTGGCGGGATGACTACAGCTCCAATCAGCTGCTACGCAAGTCGTTTCGGGTAACGTCCGCTGCTCGGAACTTTTGTTGGCTAGCCTCAACCTCAATTGCTAGGCTCAGCATTAAGTACAGAGCACTTTAGGCGCTCGCCTTGTCGTCCTAGCTCGCTCGCTCGACCCATGTATATAGAGCACCAAGGCGGTGTCCAGGGGTAACGCTGTTGTTCACGGCGTACCCCAGAGGCTTCTATCGAAAGCCAGGCGGTTTATATAGTCATAAGCGTTAGAAACTCGTGAAACGCTGGCGCTTATAATGCATCTTCTCGTTGTTTAGCGCAAAGAAAACTATAGGTACATTTGAGGCAAAATATATGTAATTAGCCAGCAGCGCCCGCATTCCTTTAGTTAAGGACACCCGTCGGGTTGGTTTTTACGATAGTAAACGCAAAATGTGCCAGTGTAATGCCGACACGTGCGGGGAGAAAAGCACAAGGAGAACAGAAATCCCGCTGGCACAGTTTCTAGCAGGGGGCGCGCGAGCACTGTGAAGGCAGGAAATTTCAATTGCATGGGGTGGTAGCAGTAAGCGGATAACGGCGGTACAGCCCATTATGGCGAATCACTGCTCTGCACTTCTGACAGCTTTCACATTGAGTGGAACGGCTTCAATTACATTTTTCATCACCCTTTCACTTCAGTGGCATGAGAGACAAAGGCTGATAGATTTAAGAACCTATAGATGTCTAACACGAGTAGTCTACATTCAGTGATTTTTTTCGCAGATGGGAAATACTTTATATGAGAATACTCAAGTAAGGCTTTCATGTGATCGTAGAAAACAAAGCAGGGAAACAGGTTTCAACCATGAAAGAAGCCATAGGACACTTATTGCTTGCTGACTATGTGCATGTTTATGTATGGGCAATTCTTGGTGAGTCTAAACAATATATATACCGTATTAACTCGATTCTAAGCACCCCATTTTTTCCACAATCGCGATACCCAAAGTGAGGGGGGTGCTTAGATTCGAAAAACCTAAACTACCCCCCACCCCTGTTGCTTTTTTTGCGGCCGTATCTTGACGAGACAAGTGAAAGGAATAACGTTTTATCTGGCTAAAATTCAAAAGAACAATAGGTACAGACAGTAAACCCACCGCTTACATCAGTCACCCTCACTACCATTCGAGTCCGTTGGGCCGCTTGGGCAGCTGCTCTTAGTATCCCCCAGCAGGTCATCTTGTGTTCCGTTGAAGTGGTTTGTAATTGAAAACTTTATAAAGGACTTAGCCACAATGTCAACTACAGCCCTTTTCCACGCGTCTGAAATCCACCGATGGTTTCTTAGAAAAGGAAGTGCTGAGATTCGCATGCAAACTTTTTTTAGGGGCGAAGCCCCTTAGACGCTGGGGCTGTTGGCGTCTCCTGTTGTCGTCGTCGTCGTCGTAATCGTCGTCTCATGTAGTCACGGTACAAAACACCGGGACACTCGTTTATGCCTCACGCTAGAGAGCTTCATGCTTCAAAGATGAAGGACTTGTACAGCAAAGGTGTATACCACTACCCCCAAATGGTTTCATCTCCGTTGGCAAAAACGCCAAGGCGCCAAGAATACTTATGCACTGTATGCTTCGCCCCTCCCCAAGTTTCACATTAGTGGATATGGCCTGGGATTTTTTTTTTTTTTTTTTCAATATTTTTTCCTGAAAGTAGGAGAGGGTGCTTAGGATCACAAAAATGTGGCATATTCGGAAATCGCTTATATGTGTAGGTTTGTGCTAATGTGTATGTCTGTTACAGTGCTGTTATGGCCAAGACATTGTGCTGTAGCGCACAAGGTAGTGGGTTCTATTCCCAACTGCAGATGCTTTGTCTGTGAATGCCAAGGTGACCAGAAATTGATTTGTAGCCCTTCTTTACGACACAGTTGATAGGCCCGAGATGTTGCTTTGGCGCAAGTACCTGTGTGCATTAGTAATGGTGCATTGAAAAACCATGCCTTCCCAGTGCTTATCCTACCGCAGGACAGGGTGGTTGATGAGCCATGTATCTTTTGTGAGGCACAAAACTGTGGAGACCCTTGGTGAAACACCGTTCCCGTTGCTTACAATTAGCGTCAGCCACTCGCTCTCTTATATGGTGGGCCACACTTCCCGTGCACATGTTCAGCCCCATGCTTCTTTCCAATGGCCCTGCTCCCCTATCACTTATGCTTCTGAATGATTCACTTCCAAGACATCGCCACGTAGAATAGCCAGCATCTCTGAGCCCGATCATATGTCTTGGCGAACATTTGTTGCAGCATATGGCAACATGCTGCAACAGGGGGCGGCAGAAAGTTAGATGGGCAGGTGAGCTCAAGAAGTTTGCGGGGATAAATTGGTCGCAGTTGGCTAAGGATCCGGATAATTGGAGATCTATGGGAGAGGCCTTTGTCCTGCAGTGGGGGTAGACAGGCTGATGATATGATGTTGCAGCGTGGCATTCTTGACTGGGGCTAGGGCATGCTATCATGTTGTGATCCTTTACCAACTTGAAGTTGTCCAGGTAATAGCCAATAGCCAGATTCACTGTTAGCACCCTCTTTAAAAGCCTCACTACAGCCTTTTGACAGGGAGCTGCACTGTTTATCTATGGACCAGGAACAAGCATTTACTATGAAATGTACGATATTCCTTAGGCTGTGTTCTTCTAAAGGAGCGGTAAAATATGTGCCATTCTACAATGGTAATACCGAAATGCGCGTGCGTGTGCCTCGGGTGTGAACTTTGCTCTCCTCTTTACACGCGATCCAGAGCAAGAAGAAAGAGCTCCACCTTCAGGCGGAGAAGGACCGAGCCCTGCTGAAGAAGTCTTCCCTGCACATCAGCCTTGTGCCCGAGACAGCAGAGGACAGCCGCATTGCCAAGCTGCTCACGCTCATGCCGACTCAGAGTGAGGGCAAATCCCTTCTCCTGAATCCTTTCCATAGATTCCAGCTTGGACAGAGAGAGTCATGCCCAGTAAAGCTAAACGTCATTCCAGTTATACCTGTACACGAGCGTTTGAAATGGCATTTGAGTCGAATGGCCCTCGATATTTCAAATGCCATTCGAACTGAAAGGAGTTCCGTCAATCTACACAATTCTAAAAGGCCCTTGAAAGTTTCCATGTTCGCCCACCATGTTTTGGTTTCGCCACTGCTGCCGTTTCGTTTTTGACAAAAATTTAATTTTAGAGTTAAAAGCAAAAAAACAATTATTAGAAATCAAATTGATAACAATCGACAAGTGTGCACAAAACATGCACTAACGCCATTTTTTTTTTTTTGGCAGAGTACTAGGTTACCTTGTAATCGTAGAGAGAGTGATACAAAACAAGAACAAGGGAAAAATTATGAAAATCGTGCACCTTAAACACTAAGTTTTACTCGTCAATAATTGTTTTGTATTTACGGCATGTAGAAGCTGCGACAGAGAGTATGATCGTTCACGTTTCAAAGGCCTTTGAGAACCTAAAAGGTCGTTGGTGGTGCTGCTTTGACTCAAATGGCATTTTAACCAAATGCCTTTGAAAAACGTCGTGTAGCAGCTCAAATGTGTTATTTCAGTCAAATGACATTCGAGTCGAAGGCCTACGAAACGAAACGCTCGTGTAACACGTGCATTAAGTGGCTTACTTAGCTGAAGAGTTTTAAATCAAAATCCTGAAACTGTGACATTGTGTTGTGAACCTGTCCTGGAAGTGTTGTTCTTGAACTAGTTTACATTAAATTTCGAGGAAGTGCTGCTCATGTAATGAAAACACAGCCAACATGTATTGAGGCATAGGTAAAGTTGGAAGTGGTGCCACATTACTAGCAGAGTGAAAGGACAACAAAGCTACAGCAAGCTGTGGCCTTCTAAAAACTTAACCGCAGCCTTCTCAAATGCCTGGAGCTGTTTTATTTTGAAGGGGGCTTGTCTGCGAGGGACCTTTTTTTTCCCCCGATTGATTGTAGGGTTTAATGCGTCGACGCAGCGTAGGTGATGAGGCGGCGCGCCGTGTGGAGGGCTCCGGATTAATTTTGACCACCTGGGGATCTGTAACGTGCTCCGAAATCTCGTACACACGGGCGTTTTGGCTTTTCGCCTCCATCTGAAAAGCGGCCACCACAGCGGGAATCGAACCCGCATCCTCTTGCTCGGCAGTATTTTTTTTTTTTTCCTGCCTCAGCTTTGCTTTGGCTAGGAGAGATTTCCCACTGATGTAATGGTTGTCAGATGTACAAGCTAACCAGCAAACCTTAATTTCATAAGGGGAAAAGGGTAGCCTGAACATTGTCTCTTTGGTTTTATTCTTTTAAAGCACAGTAATGGGTGTTTTTACACCCTTGTAATAGCTTGTTCCCAAGGGTTGCTAAAGTATAAAAAAGCCCGCACCATATCTTCCCTTTTTCTTTTCAACAGCATCTGACGAAAGGCAGAGGATGAAGAGAAACGAGATCGCCGTTCGGCCAATTTTTTCATCGACATCGGCATCATCGAGCACAACCAAAGAGCTGCTGCCGGCGCAGGGCCACCAGGCAGCACCAAAGCTGGAACTCGAGTCTGCAGTTTCAGCCCCACTGCAAGAGGACCTCGTCAGGAAGCACAAGGCGGAAAAAGAACAGGCGTCTGTGTTGGCTCCCCCTCCAGAACCCGAGAAGACCATTTCCCTGGTGTCCTACGGCAACTACAGTTCTGAAGAAGAAGAAACATAGCAGGGATACCTTGTTGCCTGTGTTATAGTAGCATTTCTACGGGGCTTACTCGTATTTCTTAAAATGGAGAAATCTGTATGAAGTATATGTACATGCTGTTACAAAAAACGATACAGGGACACAGCATAGATATCATCTAACCCTATTGCGGCGGAATTTCTCAAAATTGTGAAGTTTGCTTGGGTACTTCAGATGCGAAAACTGATTATGGGCAAGAGATGTGGAGAAGATTGTGAAAGAATAGTTGATTTTCAAGTTTTGTCTTCTGCTTGATTGTTCAGACATTTTCACTGTCCCGTCAAGTTAGAAAAATCGGCTGTTGACTGTATATATCATGTTATACATTGCAATTATAATAACTTTGCTGTATATATCTGTAAATACATGCAACTACCCCTGTTTAGAGGGATCTGTATATAAAATCCAGAATGAACAATAAACTATTAGTTCAAATGTATGCTGGTTTCAGTCACTCACACATCAAGTATTGTGAATCTGTCAGTTTTAAAGAACAACCAACCAAGCCTGTCAGAAAAAGGCACTGGATTAGGCCAAGCTGATTACATATACTGCAGAGCACTGCAGGGCTTAGAGCATCAATAAGATAAGGGCCAAGAAAATTTGCGTAAACATGTCACTCTGGACAGCTGAAAGATACACAGCGCCCCTACAATAAAACGCAACCTGCTAACCGCTTCACGAGAAAACAGATTAAGACAACAGGGTGATGTGGACACTTCCGTTTTATCAACTGAGCATTTGTCGACAAGTCAATGGGCTGGCCTTGTCATCTTAGCTTGCCAACGGTTGATGCGACTGCCGGAATCAGGTGGCGCAGCGAGATAACGGGCCCAAATAGAGCCTTCTGTACCGGCGTCAAGGAGTCACGCTGACGCTTCGAAAACCACGCAGTTTAAATAGTCGTAACCGTTCAAACCTTGTGAACTGCTGGCGCTTGTGATACATCTCCCCGTTATTTAGCGCAAAGAAAACTGCAGGTACATTTCAGGCAAAATCTGTGTGTATAACTGGCAGCCCCCACGTTCATTTAGTTAGGAACGCTCGTTGGGTTGGTTTTTACGATAGAAAGCAAAAAAAGCGGCCGTGCAAGAAAGAAATGGCGCGTTTGAAATGACGCAGAAAGGCTCCAGCCACGCAAGAAAAAAAAATGGTGCGTTCGAAATGCCGCAGAACGGCTACAGTCGCGCAAGAAAAAAATGTCGCATTCGAAATGACGCAAAACAGTTCCAGCATAGGAAATTAAAGCAATCGCAAAAAGAACAGAACTCCCACTGGCGCAGTTTCAGGCAGGGGGCGCGCGAGCACTGTGAAGGCGGGAAATTTGAAATGTATTGAGTGGCAGCAGTGAGCGGATAACGGCGCTGCAGGCCATTATGGCAAACCCCTGCTCTGCACTTCCGACAGCTTTCACGTTGAGTGGAACAGCTTTAATTTTTTTTCAATAAACTTACTGTTGGCCATATGCCGGTCGCTATCTGTCCTCCAATCAAGTGACTGAAACATGAGGTCTTTCCACACGATCAACCATTTGCGTTTTCTAACTTCGAAACACTTCCGAGAACATTTGCAGTTTTTGAGTAGCGCTAATTGGTTTGAAACCTAAATCGAATATTATATAAACCACTTTGTATTTGAAAGTTTCAAATATTCGCACACCCCATTTTCAACACATTATGATGCATGGCACTAATGTATTCAATACCTCTTCAGTTGCCACCACGAAGAAAGCACTTTGACAGTGCTGTTCATTCAAGTGATGGCAGTACACGCATTGGTACACACGTTCTATTTGTTGCTCTTTTTATTGAACGAGGTTAAAAACAATTCGGACGAGTGTCGCACATGGTGAAAGCACAAAGCGTTTAACCAAGCAGACACAAAGCTCTTTGAACTGTATTCAACATGCATGTAGCACACCTGACAAGCACACTAATCTAAACATGCCAAAGCACCAGGTACTATGGAAAAGAAATTGCCTCAACTGCCCTGGTGAACTTGACAAACATCGAACAATTCACGGGGAAACAATGATATTCATCAAAGCCGCTGCTATAAAAAGAAAACTTGGTGCATGATAGCATGGAAGGGAATACATAAATAGTGACACTTTATAAGATTTATAAGAAAGTGAGATATATCGATGTCCTGCCACCAGGAAATATAAACAGCAAGCCTTAGTGACAGTCAAATGCAATGTTATAAAACGGGCGTTCACGAATTAAGTAAAACTGCAACCATTTTTAAGACTCCTTCCTACAACTTGGCTTGCACAGCCCTAAAAACACGTTAACTCCAGTCCTGTATTAGCAGGCACAAACGTATTTCTGAGGTCTTGTCATTAGCTTAAAAAACAACAGCTGATTCAAATTTGGGAGCCAAGTTAGATCAAGATCCTCGCTTGAAAACTCGTGGATGCACGTTTGAGAATCGGTTTTGAAATGTTCATTCTGCGTTAACTCAAAAACTGTAGTTGTCATCACTCGATACCAGTGTATCTGGTGCCTTGCACACTAGATACCGGCAAAATGAATGTGCAAATTTTTGCACACCAGTTCCACATTACGTATGACGTTAACAAACCTGACATCGGGCTTGCATACTGCAAACCCAGTTAATTGCGTCGCACTGATTGTATCTGATGGCTGAAACACAGTATCGCCCATAGAGTCAATTGTGCCACTTACGGAGATGGAGTTTGCAATAATCAAGCCTTCACTTTGCAGTTGACACATTCAGACATGCACACACACACCCGCAAAAAGCACAACCTTAGGGTACTGAACTAAGATCGATTCACCTTTGGTCTTCGTTCCAGTTCAGAGTACGTATTAGTTTACGCCGGTTTTGAAACCAGACTATGTTTGTACCCACATAGTGCGTTGCCCTGATCACCAGAGATGGAGATGGAAAAAAAAAAGCACTTCGCCACATTAGACAGTGTCTGACCACATCATGTCTCAACCCCACTGAAAGTTTTTTTCGGTAAAAAATACATTACAGCACAATGGTAAAAAGAAACCCACAAAAGCATGGACATTTTTCTTGGAACTCGTTAACAACCCGTTTTCTCACCGATAACAATTTCCTAATGTCATCTATTAACCTGTTTTTGCATTCAGATCAACTGGTTCGTAATGTTACATTACTATAATAATATTACAACCGCCCCCAGCTTTGCTAAAACCGAAAATTTTGGCCTCCTCACTTCCCTCATGGCTCCAATATGGACAAGAATTGCTTCATTTTAAATTTGACTCGGCCAAAAAAAAAAAAACTGCTTTTTCATCGCCCAGTTACTTCTGACTCGCCGTCTTGTGCTTGCCCTCATTAATATAATGATAGGTGCAGTAAAAAAAATGCGTATTTAAGTGATGAAAATATTCTGTAAATGCATTTATTATAAAAGTCATGCTTTGACTGAAATGCAAATGATAGCACATTAGTGCAAAGGAGTGGAGAAAGAAACGTGCTGATAAATGCACATTTTATCGATCCAAAGCTAAGGGTTTTTTTCCTTCAACAAAGCAGTGCTAATACACGTGTATGCAATACAATACTCCCCTTACTGTTAGCAAGCTATTTCTTCAAATAACTGTAGCTATTGCACAAGAGGTAGTTATTATTATTATTCTAAACATTAGGCTCGTTTCACGTGGTGCTTGCTTGCATTACTGGTAATGCAGAAATAAATGCTGTGCGAGGTACCACTCCAAAACCCTTCACTAACGACAGCAACCTTTGAGAACGCAAGGCTGGTGCTTAGGTATCTTAGCAACACGATTTCACTGCTGCCATAAAAGCATCACGCACTGCGGGCAAAAAAAATGCCTTTTAAGATCTGGCTCCCTTCAGAAATCTTGATGGCATCCGAAGAGTGCGCGATATAAGGCCACACGAACTTCAAAGCAGTAACAACCTCACACGTCTCGTGAATGAAAAAATGCACCCCGCTTAATGCCAACCTTTCTTTCACTCAATGACCTCAGACGTGGGTCTTTATCCTTGAGGCAGCATCTTGAACCTGTGGTCTACTAAGCTGTATCAAGCTGCCTAGGCTGGCCTTCAAAAAATGGGGTTACTCGGCTTAAAACATTGAGCAACATCTCGCAAGAAGTTCACCTCCAGTATTGTGCTCTTGTCACATCCATGGTTTAGGAAGATGCATCAGGTGGTTTGAAATGCGTAGTAAAGATCGTATCGCAACTTGCAATGGTATTTCATCAGTGACATATCATACATTGTCCTCTGGTGTCATTACACTGATGTCATTTGGGCAACTTGAAAAAAAGTTACCTGGCAATAAATGCTGGGAAACACGTCGATACAATTGTTTCACAAAGCAACATGCAAGAAGGGATGTATGGTGCATCATGTAGATTTCGTTATCGACATTTTTCTTCACGTCACTACCAGCTACTTAAAACTTTTCTTGCGTGAATGCATGGCTAAAGAAAATTAAGATCTTCTGAGTATATGTTGCTTCCTCTTCTGTAATTTTTTTTGGAGGTACAAGTATGCATTCCAGAATACAAAGGCGTACAAGCTCACACTGTTTAGTTAGGTAAGCAATGCGAATACTATTTGTAGGGCACAACTTTGACTATGTCCATCCTATATTTTCATATGCACGCACGTGCTCAAGTGCATTTCTTAGTTTGCTGTACTGACATCATCAGAAGTCGCAAAAAGGCTGCCAAAAATGTCACCTACATCTCATGCTTGAGGGCTTGTAAGTAATCAACCAACTTGAGATTTTAAAATTCTAAAACCTTAGCATGAACAAAACTACTACTTTATAAATCCCTAGTAGTCTACAAAGGAACACTGCTTTGCGATTCTTCATAAATAATATGAGGCTGGTGTTTCTGCACTTGACCCTAATCAAAACATATACACAACGGCCCAGGATCTCGCATGGTATACTTAATGGCCTAGAAATAGAATTTTTAAGCTTTTAGTTCTGCCATCGAGCACTGCCAGAAATAAATACCCAAAAAAGAATGTGAATGTGCACCTTACGAGGCGCAACACTCTGCCCAGCGTTCGTGGCGTGATCTCTTGCGTGCTGTTCTCCTTGCCAGTTCCCGTGTGGAGAGCACAGACGCCGAGCTTGCGAAGCCAGTTGCCGCTGGTTCTAACGCGGTCCATTTAGGGAGAGATGCAAAAGGTTGCGGACGAAACGACAGTCATGGAGACCTTTCAGTGGCAAGTTAGTTCGGAAATCCATGCCAGGTGCAAAAGCTGGGTATCCTACGAAGGGAGAGGGGCCGCCAGCTCTGCTGTTTCTCCAGCCTCGCACCATTAGTGCAGGCTGCACCAATTTCTTTGAGTGCCACTTAGTAACGACTGCTCATGGACTGCCCAGAACTGGTACCCTATGAAGCCCACAAATTTCTCAGTGCAAACAGTGATGCTCTGTAACAGCCAGGCCTGCCGTTTCAGGCAGTGACGGTAAATGCTCGCATTTGTAGTCTGTCTGATGTACTATGAACAACGAATACTTCATCACATCAGTGTTTTGCCGGATGTTCTCACTGTGTCAAGCTCTCGAAGGTCATTTCTTTCACTAGGAACACACTATCTTCAGAAAACATTCCACACCATTAAATGCCATCTTAGCAAGACAGCCTGAACCTCAGCACCAGGCACTTTAAACAAACGTGCGAAGGGGAAATGCTAGAGAATGAGTGGTATAGAGGTGATGGCAGCACTCTACGAGAATTATCTACGCACAATTCCCAAGCCATCAAGGACGCATGAGATTCCGTTCCCTCATGGGTACAAGTCGGCCACTTTTTGTACACACCCAGGACCACCTACCAATTTACTTCAAGCACTCCTATTGTTTTGGACAGCTGCTAGAGGAGGCCCACTGCTGTGCCTCAGTAGCGTAAGACTGAATCGCGCGTTTTGATGCGAATGTTCTGGAATTGAGCCGCAGCAGTGCAAAATTTTTTGCAAGGACTGCGATTTTTCTTGCCGTGAAATGTTCTTTCTCAGTTTTATGTATTTTTTGCATAAATGAAGGTTGTTTGGTATCTTTTAGGTCAGTTTAGGGGCAGGACATACCGTATTTTCATGCGTATAACCCGCCCCTGCGTATAGCCCGCAGCCGGACTTTTTCCGTCGATGAATAAAAGAAAATATATCCCCGCCTATTGCCCGCATATTTTAAACGTAAACGGATGGACCAAAGCGACTACTCAAGCAACATTAAACATTTGTTTATGCAAAAGAATTTACCTAGCTGACTATGTAACTAGATGACTTGCCGCATACATTTTTTCAGGTTGGTGTATTATTGAGCTCTGTATGCAAAATAAGCACTGTCAATGGGATAACGGGGATTTAGTCGCTATTAATGCTGTAAGGACATCACGTGCCAACGTGCATTGCGAAGCAGTAAAGGAAACACCTCGCATATGATCCGCACCTCTACTTCAATCCTGAAATTTTCGCCTTTTTGGTGCGGGTTATGCGCGTGAAAATACGGTAGTCACCACATCAGAAGTGCCTGTGCTTGTACCCATCATCTCGGAACGGAATATCGCTGAGGACGCAGAGTTGCGTGGTGTTTGCCATACTGACGAGACCTCCCCCATCAGGAGTGGGGTTGCTCTTCGAAGAGCTTTGCACTGTTGATGCCGCGCACGGTGACCTTGTTGGGGCGCACAATGAGGCCGTGGTTGGGCTTGCAGGTGAAGTAGCGCCGCCCCTGCACGCTGCCGTCGTTGCGCCCTGTCGGTCCCCGCAGTTCCACGCCCAGCCAGGTGCCTTCCTCAAAGTGTACCGGGCCGATGTACCGGATAACGCCTTTTCACCGAAGGAGGAGGGCAGGGGGAGACAGAGAGAGAGAAGCGTTCACGGTCGATTCCCCTTCTCTTATCCGAGGAATGTGACAACGGGTGACGGGTGTACAGTAGAATCTCGATAAATGGAAATCCCTTAAACGGAACAGCAGCCTTTAAGTTGGTTGGTTTTGCATTCAGATAACGTAAAAAAACTTTCGGGAATCGGAACTAAAATTTCTGTGTCACCGTGTAAACGGAACCGAAAGTGGAACTTCTTGTCAGACCCATTGCCATGAGCATCAGCTGCTGGAGATCCTGATCCTGAATATGCAGTTGCAAGTGCTCGAACAAAAGAAAATTGATGCATTTTTGAGTGCACAGTGACTAATGGTTGCCAAATAGACTTTGTGAATGGTGTGCCTAAATCTCTTGTAGTTTTCTTGCTTTCTGAAAAACTATCTGCTACCTTCACCTTCTACTTAATTAATATTAAGATACTATTAAAATAATATTCAGATAATATTATTTAGATAATATTAAGAGAGTGCATGCACATAAATTTGCACTATTGCACATCTCTCGCGGTAAATGGAACTCCTGTTAAATGGAACTAATTTTTTGGTCCCTTGAAGTTCCATTTATACAGAGTCTACTGTATTTGCACATGCACAATGCTCAAGCTTCTCCTCACGTTAGTGAGGAGAGGATTGCAATGTGTGCTTCTTGCAATCCCCCCAGATTCCAATTGTTCCTCCTCATGAGGTCAGGGATTACAGTTACACACCCTGCGAAGGGGCCACAGAGTTTCACACAATAATATCTCAAGAGAAATCTGGTTCTGCGATCATCCGCCACAATGGACGTGATGGGTAGAAGTGGATTCGGATTGGCTCTCAGTGGCTCGCGTCAAGTACTATGGATTGAATCGTGCAGCCAGTTTTGTTTTCATCGTGGTCTTGCTTGCTCACCTTTGCTGGTGAAGGTAATATGAAGCACATTAGGAAAACCTTTCGGAAATGCGTTTCGCTTTAAACTCGATGTGACACGTGCGCTGGTACCACGCTCAGTGAATATGTTTTATAACCAAAATTGCCAGTCCGGCGTGTTGTCATCCATTCATTGCCAGCAGAACGAGCACGAAAACACATAGACGGCAGTGAATTTACCTGCGAAGTAGGTGTTGCATAGCCAGTTACCCATAATCACTAATGAAATTACACAGCCTGCAAGAGTACTCTACGAAATGTTTGAATGGTAGATCATGAACACTATTAACAATGCTGACACAACAGCACGCATGACTACAGGCTTTGCTTCAAAAAACCGTAACTGTGGATTCTGTAAGAGGACATTAACTTGCACAATGTGCGGTTCACAAACTTAGAGAGCAAAACCTACAAAAAGCATGCCACGACGTTGTTCTCGCACAAGGCCTAGCGTGAGTGCAATTAAAGCTTCAGTAAAAGCTCAGTCCAAATGCCTATTCCTAATAAAGTAAGTGCGCAAACAAGAATGCTGCCATGCCAAAAAAAGTGTGCTGGATGCTGTTCACTAAGACATTTGTTATGTCACTGCTTCAGACTCAATGCTACTACTACAGTGCCATGCCGCAGATCACAAGCAGTACCTAGTGCCTACAAATTTAATTTTTTTTCCTAAAAGCTACGATGTGTTCAGGAACTAAAAACAAAAATAAGTACGAAAAAAATATCATCCACTACCAATAACTGTGCTACCAGGGTGCTTACGAGGTGCCGACATTAGCATTTGAGGGGGCGCACTGGTCTTAACCAAAAAAGTCTATTTTTGCAGTTATGATGATGAGACTTGGGGGGTGTACGTAGTTTTTCCTTCTGATTGTAGATATAAACTTTGTTTTTGTGTAAAATGACTATATTCAAATTTATTTGGACTTTTTATATTTGATTTTCTGACAGCCTTTGTAAAAAACTGCTGGAGGGATGCAGCTGAACTAAGTACCACTGAACTGTGCGCAAATCAAGGAGTGCAATAAGACTAACATAATCATTCTATCTGGTCTGTGGCAGAAGTTACGACTGTTTGAAGTTTGGGCCTGGAAGGCAAAAACAGTTTTTCTGGCTCCCACCTTTCAAGCCCAAACTTCGAACAGTTGTAACTTCTGCTGCAGACCAGATAGAATGCCTAAGTTAGTCTTTTTGCACTCCTTGATTTGTGCACAGTTCAGTGGTACCTAGTTCAGCTCCATCCCTCCAGCAGTTTTTTTACTAAGGCTGTCAAAAAATCAAATATCAAAATCCAAATAAATTTGAATATAGGCGTTTTACACAAAAACAAACTTTATATCTACAATCAGAATGAAAAACTACATACGCCCCCTAAGTTTCATCATCATAACTGCAAAAAAAGATTTTTTGCCCAAAGACCGATGTGCCACGTTCAGTGCACCACCAAGAATGCATTGCCTTCAACAACTACAGCATTTTTTCCAGCTAAGCTGCTTAGGAAGGCAATCGCTGGCAATGCAGTGATGTTTTTTTATAGATATCCTATGCTACAGCTGCTACTTTGCCAGGCACAGATAAGGAACCTGAAATATCAGTAGAAACTACTAATTTTTAAAAGCAGCGGCAAGAAACTTTTGCTTACGCAGAAACGAACTGCATACACAAGAAACGTAGTGGCTTCCTGGTGGCAATGACTCCCTTACAGTATATATCTCGCCCCCTCACAACCACAGACGGTTATATAGTACTGCATGTTAGTGTTGCGTCAAACGGTGCGTTCAGATTAGCGAAACACAAGTCGCTTTCAAAAAAGGGGCAAACGGACCTGAAGGGGGGGCTTACCGAGCTCATTGCAGACAAACACATTCATCCCCACGGTCAGCCAGCAGCCCTTCTTGAGAACGGTCTGCACGGTCTTAACATGCTGGGACTTTGCGCTGCTTTCGGTGGTGGCGGGAGCAGACAAGACGGTGGAAACAGGCGGTTAGGGTTCGCAGCGCAGAGGTTGACGGCGGCACAACGCGCATGCAGCACGACAGGCAGAGCAGCGTTGTGAGAGACAAGCGCGGCAAAGAAGCGGCTGGCATTCGCAGCGTGACAGGGCGAGACAGACTCACGGTGGCTTCTTGTCCGCGGGGTTGGACCGCTGGGACGCCGGACTCCCTCCCGAGTCGCCATCTGGAATGAAGCCAAACTCGTGCCGTCGAGTGTCAAGATAAAGTCACTGATGTCCCCCATAACCGAAGCATTGAGCCGACCAACGAGAACTGCAGTAAGCTACCTGAAGGATTGCTGGCTGTGGCGAGGATCTATTCAATGCCTGCCAAAGTCGGATGACGACTGAGTCACATGGAGCAAGTGGCAGAAAGAAAGGACAAGAGAAAGGGGAGGAAGGGGGGACATATGAGAAGGTACAAGTTGCAGGACAGTTGCAGGACAGTTGCAGGACAGGACAGGACAAGTTGCAAGACAGGACAGTACTGTGGCTAGCTTCATTCACTTTTTCCCCCCTTTCATATTTTTATTCTCTCTGTAATACGATTCTATAACTACTGCAGGATTAGCTGATGCTTCTAGTTTCACCAAAGCTAAACACCTCAGAAAGCTTGTGCTGTTAAGCAGTAAAACACAACCCACATCAACTTGAATCATGAGAAAGCTTTCTAAAAATTGAAATTAAAGTTACACAAACAACTCGGCACCTAAACAACGTCAATGAACTACAACAGGCTGTGGTTGCCCTGTTTTCAACGTATGATGCGCTTCTTTGTTGAACATTGTGTGTAGAGACGGTTGCGCACCTATCGATACGAGCTTTGCATTACCATTGGTGCCCTAATCCCACCGGTACTACCTGTGGAGCTCCTGCTCAGAGACGTGTTCAGGTCAACCAAGGAATCCAGATCAGATGCCTCCTCATCAGTTCCGGGAGGTATCCTGAGACACAGGTCAAATAATAGGGGAGAAACGTTACAGAAGTACAATTTTGTGACACAGCAATATGAAAGTAAAAAAAAAAAAAAAAGGGAAACACAACCTCATGCTCAAAACAATAAGAAGTAAGTACAAAGTATTTATACAAGTATTTCTCGTCTGTCCAATATAACTGCGTGTGGCAATGATAAGTCTATGGTAGCGCTTGCAATAGTCAACACCAAATGTCACATCTACTGGCAAAGCATGTCTACAGAGAATCTTGACACGCTGCAGGGCTTCTAAAATAGATGTGCTTTCAGTGATGCATTTTATCTTATGAAATAGCTCGTTATTATCCAGTCGCCAGATGATGCTCTAAAAAAATCGGCATTACATATGTCATGCGAGACTTAAAATGAACCGTGTTTAATTTGAAGCCATAAAGTAAAGGAATAAACTGTCCTGGCCTATACGCGTATGCATAGCTGAAAGATGTAGGACCTGTTGATCAATGGCTCCCATCGGCAAAACAAGCTCAGAGAAAGAGAGAAATCATCTCCAAGTTTTGTACGGCGGGGAGCAACAGTAGTTGCCTCTAATGCTGCTTAATCGACAGAGCTTGTCCAATAATAATCATCTTTAAAAAACATTGGCAACTGTTAGGCAGACCTCATAGAGCAGAGTGCCAAACTGCAAATGTGGCCGATTCCGAACTTGGCTGTAGAATTTTTGTTTCCTAAATACCTGCCTCGAAGAAACCTTCCTGGCCATTCCAATTGTGATTGCAATGCACATAAAATTCAGACTAAATCACTGCAGAGCTGGTTAACTGTTTCAGTTTTAACTGTTTTACCAATTTCGGTGAGCAAATCTTGCCACTGCCACACTTCAACTGCTTTACTAAGTCGGACGACAAAATCTTCTTAATTGCCACTGAAATATGGTGGCTGTAAACTTGTAAGTTCATTTATTTTTTTGGCCTAATTTAAAGCCTAAGTACCCGTAAAAGCCCTGACTTGGATTTCACCCTTTCAAATTCAAGATAAGATACCATTCTACGTATTTACATCTAAAGTGGGTTGCACATAATGAGCAAAACAAACCCTTAACTGTCCATTCTACACTAGTTGAATTGACGATTTTACTATAGGGCGATTCCACGAGAGAACGAACATGCGTGTACACGACCATTTTTTGTTCATTCTGGTTTTTTATTATATATGCGCGCAATATGGAAACCCCCGAAAATCAAGTTTGTTTTCTCCTGAGGTGCGTAGTTCGGGAGAAAAAAATGTTTGAATGTGCCCGGAGCGCAGCGGTGGTTTCGGCAACTGCAGATTTTTCCAAGTTTGCGTCTCTGTGTACGTCAAGGAGTACAAGGGGTGTGTATAAAATGTTTTGGGCCATAAACTAGACCAGAATGCTAATCTGTATAACGCAAAATCAGCGTCATGCAGCGAACAAAAAATAAAAAAAAAAATCGTGAAATCGGCCCAGACGATAATTTGTTAGTGTTTTTGACGCCCCCTATCTACATTTCTTCTTTTCTGAAAAACTTGTAAGTCGGCCATTTTATTGGCCATACGTATCTGAACGCATAAACAAAAGATGGTTTTTGTAGAAAATTTAGAAGTACTAAGAAAAATTGAATAACTTCGGCTCTTTTTCAGAAATTGCGCAAATTCAAAACTCAATATAAAAAAAAACCCATACTCGATTTTCTTCAAAATTGAGAAAATAAGACTCCTTTACTTGGACAACAAAACTGTGGAAAAACATGTTGCATCATCTTGTACAGAACAAAGTTATAAGGGGCCAAACTTGGGGCTCGCGCGACGCGTCTTGGCGCGCCGCGGTAAGTTCTGGCCGCTGTTGCCGGACGTTGCGCGGGTGTACACGGGCGGTAATTCATATTCCACTGCCCCATGCCGGCACGATCAATCTCTTTCCAGTATTCCCAAACGAAAAAAACTATTCTGGAGATTCTTCTGTTTTTTTTTTTTTTTTTTTGCCCGCCTCTGTTTCCCTAATTTGTTCTTTAACGAGCTAACTTTCTGGCCGATATCAGCTCGAA
Source organism: Haemaphysalis longicornis (assembly GCF_048455015.1). Lineage (NCBI taxonomy): Eukaryota > Metazoa > Arthropoda > Arachnida > Ixodida > Ixodidae > Haemaphysalis > Haemaphysalis longicornis. The sequence continues at coordinate 111,573,067 of NW_027526225.1, forward strand.
AGCGCTCCTTTGCGGCGCCAGTATTTTGCGGGATGCAAAACAAAAAAAAAACAAAGGTTCCTCCGATGCGCAGGCAACCGAAACAGATGGCGCTCGGGCAGTTACAAGGGAGGGAATGGATTGACCTTCAGACCCTAATCAGTTCCCCACCACGACGGGCGCATTTCCGCTGGTGGTGCATGGTGCGCTGGCGTCAGTACAGGGTATCCCACCGCATTCTTTGAGGCAAACATGAGAGAACGACCTTAAAAATAACTAGCCAGGAAACAAACACCTGCACCATGGCTTACGAGGCCGTAGGAGGCTTTTCGGAGACGCCACGTGCACGCGAATCTATTTTTCTGGAATGAGAATCAGGTGCGGTCGGGTACCTGGCTTCTTGGCGTATTATTAAATTCCGGTCTGTTGTCATATTATTGCCGTATATTTATTGTTTAGTCACATATAAGAAAGGCGAAGCGTACATTACAGTATTACTAGCGATTTTGATACGCTTGCGTACGAAAATTGCAGTAAGGGGAGGCTACTGCCCCGTCCTTTTCTGTCCTTCAACTCACTGGTTGATGGGCTCTCAACGGATGCTTCCCTTTGCTTTACTCTTGCCATATTTTTGTTTGCTTTTGACTCCTCCCCTTAAAAGTTTTTTTTTTTTTTTTTTTTTCATGGGTGGATGCTTTCGTTTGTGCCTAAGTGTTTGCACGTGGATTTGTGCGCGTGTTTGCTTGCTCGATAACCCGCACACTCTTATCCTGATAGATGTGGCAGGGGAAGCCTAGCGGATGTTGTTCTGAAAAAAAAAAAATGTGACCCGTTCACCCACCCACAGTTCATTCCCGCCCAAGTCTTGCACTCACCCCAGCATGAAGTGTGCGTCTGCGTTTATTGTGCGAATGCCGACCTGTCTGCTTTGGCCCTGCAAAATGTTACAGGGGTTGACCGAAGAATGAGCAACTTAAAGGAGCTTTGTCTTTGCACCTCACCATCGACGCAGTGTTTCTTGGGCGCGTGCCGGCAATTCCCAATGTCCGACAACCTTACCATGTCCGCTTTGGGCGTTTCGGACGAAGAAGACGTCACATACGCTGTATGGGAAATTGGTTCTCTGATAAAAAAGAGTCTACCGCCAGCTGTATTCGTGAAGGAGCTAGGCAAATGGGTCACCAAGTGGATTTCCCATGACTCTATTAGGCGGACCCAGGCCATTGCCATAAATGAAGCGAAAAGATGCGAACAGCGATCAAGCATTGTACTGCACTTCGACTTCTCTGAAAATTGGACAGTTATTCTGCCAAATGAAGTCCAGTCGTACCACTGGCACAAAACACAGGTTTCACTGTTTACGTGCGTTGTAACTACAAGAAAATCAGTTCAGAGCTTCGCAGTAGTTAGCGATCACATGCAACACGATACCGCACATGCATGCTATGCGCTCGCTGCACAAGGTGCACGAATGCCTGGAGGAAAGTGCCCCTGTGTACAGCTACGTTGTTTACGTTAGTGACGGTGCAGCCAGCCATTTCAAGAAGAAATATCAGCTGTACGAACGTTCCAGAGCAAACTACACGTCTGCGAAGTGGCTGTGCTTGACTGTATGAGCGCCCGAGGAAGCTGTGGTGCAGATATTATAAATATTTTACTTGAGTTGTATTCCCACACGTATGCCTTTTGCTGTGTCCCTGACTGTAAATAATTAATCACGATAGTCTGACAGCCAATTTCCAAACTTGTGTCTTTTTGCTTGAATAAATATTCTTGAGAAAAAACTGAAATACCTTCAGTAATTTACTCGTGCTGTGACCGAAGCGCCAAATTAATAGAAAATTTCGACCACTCCTACCACTTCTACCCGATATAACCACCGGAAAAACTTTTCCTGTTGTTTCGAATCCTTCTTTCCTTTCCCTATAAGAAGAGTGGCGTTCGCAAAGGAGCGCTTTCGAGCTGGTATCGGCCAGAAAGTTAGCTCGTTAAAGAACAAATTAGGGAAACAGAGGCGGGCAAAAAAAAAAAAAAAAAAAACAGAAGAACCTCCAGAATAGTTTTTTTCGTTTGGGAATACTGGAAAGAGATTGACCGTGCCGGCATGTGGCAGTGGAATATGAATTACCGCCCGTGTACACCCGCGCAACGTCCGGCAACAGCGGCCAGAACTTACCGCGGCGCGCCAAGACGCGTCGCGCGAGCCCCAAGTTTGGCCCCTTATAACTTTGTTCTGAACAAGATGATGCAACATGTTTTTCCACAGTTTTGTTGTCCAAGTAAAGGAGTCTTATTTTCTCAATTTTGAAGAAAATCGAGTATGGGTTTTTTTTTATATTGAGTTTTGAATTTGCGCAATTTCTGAAAAAGAGCCGAAGTTATTCAATTTTTCTTAGTACTTCTAAATTTTCTACAAAAACCATCTTTTGTTTATGCGTTCAGATACGTATGGCCAATAAAATGGCCGACTTACAAGTTTTTCAGAAAAGAAGAAATGTAGATAGGGGGCGTCAAAAACACTAACAAATTATCGTCTGGGCCGATTTCACGATTTTTTTTTTTATTTTTTGTTCGCTGCATGACGCTGATTTTGCGTTATACAGATTAGCATTCTGGTCTAGTTTATGGCCCAAAACATTTTATACACACCCCTTGTACTCCTTGACGTACACAGAGACGCAAACTTGGAAAAATCTGCAGTTGCCGAAACCACCGCTGCGCTCCGGGCACATTCAAACATTTTTTTCTCCCGAACTACGCACCTCAGGAGAAAACAAACTTGATTTTCGGGGGTTTCCATATTGCGCGCATATATAATAAAAAAACCAGAATGAACAAAAAATGGTCGTGTACACGCATGTTCGTTCTCTCGTGGAATCGCCCTATACGCTGCGATGTAAGGGCAACTCCAAAATTACGCCATGGCCTAGACATCATCTGCAGCCAGCTGATAGTATTTCAACTTCCTCGGAGCTCCTCTGGTGCAGTCGACACTCGGCAATTCAAAGTAGCTTACTGGAATTTTTGGTTAATTAGAAGTGATGTGCTGGTCCCCACAATTTTACATGCCCTTCGAATTAAAGAAACCGCTCAATGCAAAGCTAAAACACATTATATCGATTACTTCAAAGTTATTTCAAATAAGAAGCATCGAGATGACCGTCATTTCTCGATAAAATTCAAAATTTTCAAGTGCAAAAACAGTGCCACGCTCTGTACTGGTGTCAACACATTTGCAACAGGGGCAGCACAAAGTTGATAAAGCTGCAGTCCAGTTGACACTGGTGCCACCGTACGCATCTCTCTCTCTTGAGGCCCCGAACCTTCTTTGCTACGCATAGCGCCGTGGAGGCTTCAGGCTTCGACTTTAACGATAAGTCTCAACTACCGTGGCAACCCATGTGGTATGTCTGACTTGGTGACGGAAGTCAAGATTGTGAACAGAGACGCGTTGCAGACTAATAGCAATGTCGTTATTGTGCTCTTTGTTTAATTGGAAGTTCGGTTAGTTCAAAGTGTTTTGCAATCCCAGTATTAGGAGGAGTCAACTGCATAACAAATTATAAAAATGGTAAGTGATAGAGGAAGCCCTGGGGGCTCCCACGATGCACCACTTGACCTTGGACGGCAGGGATAAGTATTAGGAGGAGTCAACTGCATAACAAATGCTAAAAATGGTAAGTGATAAGAGGAAGCCCTGGGGGCTCCCACAACGCACCACTTGACCTTGGACGGCAGGGCGAAGACCCCATGGTTGGGCGGGCAGGTGAAGTAGGTGGTGCCGTTGACAGAGCCGTTGTTCTTCCCTTCAGGCTTGGCCAGCTCGATGCCGCACCAGTACCCTGTGCGCGCAGGCGTCAGTTGCTCGGACACGGCTTACAACATCGACACACACGAGACAGGCACGAGACATGGAGGAGAGGAGAGACACACAAGAAGACATGCACGTTAAAATTGGTGCTAGTCACGATGGAGGGGAGTGTGTGAGAGGGGACGCCCCACATGCAAGCAAGCAGCCACAGTGTCGGGGGGACACCAACCTGGTGCAAACTGAGTCTCGCCCAGAAAGCGCACCACTCCTTTCCGCTGCCCCACGACGACGGAGTCTCCGATGGAGAGCTTATTGTTCTTCCGGTCGTACAGGTGCTGCTTTTGTCGCAGCGTCGACAAACCTGAAGATGTGACAAACTGTTTTTGGCCAACCATTTACACTCTTCCTAAGCACTCTGTTAACCGCTCGCTTTTAATCAGGCCGTATGAAAACACAAAATACAAAAAGTCCAGTGGAAAAGCACACCACGAGCTTTAAGGGTATTGGGAACTTGAAATATTTACATAAGGCAAGCATTAGCATCCCTAGCATCTTAGCATCCTTAGCATCCACAAAATGCAAGTCTATGTGTGAAACAATGCTACTTCAAAAACAAGAGTATTTACTAATATTCTCAGGTCACCCACAAAGCATTTGCACAGTGCTTTTGGATCTGCCACGAATAAATTAAGACCACAGCAAGCCTTCAATGTTAAAAATGCTCGAGATTGTGAGGATGGGTAGAATTCCTTCTTTACACTGCAACAATTAATCATACTATTGCTTGGTCGAAATCAGTGAATATGCTAGCAGCATGTCTGAAACAGGCGTTAGATCCCAGCCGACAACTTACCTGTCTCAATTTTTGAGGAAACGTGCGACACATCAACCTTCGGGTATGAAATGCTCTTTGGTGGTCGATTTGGCTTTGTGGGGGACAGTGCGTCAACTTGCGTGCTCCCGTCATACTTCTGGATCTTTGTGATCGGTGCAAATATTCCTGCACGGAAACACGTCTCTGAGAGAAATGCTTCATAACAAGTTCGGATATTGTTTCTTTATGAAACGCGTGTAGTTATAGTCTTAAGCCAATAAAAAAAATAAAATACCATACCGTTAGAAAAATCAAGTCAGCTAGTGCATTGAAACCCTAAAATGCTTCATTCAGCAAATTCTAAACACTTATGTGATTGTCACTTCTACTGAAGCAAAAGTTAATGTGAAGAGTAATGGTGCAGCGAAATGCAAGGGAATGCGTATGGCAAATTGACATTTTCTATTAACATTTCCTTCTCTGTTCCCTCAATAAGTACAAAAACTGATATTTCAAACAGAGTACAGTACACAAATCCAAAATTATGATAAACTTTTTGCAGAAAGATACACTTGCAGTGCACTAAGGAAAGCCATGATGCCTTACAAGATATGCAACTACAAAACAAGTGACAAAATTTCGGGCGACCACAAAAGGGGGCCGAATATTCGTTGTCACGTGAAATTATTGATTAAAATTTGATTGATCGAAATTTGATTGATTGATTTTGAAATTTGATAGATTGCTTTAATTTAATTGATTTATTGATCAAAGTTTGATTGATTGACTGATTGGTCAAAATTTGATTGACTGATTGATCAGATTCTGATCGATCAAAATTTATTTATTTGTTTATTTATTTATTTTCAGTTAGCCGTATTATGAAGTCTTGGTCGATCTCATCTTGTGGAAGGGCTTTTGCCCGTTACATGCCGGAATACAACACCCAGCTTGGTCATGCGTCGTGATGTTCCGCGGAGTGCCTAGCACCACAAATGTGGCTATCTCTGATCTAACAGCCGAGGGTATGAAGAGAGTCGAAGCTGTACCGTGGTTCATGGGACACTGGAAGTAGGAGACGCCACCGAGCGAGCCGTCGTTCTTTCCGAGCGGGTTGCACAGCTCCACCCCTGCCCAGATCCCGGTCGCAAAGTGGATGGTGCCGCAATAGCGCAAGGTGCCAACCTGCAGGAATTAAACATTGTATTTTTAAACAGTCAAGCAAACCGCACTAGACACCGAAGTAAATTTTAACAATTGTATAAGCCTGAAATAAAAGTTATTACAAGTAGCACCTTTCTTGGAAAGTTTGACATACAAAATTTCACAGATCTAGTGTTGAGCGAGGGTTTCTCACACTGCATTGTGTGGCCTGATCTAGCCAGGTGTTTTCTAATACATACGTTAACTGCACAAGCAGGAATGTTGCAGTTGTCAAACTAAGGACTCAAGAATAAGAAAAAAGAATACTGACATACCATTATGTTATTAAAAATGTAAACACAACCGTGCTTTAAAATTTAAATAAAAAAAAAACAGGACTTGAGTTTTGAGCTTGAGCTACAGTTGAACCTCGATATAACGAACCTCGATTTAACGAAATTCGCGATATAACGAATTTTTTCAAGTTTTCTATCAAAATTTTGCTAAATCCATGTATTTCTATCTCGATATTACGAAGTAATTTCGTGCGGCGCTTTCGATTTAACGAAGTCATGGCGAGAAAGGAAGAACGAAATTCCGGTCGAGGCACGTTTTATTTTGCCTCTCAGAGCCTACATTGAAAACATTCAGTACTCACATTAACTCTTAAAAGGCTAAAATGAAAGAAAAGCGTTGAATTATGCGGTTGACAACAATTAAAAGCGATGAAAGAAGCTGCTCAAAAACCGTTAGCGGCTATGGACGGTTTAATAGTGCCGCCACCATTTTGACGTCTCCATCGTTGCCTACGCCAGCGCCCTCTATGCTTAGGCTGCCGAAGCCTACTTCAAGTGTTTTTTTCTACGCGTCCTTGCTCACGGTGCTGCTGCTCTAGGTTGTGCTCGCTGATAGCCACATTAATATTTTGTTCGTCCATCATTAGATGAGTCTTATAAGCAGCATGAGCACTCCAAGGGAAAGAAAAGTGTTCCGAACAAGAGCCCGAGGAAGTGTCGGTGAAACTTAAGGCCACCGAAGTGATGGATGCCATCGACGTTCCGCGGAGGCACGCAGGGGCACTGCAATGGTTAAGAGCAAGCCTTGTTAGCGCTGTCAGCAAAGAGCGTCACGTAAAGCCCACCCTGGTCAAGAAACGCCAAGCACTGCTTACGGACTTCTTCACTACGGCTTGAACATCGAGTGCTGGTGGCAATAAATTGCTCTCCGAACGTGGTCAAAACGTGTTCATTAGACAGCTGCGATGCGGAGAAATCGGTTTCTTTAGGGCTCAGCGGGCATAAAATTAATTGCTTAATCAAATTTGGCCAGAAGATATTTAATGTAAGCTTTCCGCTTTAGCGGGAGCACGTAAGCGCTGCTCCACAAAGTAAAAGCGTTTCGTGTGTACTCCGCTCAACTCTAAATCATGGCTTTATCTCGAGTGTCGTGGTTGCATCACACGCCCATACTGCAGAGCCTTTGTGCATGAAAAAAGTTCTTCGAAAGCTTTATAGCACCCTTCCGCAGTTGGCCCGCCGCACCCCTCAACACCACGCCTAAGCCTACCACCGAACGGAAGAAAAGAGGCGTAACTTCGAACCAGCACCTCGCCAGGGTGAAGTTCACGGGGCATTTACGCGGGTTCAATTGACTAACAGCAGCGTTTAGTAGTGACCGAAATGAAAAAAAAGAAAAAGTGGAAGCCTAGTCTGTTATCATATTTAATGAGGCGTTGCGGAAAAAGCACCGGTTTTACGACGACACGAACTACTGTCGGGTATCCGAATTCCATTGCCTAAGTGTTGAAGGGTTGAAGCTCTTAATTCACACAATTTTCGCGGCCACTTTTAGTACAAATTTCGCTTTAAGTTAGAGGTAACTACATAGCAGTTGTTTCTGAGCGATGGGCAAGGTTTTGAAACCTCAATAACTGGTTAAATTAACTGTAAAATCGAAACCTCGATTTTACGAAATTCTCGATTTAACGAAATTTTCGGCCGCAAGTACGACTTCGTTATATCGAGGTTTAACTGTATTACGGTAGTCATCATACATGTGCTATCCTAGGCACACATAACGACAGAATTCACACAAGGGGGATTGCTCTATACAAAATAGTTCAGGTATGTCCAACCAATTAGCAATACAGTAATTTCCTGACTTCAAAAATTAGCATGAAAGTATTCAAAGCAATACAAACATATTGGCGTTTATTGATTGATTGATTGATTGTAAGGTTTAATGCACCAACGCTTCACAGGCGATAAGGCGCGCCCTAGTGGAGGGCTCCAGATTAATTTTGACCACCTGGGGATCTTTAACATGCGCCAAAATCTCGAACACACGGGCGTTTTTGCTTTTCGCCTCCATCAGAAAAGCGGCTGCCGCGGCCGAGAATTGAACTTGCGTCCAAACACATTGGCGTTGATTTTACACCACCCGGTGCAAAACCAACCCAATTGCAGTCCAGAAGGCTGCAAGAAGCGAGCCTTTCCCCTGTCCCCGTTCTGTCTCTTCACCTTGGCGCCGCCCACGATGACCTTGTCCCCAATCTTGAGTCCCAGCGACTGCAGCAGAACGCGGCCCGTGGAAGGCGAAGGGGCGGCCTCCTGGGAGGGGGCCCCGCTGTCGGACCCGTGCGCGCCGGGGGGAAGCGAGCAGCGCAGGAGCTCCCGCAGGCTGCACGCCGTGCTCACTTCGTCTGGCAGCGCTTCCCCTTTCCGCACCTCGGGCACGCACTCTGTGCGCAGCACGAGGAAAAAAAGGTACCGGCGGAATGCAACAAACAAATTCACAGTTTGAAACACCATCAAAGGAAACGGCTAAGTTCAGCAAGCTCTTCTATCAATTTGGTGGTGTTGTTACTATCGCAGTAGAATGCTGTGGGTAATCTAAGAGATGCAATTGTCACCAACGCTTGGATGTCCACTGAGAGTGCCTGAATGGCGCCTCAGTAATGCAAATGGGGCATCTGTCATTGAAATGGAGAAAAGGGGACTTCAAGCACTCTTATAATCAGCTGCTCTTTACCTTCTCAAGAACAGCAGCAAGTTTTGTTGGTTACTCACAGTTTAATCTAACAATGGTAAGCAAGCATGCAGGACAACCTCTAGTTCTGGGTGGCTGCTGTGCTTTAGTCTCACTGGTAGCACAAAAATAACAACAGCACATGGTATTTATGCCTTTCTGTACTCTGAAAAGACACTGTGAGAAAAGGTGAAAGAGGATGTACAGTTTCTGAGGTTTAACAGTGGAAAATTTAATTTTCCTTCACAATTTGCACGGTATTCGTGTGAATTTATGTCAGTCTTTCGAGAGTTATCCTTGTGTTAGTCACATACTTCGTGTGCTTTTCTTCGTGAAGAATAAAACTACAAAATGATGCTAAGTATATTGTAGTAGCTGTGCCGTAGCAAAAGTTACCGTGATCTGAAACTCCAAAAGGCATTTTTCTCAGTTTCTGTTTTTGCAAGATCACGCTTTGCTTTACGGGGAAAGGGGGTTGTAATGTTTCTCTTGGGCTAGGATGACAAGACTGGTACCATTGCATTCATATTGAATTGATCTAGCAGGTGATGCTACTTTTATTACTCTGTCATTGCTCACCTATTTGCAAAACTGAGTAAAGATGAGATAATTTTATACGAATGGTTGATATTAATTGTTCACCTCGTTCATGCATTGCAGAAGTCCTCAAAATGAATAAAATGGCACAGCCTGGCAAAGTAGACCTTTGGCATTATATCTATATAAATCATTATCAAGTTTTATCGAGCGAAATTGCTCTAAACCCCCATAAGAAATGCCTCAATAAATAAATTTTAAAGCATTGTACTTCAAACAAATAAAACTATGTTAAAACCAATAACATATTTGAAATCAGCGTAAGAAAACTCATCAAGACTGCCAAGTTTCCTCTAGCTGGCACTAAAAATAAAAAAAAATTGTCTAAAGACCCACCTTCCTCTTAAGTTTTAGCACACCACTTGTCCAAATTGTTTGTTACACAGTGGAACCTCAAACACTGCTATAGTGAATTATCAGCTATGGCAAACTAAATACGAACTTTGGTTGGTCACGCTTTATTTCAATGACACCTATTCTTTTATAATGAAGAATTATTTGACCAGGAGGCCGAGGAACTACTCCAAAAAAAAAACCCCGCAGTGCGAAACTGCAGAAGTGTAAAGGGCTGCTTTGTTCGTGGACACTGTGGAAAATTTCATCCTGCTCAGTGCTGTGAGTAGCCACTAGATGAAGATCACATTCTTCATCACATGAACAATGAATGAATGAATAATTTTATTATAGAAAGGATGGCACTCTGGCCTGTCGGGGGGAATAGGGGAAGGGGTTCAGGGTCGATAAAGCTTAATTAAGTTCTATTGACGAGGTAATAAATAAGGACTCGAGCCTGTTTTGTCAAGTGAACACTGTTCTCTTGCAATTTTGTGTACTCACGTTCCGGTTCATACAACAACAAGCAGAAAGGCAAGTTACCTTGTTTATGGTGGGTTCAAAGCCTTTAAAAATGCATTTTTGCATCAAGTAATTATGCGCGAGCCAGATTGCCGATTTGTTGTAGACGATTCTTACCTCTACTGTTACAACGAATATCCGATATAACGAACTAATTTGCTGTCCCGATATACTTCTTCGTTATAATGAGGTTCAACTGCAACCTTTTTGTGTTTTGTCTAATGCCTCTTTGTTTCGCAAGCATTATGAACTTGAGTGGGTTGTCGGCATCAATGAACAACCCTGACTGCACGGCTTGGCTGCCAAATGGGATCCAATGCGTTCCCTCATACTCTGGCATATTGCACTGACCGAAGGGGATCCTCCCCAGGGCATCCAGGCTGGTCAGACTAGCGCCGCAGTCCACAAGCGTCTGGGCCGCTCCAAGGCACAAGGTGGAGGCCGCAATGTGGAGCGGTGTGCCCCCGTCAAACACTTGGCACGGACTGTCGATGTCTGCATGTTGCAAAGGAGGAGGAGGTGGAACAAATTTACAGGGATGGGGATGCTGTGTCGTCAAAATATCAGGCTCAATTTCTCTCTCGGCGAAGTTGGTCAGAACGCAGAATGCGGTAATGGGTGCAGTCACTCGCGTGCACAACCACGCCCACACACTTTCCAAAACCCTCTCCCTCTTGAAAACAAAGAAAGAGAAGAGTGGATTCAGATAGTTGGTGAAGATGTAGTGAGGGTTAGTTAAATGCAAACGCAAAAGGAAAGAAATGCACAAACACACACATACACAAAAAATGCGGAGAAAAGGTAAAGAAGGAGACTGCCACAAACTGGACTAAGTCCAGTTTGTGGCAAAACTTAAAAGAGCTTTCATATGCCAGGTTTCCCTCACAAAACTTTCCCTCACAAAGAGCTTTCCCTCACAAAACTTAAAAGAGCTTTCATACCCCGTACTGCACAACAACTGGTGCCCAAAGGGCCTTAAAAATCTTTTATGCTAAGATTTCTCGCTTTTAGTAACCATCTTTCTGTCGCTTGCATCAATAAAAAATGCAGACAAGCACACATCTGTTCAGTGTCCCCCCAAACACCATAAATGGGAAACGAAAAAGTGATCCCACCAGTCCAATCTTGACGAAAATAAAACTGACACCTACCATGAAAGTTTATAAAACAAAAAAAACAAAGATGTTTCGGCTCCTGTATGGGAACCTTGTTCACAATAAAATAAAGGCAAAAGTGATCTAGTTTACGCTGGCTTCAAGATGTGACGTAGGCAACGTGCGTACCCTAGTGGGAAGTTGCCGCCATTGCGATGTGTGCTATGTGGTCTGGATTTTCAGGGATTCAAGATAAAGCCATGAGGTCCAGTTTTTAAAGGTCAGTGTCAGTTTTAATCTTTTCCATGTGTTCTCCCGACCGGACAGACTTCCATCCAACTCTTGATTTTATCTGTCCAATCTTGTTCTGCATTAGAGAGTTATAGCAGAGCAGATAAATGGTCCCGGTACGGTACCCAGTACACCTGCACATGCGCACCACCAGTTTTTTTGCCTCAGCGCACGTGCAGTGGTGCCGGTCACCTACCGGCTACCATACCAGGACCGGTTCTCCGGTCTGCTATCACTCTCTATTGTCTAGATCAGTGGTTCTCAGCCATGACTGCCCCGGGGACCCCTTTTGGGCTTGCAAAAGCGATGGGGGACCCCACGATAGAGCATATGTTAATCGGTGTCCATGATGCCAAACAATTTGCACGTGCAGCTTACGTCCAATGCCCGGCTTTTCTGCTTGACGTTAATGAAGATGCGCGTCATAATATTAAACAATTTGCTCTTGAATTCAAAAGTCTTCCAAGCACCTATATGTTGCCTGTTTTTTCCTTCTCACAGCTGGCGTGACGTGAAAAAAGCAGATGTTAAAATATGTGCTACGTGGTGAAGCTAAATGTGTGATGCGGCGAAGCCACCTTTTTGTAGTGCAAGCAAGTGCTGGCAAAATCGAGAAAAGAAGGGTGGGGGAAAAAGATTTTGAGGGAGGCCTCGCGGACCCCTTAAAGGGGCTCTGACACAAAAATTTTGCATCTTGTTTTTTTTGTTGCGATAAGTAGCTAGTGACCTACTTATAACCTGTAGAAACCTCATTTGCTTCAGCATGCGACGGTTGTTTAATTAGAGGCATTTTCAATGCGGCCAGTCGCAGTTTCGGTTTCAGCGAGTGCCGCGAAATGATGGAATTTGTGGATTTTGTGTGAACAAAGCTGACCACGTGACCATCAGAGGGATATCACAGAGAAGAGCCGCCATAGCACTGTCGAATCCGCATCGACGGCAGTTTCTGCGAATGCCCCCACGTACTGATTTCGTGAGGCGCTTAATTAAAAAGCGACCGTGGATGTGACACAGGCGCTGCGAGTGCAAACGCTACCGCAGCTAAAGAACGATGCGCGACGCTCGAGACGGTGGGTGGCAAGACACGCGCTCGGAGTAGCCGGCCGGTCTGCCTACAGGTCCGCCTACAGATGTGTTCGGCTTAGCACTGCGGCGGATATTCGAGTGCCGCTCTCGTAAGCGGTGCTGATGACAATTTTTAATGCAACCCGCCATCGCATCATTAACTCCTTTCTCATGTAAGCCACCATGGTCGGGACTTGGGGGCAATTTCGTGCAGCGGTAACAACCTATCACTCGAGCTACCTGCGCCGGCCTGGGCCACTTCGCGGCCGTGGGCGCTGCCTGCACAGCGACCGTGCGGCTAGCTCAGTGGGCTTTTCGTGCCTCCGGCGCGTTTTCGCATCCAATGGTAATAAACAGTTATAGAAACAGAGTGCCTGGAATCGCTGTAGAACTTTGGTCGCGGCCAGCTGCCCGATTAGCTGACGAAATCACGGCGCCTCCGCCGCCAACGATCGGGTCGTTCGCTCTCGAGAGCAGAAGCTCCGCCCTCCGGCCCTCCGATTGGAGCGGCGAGCCGGGCGAGCCGGCGAAAAACGGCGGCAGTGCGGAAGCGGCAAACACAAACTCATGACGTGTTTAGATGTTGTTTATTTACACCATATCCTCGGGATGTCGATTGCGCGTGGTCCTCTGCTGGCTGCTCGGTTGCGTTTCGCACACTTTAAAATTGATTTTAAATACGTTCTAGGCTGTATTCGCCGCTGATATTTTGCAGATGATGTATATGTGTTCCCACCAATCTATCTCCGAAGTTATCTCGCCTTCAAAATTTTGTGTCAGTGCCCCTCTAAATGCTCTTGCGGACCTCCTGGGGTCCGCGGACCCCCATTTGAGAACCACTGGTCTAGATGAGAAATCTTGTATTCAGGCCCAATCTCGACAGCTGCAAAACTGTCATTTCGACCTGGCGCCATATCTGGAGTGCTACCCTTCCCCAGAGGTCGGCGGACTCACTCATGAGTCCACTGACTCAGACTCATTTACCCGCCGCGGTGGCTCAGTGGCTAAGGCGTTGCGCTGCTGAACACGAGGTCGGGGGTTCGATTCCCGGCCGCGGCGGCCGCTTTTCTGATGGAGGCGAAAAGCAGAAACGCCCGTGTGTGCGGGATTTCGGCGCACGTTAAAGATCCCCAGGTGGTCAAAATTAATCCGGAGCCCTCCACTACGGCGCGCCTCATCGCCTGCGTTGCGTCGGCGCGTTACACCCTACAATCAATCAATCAATCAGACTCAGACTCATTTGGACTCAAACTTACGCGTGAGCCTAAGTTTGAGATAGCGTGAGGCTAGTGTGGCATGACGAGCTTGAGCTTGAGTTAGTTCGAGCTGAGTGAGCCCAAGTGAGTTTGAGCCCAACGCCCCAGTTTGACAACGCCTGAGACAGAATGAGTTTTGAGTCCATTTTGAGTTCTGAGTCCATTTTGAGTTCTGAGTTCACTTTGAGTTTTCATTCCATGTTGAGTTCTGAAGTATATTTTGTGTTCTGAAGTACATTTTGTGTTCTGAAGTACATTTAGCGTTCTGAAGTACATTTAGCGTTCTGAGTAAATTTTGAGTTCTGAGTACATTTTGAGTTCTGAGTACATTTTGAGTTTGAGTAGATTTTGAGCTTGAGTACATTTTGAGCTTTGAGTCCATTAGAGTCCCGAGTTCATTTTGAGTGTTGAGTCCGAGTGAGTTCCGAGTTTTTGCACCGACTGCGAGTTTGAGTTTGAGTGAGCGCAGATGTGCTGCTCAGCAATGAGTCTGAGTTTGAGTGAGTGGTGATTCCAAAATAAATTTGTGAGTGAGTTTGAATGAGCCCCGCCAACTTTTCCGAGGTATGCCCTTGACTGAAGTTCACCCAGCTGTCCCCATGACGCCAACGGTGCAGAAACAAGTTCGCACTCACCCGACCGTTTGGAGGCCCTGAGCAGGAGCTCGATCACAGGAGAGACATCAAAGTAGGCTGCGTAGTGCAGGGGCGCCATGTCCGTCCAGCGACAGCGCAGGCTGGCGTCTGCGCCGTAGTCTAGCAGAATGCCCACTGTCTGCGTCGAGCTCGTCAGGTCGCCCACCCCAGCCGCCCCCGACTTGCAGGCATAGTGCAGAAGGGTCATGTCTGTCAGGCCATCGCGGTCATTCACGTGAGCACCCCTCTTCAAAATCTGCGCCACAAACGAAGAAAAAAAGAAGTGAAGGTCATCAAAGTACGTTTACGCATTGCCGGACACTTGGCAAAGTCGGCACTCCAATTCAATTCAATTTTTTTAAATACAATTTTACTGCGATAATTCATATTTACAGCTGTGTTGTAATGCAGAAATAAGTCCCAAGGCTGATGAAGCCATGCGAGGGACCTCCACTGATGATATACAAAATAAATACTATTACCAGCGATATTACAAAAGAAAAAAAGCATACAGAACCACATACAGAGAACAATAAACTACACTGAACCGCAGATGCAACAACAATATGCGACAGTTTTCAAGGTAAATATTGAGTGATAGTGACAACCTGACTTAAAGGAGTACTGACACGAAATTTCTCGCTTTCAGTTTTTATGCTGTAAAGAATACCTATTGGCCCAGTAATTACGAAAATCGAACCGAAAGCCGCCAGCCGCCAACACAGAATTAATTATAGCACGTTTATTGCAACCAATTTCAAATTTGGTCGCCGCGCGGGAAAATGGCCGTTCGAAGGCCAGCTTGCAAGCACTGCAAGCGGGCAGCCTTACGTCACGGTCTCACCCGTGACGTCAGGGACGTTTTTCTTTCCTCCATGAGTTAGCCGCATCGTCTGCTACGATTACACATGGTCCGCGACTCGCCCGCGCAGTCGACATGTCGTCTGAATCTTCAGACTTGGATGAGTCACTGCCACCCGACAGACAGAACAACTTTATTTGGCCAGGCGATTAGGCCGGCGATGTCTTTGCCGTCGTCCGTTTTTTAATATCACTGCGGCTCGAACCGGCGCAGACCGTGATAGCAACAGCTTGTCGCCACTCTTCTAATCAATCTTAACACAAAAAAGAAGCTCTACATGCGAGAAACTAGATGTTAGTGTGTTGAAAATTGTGCTAGGAGTTGTTATCAGCGCTGAATTTAAAAGTGGCGTTCAGATATTTGCCTACGCTGACCGGCAGCGGAGGTTCGGCGCTCCGACCCAGCACTGTCGGCACCACGGTGCGGTGAGCGGCCGAAAGATGGCGCCACCTGCGCGCTAGAATCAAAACAGGCCGCGGCAGATGTCTTGGTCACCGATCGCAGAAACGGAAATTATTGCCAAAATAAAGCTTCATATGCGAAAAAGGGGATGATAGTGTGGTGAAAAGTTGTGCAGTTGTACAGATACCAGCGATCAAATAGTCGCCACGATACTAAGTTCCCAACACCCAAGGTGACCCGTGCAACCCCGAGCCCGCTGGCTTGGGCGACAGTTCTTGCGGCCGCCGACGTGTACGAACTCCACGAAGTCCACGTTTAGCGCTGCATGTCGTCGGGTGGAAAATAAAGCATCTTGGCGTCGTCGTCGATTTGATCGGGCAGGCTTCCATGAGCAGTACTTCGCATACCGCGAGCTTGCCATAGAACAACTTGGGCGAGCTCGGCGACGCGCGGCCGCCGCGGTGCCCGTCGACATCGCGCACCACGCCGTTTTCGGCACCAGTGCCGAACACCATGCGCCGGCAACGAACTGAAGAGCAAAGACGTCGAACACGCAACGTTTACAAGCATTGCTCACACAGCTACGCCCACGTCTCCTGCCCAAACGAATACCACCGACAACAGCAGCGCAGGATATCGTTTCCGTTTCTGAAAACGACTATATGACGCCACCCTGAACCGGCCAGACACGTAGGCCAATGTTTCGTCACGCCGAAAGCGATTGCGCTAGTGCTGCCGATTTGTGGAAGCTCGCGGCCTGGACAATCAAACTCGATTTTAGATGTGATTCCGGCCTCGGATAGCTGCAAAAATTTCTGTGAGGCATGTCTACAAACTACTGAAGCCAATTATATCATTTTTTAGGTATCAAAATTTGGTGTCAGTACTCCTTTAAGTTTTTTTTTTTTTTTTTTTTTTTTGGGGGGGGGGGGGGGGGGGGTTTAACACACCAACACAACGGAGGCGATGAAGTGCGCTGTAGTGGAGGGCTCCGGATTAATTTTGACCTCCTGAGGATCTTTAACGTGCACCGAAATCTCGTACACACGGACGTTTTTGCTTTTCGCCTCCATCAGAAAAGCGGTGGCTGCGGCTGGGAATCGAACCCGCGTCCTCGTGCTCAGCAGCGCAACGCCTTAAGGCCGATCCACACGGCGGACCAAAACGATTATTTTGACCGCGGTCCGCGCATCACGTGACAGGACGTCACCAGTTCGCGCGGGCCGCCGTTGGTCCGGGCAGGACCGTGGCCCTCGCGGGCCAAATATTCGCCGAGGGTTTACCGTCCGCGGTCTCGACGGCGGACCGCGACATCAATCAGCGTGGTCTGACAGCTCCCGCGCCGCGTGGGCGGAGCCGGGTCCAGTTGCGCCAATAGAGAATGGCGCAGGCAGCGCGGCTGTTTCGAAGCGCTCGAAGGAGCCTGTCAATCACCCCCACTGGGATAGGCGGCGGGCTAGGCTTACAATCGCGACGCATACTTCATCCACGCTTTTACTAGCGAGTCCTACGACTCTTACTAGTGCAATGCTAGCCGTCATTATCACTTTGTTTCACGCATGTGGACCTCAATTTGCGGGAAGCGTTCGGTTCCAGCGAGCGGTGACGAGCCGTATGCAGCCCGCATCACCCCGCCGTCGCCACTCGTAGTGTCGCCTTCGTGCGAACGATGCCGGCGGCTGCGTGAGCGCGCCCGCCCGGCTGGCACGCGGGTGGCTGTTACTGTGGGGATGAAACGTTTCGTGCAGGCTTGTGCGTTACAACATGTTGTCGCGGCCAAACGGCGCCTGTGTTCAACCTTCCAGCTTGCGTGTTCAGACGGTCGGCCATTCCCGGTCCGCTCAGCCGGCCCGCCGTGTGGATGCGCTCTGCTCTGGATTCCGCACGCCACATGTAGCTGTATACGCATAGTTGCAAGTAATATCGTAAACGAAAACTAAATGGTATTGAATTTTTCATCAGGATGCAGGTTCATGTTTGGAGTTCCACAAGTGGGAGCTACAAGTAGGCTTTGAGGCGTGCCTCAGTGGAAAGCCCTGGATGATGTCATCCAAAGTTCTTTCAAAAGGACACTAAACAGGGCTCAAGCATGGTTAGCAGCAAACGTCAAATTTCGAAGTGCCTAGAGCATGCGCAGTTTGTCCGGGTTCTTCGCAAGCCACTTCTCCCCTAAAAAGACCCTGTTTGAAGGCGCTTTTGATGGCCACAATATCCTCGTACAGTCTCGATATATCCTCGGACATGTTGTACAAGAAGCACAGGGTGTATTTCATCAACTAAATGGATACAGGCTACAACACTGCACACAAGAATTGCTAAAAGGTCATAACAAGCTACGCAGTACAGCTAAACTAATGTGAACTTTATGAAGTACAACAAATCATAAGCCAGACTACTTTGAAGAGCACTTTATAATGTTTAGCTAAATCAGCATGCAGTTGGTATGCTGTTTTGCATGCAAATCTGCATGCGAAACAAAATGTTTCAAGGCAAGACGAAGCAGATGAGCAAGACAAAAAGAAAATAAGAACAGCTTTGAAACAAGCCGAATACGAACGATTTTGCAGTGGTGCCTGGAACTGGCTGCGCAAGAATAAATACACCGCTGACAACAGAAGGCCAAATAGGTTCTGGAAAACACAAGCCCTTGCTTTCAATGCATCAATCAAAATGCCCAGTGATTGCAGACCAATGCTTTAAGTGAGGGTTGCAGCGATGGCGTAGAGGTAGAACACCCGCCTCGCGTGCAGAAGGACCGTGGTTCGAATCCCGGTGCCGGACAATTCCCACCGGATGAAAAAAAAAAAAAATCCGCGTATTGATGGAATTGCACAAAGGATGGAATTGCACAAAGGGGCTTGGGGTGCGGCCTGACCCCGGCGACCATTGCCGGTAATGCACTCCCTCACCAGAGCAGGATTGGCCACCCTGGTGTAGTAACGGCCACAACCTCCCATGAATACGCCAATTAACCCTCGGCCCTCAGTCCCCAGCGGCTGCGAAGCAACTGACCACAGCGGCGGTCAGACCTGTGACGCAGCAGAGATGCTAAGAATCCCTGGATCCGGACAGGCCGCCAATGGAATCTGAACCTGGCATTGTTTAACGCGCGAACCTTATCTAGCGAAGCAAGTCTTGAGGTGGTGTTCGAGAAATTAGAGGGCATTAAATGGGATTTAATAGGGCTTAGCGAGGTTAGGAGGGCAGGCGAAGCCTTTACGGTGCTGAAAAATGGACACGTCCTATGTTACCGTGGTCTAGAGGACAGAAGAGAACTGGGAGTGGGATTTCTAGTCAATAAAAGCATAGCTGGCAACATAGACGAATACTATAGCATTAACGAAAGGGCAGCAGGTCTTGTAATTAGGCTCAATAAGAGGTACAAGCTCAAAATGGTGCAGGGCTACGCGCCCACATCCAGCCACGACGACCAAGTAGTGGAACGCTTCTATGAAGATGTGGAATCGGCAATGGGTAAAGTAAAAACACAGTATACCGTAGTTATGGGGGACTTCAATGCTAAAGTAGGCAACAATCAGGCTGGAGACAAGGCAGTTGGGAACTATGGTCTGGGCTGTAGAAATAGCAGGGGGGACCTACTAGTTGAGTTTGCAGAACGGAGAAACCTACGCATAATGAATACCTTCTTCTTTAAACAGGAGAGTCGGAAGTGGACCTGGAGGAGCCCGAATGGAGAGCACAAAGATGAAATAGACTTCACATTATGCGATAACCCTGGCGTCGTGCAGGATGTGGAAGTGCTCGGAAGGGTAAGGTGTAGTGACCACCGTATGGTAAGATCTCGAATTAGGCTAGATTTGAGGAGGGACCGCAACAAGCTAGTACAAAAGAAGCCGATAAATGAGCTAACAGTAAGACGTAAAGTAGAAGAATTCAGGATCGCACTGCAGAACCGATATTCCACCCTTAACAAGGAAGCCGAGCTTACGACAAAGGAAGCCAGCGACAACCTTACACGCATTATCACGGAGTGTGCAGTAGAAGTCGGGGGCACTATGGCTAGACAGGATACTGGTAAACTTTCACAGGAGACAAAAGATCTAATCAGGAAATGGCAAACCATGAGAATCTCTACCGCAGCTGACAAAATAGAACTAGCCGAGCTCTCGAAGTTAATCAATAAGCGCAAGACAGCTGACATACGGAAGTATAATATGGAGAGGATCGAATACGCTGTAAAGAACGGAGGTAGCCTGAAAGCAGTGAAGAGACGTCTTGGCGTGGGGAAAAATCAGATGTATGCACTTAAGAATAAGCAAGGCAATGTCATCACAAATAGGGATAAAATAGTCACAGTGGCCGAGGAGTTTTATAGGGATCTGTACAGTAGCCTGGACATACAGGATAATGCCGAACGAGACAGTAGTTCAGAGGAGATAGACATCCCACCAGTAACGACCGAAGAAGTAAGGAAGGCTTTGAAAGAAATGAAAGGGGGCAAAGCACCTGGTGAGGATCAGATAACAGCAGACCTCTTGAAGGATGGCGGAGAAATTGTACTTGAAAAACTGGCAAACCTGTATACGCAATGCCTAATGACCGCAATGGTACCGGAATCTTGGAAGAACGCGAACATCATCCTAATTCATAAGAAAGGCGACATGAAGGACTTGAAAAATTACAGGCCGATCAGCTTACTGTCAGTCGTCTACAAGGTATTTACCAAGGTAATCGCCAACCGAATCTCTGCAACCTTAGATTTCAGTCAACCTAAAGAACAAGCAGGGTTCCATAAAGGTTATTCAACAATGGACCATATTCACACGACCAATCAGGTGATAGAGAAGTGCGCTGAGTATACTGAACCCCTATATATAGCCTTCATAGATTATGAGAAAGCATTTGACTCGGTCGAAACCCTAGCAGTCATTCAGGCCAGGGGGCAGATGAGCATTATGTAAGAATACTAGAGGGTATCTACAATGGGTCTACAGCTACCATCATCCTCCATAGGGAGAGCAGTAAAATACCTATAAGGAAGGGTGTCAGACAAGGAGACACAATCTCTCCAATGTTATTCACAGCATGCTTACAAGAAGTATTCAGAACGTTGGATTGGGAACAGGTGGGAGTAAGGGTTAATGGAGAATACCTCAGTAACCTCAGATTTGCTGATGACGTTGCCTTGCTAAGTAACTCGGGGGACGAATTGCAAAGCATGCTTTCCGCACTGGGCGAACAGAGTAGAACCGTGGGCCTGAAAATTAATATGCAGAAAACTAAAGTAATGATCAATAACCTCGGGACAGCACAGCAGTTTGAGATAGGTGGCGAGGCAGTGGAAGTGGTAAGCGAATATATCCACTTAGGCCAAGTTGTGACCCCAGATCCCAACCATGAGGCAGAGATAATTAGAAGGATCAGAATGGGGTGGGGTGCATATGGCAGACATTCTCAGATAATGAATAGCAGCCTACCATTGTCGCTGAAGAAGAAAGTGTATGACAGCTGCATCTTACCGGAACTCACCTACGGGGCAGAAACTTGGAGGCTCACTAAGAGGGTTCAACTTAAATTGAGACCGACTCAGCGGGCAATGGAGCGGGAAATGATAGGTGTAACATTTAGGGACAAGAAGAGAGCGGAGTGGGTGAGGGAGCAAATTGGTGTTAAAGACATATTAGTAGAAATTAAGAAGAAGAAATGGACGTGGGCAGGGCATGTAATGCGAAGGCAAGATAACCGCTGGTCATTAAGGGTAACAGAGTGGATCCCTAGACAAGGCAAGCGTTGCAAGGGGCGGCAGAAAGTAAGATGGGCAGATGAGATCAAGAAGTTTGCGGGGATAAATTGGCCACAGTTGGCACAGGACCGAGGTAATTGGAGAATAATGGGAGAGGCCTTTGCCCTGCAGTGGGCGTAGACAGGCTGGTGGTGATGATGATGATGATGATGATGCTTTAAACAACATGAGATTAGAGCAAGTGCATCACAAATTACAAAAACTGCTCACAACAAACCCAAAACGCAGCAGTTGACAGGCTTGTACCATGTTACAATTAGTGCACCTGCATTTGCGCCCCACCGGGTAGTATGACCAGCTTCTACGTATTAACAAGGTGTACTGTTCAAGGGCACAAAAAGATGACGGGACCAGTCGAGCGCTGGTCTCGTCGTCATTTGCGTCCTTGTTTTATTTTTCTATTCGCGCAGTACCTACTTCTAAAATTCCACTACTGTTACATGTTTCACTGCACTCAACAGTCGGGAACTCCAAAGTTTGCTTGAATTGCGGATTTGACCCTTGTAATTGTAATCCCTAAAAAATCGATTCCTACACTACATGACCAGCACAGGCAGCTGTGCTAGTGGTACTGTTCGTGTAACGGCAGCTGCTGCCACATCATGCCTGCCACAAACAGGAGCAACCTCCGCCACCTCATGCCCAGCAACGGGAGATGACGGAAGATAAAAAACATGCATCTAATTGATTGATTGAAGGGTTTAATGCGCCGACGCAATGCAGGCGATGAGGCGCACGTTAGTGGAGGGCTCCGGAAAAATTTTCGACCCCCTGGGGATCTTTAACGTGCGCCGAAATCTCGTACACACGGGCGTTTTCGCTTTTCACCTCCATCAGAAAAGCGTCTGCCGCGGCCGGGAATCGAATCCACTACCTCGTGCTCAGCAGCACAACGCCTTTGCCACTGAGCCAGCGCGGCGGGCAACATACATCATCGTCATCATCATCATCGGCCTATCTATGCCCACTGCAGAGCAAAGACCTCTCCCATTATTCTCCAATTATCCCGGTCCTGCGCTAACTGCGACCAATTCATCCATGCAAACTTCTTGATCTCATCTGCCCATTTAACTTTCTGCCACCCCCTGCCACGCTTGCCTTCTCTAGGGATCCACTCTGCTACCCTTAATGACCAACGGTTATCTTGCCTTCGCATTACATGCCCTGTCCATTTCTTCTTCTTAATTTCTACTAGTATGTCCTTAACACGCGCTTGTTCCCTGGCCCACTCCGCTCTCTTCTTGTCCCTTAATGTTACACCTATCATCTTCTTTTCCATTGTGCGCTGAGTCGTCCTCAATTTAAGTTGAATCCTCTTAGTGAGCCTCCAAGTTTCGCAAGCTTCGCAACATACATCGAGCCTCCAGGTTTCGCAACACACATCTGCTGCCCCCTAGACAGCCCTGCCAGCAGAGCCCACCTCGGTGGCCAGTGTCTTGATGTCCTTCTGTGTCCGTGGCACCCACTGGCGGAGGATGGCGAAGATCTCGGGCACTGTGGTGTCGTCGCTGTGCAGGATGTGGAGGCAGCTGGGGCAGTCGGTGTCGAAGAAGGGCACGTCCAGCAGGCGGCACTGCGGGCACGCCGGCGCGTCCGTCGGCTGGTACACGATGGCGTGCTGCCGGGACACCTGGCTGCCCCTGCGGCCCGAGTCTTCCGCCTCGCTCACACCCATGGATCGTTGTATGGGGACTCCCCTAAGGCACTAGGCAAACACCTGCACGTAATGGTTAAGAAAAAGGTATCGTTTCTCTGAGGAAGAGCTCTCAGTCCACATTGCTTCCTGCTCCAAGCTCTTACATTGGTATCTCCTAATAAATTCATGCTACACGCAAAAGCTCTTAATACGCTGACCAGATTCTCTGGTCGCCTGTGCCCAGGGCTGTCACCATGGGTCAGGGGTAACTGGACTGAGGTCCACCCATCCAACCAGGTGATGGCTCGACCAACACCGTTCACTAAAATAAACGTTTATTTCCTCTCTCTCTCTAAACGCACCTCCTCTCCCCAGCCCTGCAAACGCTCATGGCTGGAAGATACACCAAGAAGCTGGCTGCTCGACTATTCTACCCATCAGAATGCAGCCTGACCTTTTCTTTCTGGACGTCATCGTAGTTACCAACAACTATTCTTTGGCCGTTAACTGAAGCACAAAGTGTGCCACACCTATAATCAGCATGAATGGTTCTGTGCCCCAACCATTCCTATACCTTTTCCCCACACATTTTCCAGCATTCGGGGAATCGATGATCGGCGTCTGCCCATATCTTCGCCAACAACAGAAACGACAGAAACACATGGTGCGCTGAGGCAGTGAAGAGACGTCGAACCTTTTGTTTCGCTACGGTCGAACACACCCAAAATATAAGCGAACTGCTTGATTTACTTATACTCTTTTCTACTTCTCATTTCTTATGTCTGTTCTAGTCATTCATGTTACCTGTGTAGTCCACCTGTTGCTGGCCATACACTCAACACGTCCTGCCTAGCAGGACTTTTTTTCTGATTTAGCTGAATTTAAGCATCTCGTAGGTGAGCTTGTTCTGTAGCCCGAGCGTCGCACACACAATCCTTCTCAAGATAAATTGTCCGAAGTTACTGAATCAATATAAATTTGGTGGCCAGCTCTGAAATTCGACCCCACCCACTGCTGCCATCTTCGGAATTATTCTGGTTTCATTCTATGTGGGTCTTCACAAAAGTTCCGACAGTTTACCTTTACCAGAAGAAATATGCAGTCAAGTCCACTTATAACTCTTCACAAAAGTTCCGACAGTTTACCTCTACCAGAAGAAATATGCAGTCAAGTCCACTTATACAGTACAACCTCGTTACAACAGACCATGATAGTGATCATGATTTCAGTCTGCTATAAAAGAAGTATGAACAATCCAAATACTGTTACTACAGACTTTTACGGAATCATGAATGAAGTCTGTTATAACAACAGTTTTGACTTTTCAACTGTTAAAAACAAATAAAAAAAACTAAGCTGGTCGTTTCTCGAGATTCAGTTACAAATTAAACAGGTTGGTATTTTAGGCCAACAAACCTTCAGGATGAATTTCTTCTTGCATTTGCTGGGCTCCTGTTGTATGGAACCCCCTCAAACTTTTGATTCACTCATACTATTATTAATCTATTTCACGTCTTCAACCTACAGTTGCATTGCCATTGTCTTCACATGAATATAAATCAAATTCAAGTAAAGGTCTCATTGCTAAGCTTGGAGATTTAGCTATCTATAATGTATGAGGGCATACATTTTTTTTGGTTTTAATGATGGTAACTTTCATATATAAGCATCTTATCTGTTGCACTATAACGCTTAAATTCTAAATCCTATCACTTGACTGCCAGGACATCACACTTGTTTCAAATTGTTTTCGTTTGATCACAACTGTGAGGTAGAAACACGAACTCTGAAAAAGTACTACCTAACAAATGAATGGTTGGTTGCCTGCACTTGAAAAGTCCACTTTAGAGATGCAAACGTGGACTTGTTAACCTTTCAAACAGGTCTGTTATATCCGAATGTATGTTGTAACAGAATCTGCAGTAAAGGAAGTTTAATCAATGGCACAGATAGGAAGACCAACCAAGCATTGCAAATCAGTCTGTTGTATCCAAATATCTGTTGTAAGCAGATCTGTTGTAACGAGGTTCTACTGTAACAATATATCGGATATAACGATGAACAGCTATGGCACCGTCAACTTTCGTATTCTTTCTATGGTAAAATAAACCGCTTATTACAATGCTCCAGTGCCACGATATCGGATATAACGATTGAATCCGGTTATATTTTGCACCAAAAGTGCAACAGTGATGACTCTCATGACGTGGTTGCGCAACCTACTCAAATAGTGTCTTTGTAGGAGGCCCAGTGCGTGACACAGTCCCTCGGGGACTTTGTTTCCGCCAAGGAAATTTACCTCAGCTAGGTGAAGCACCTATAGATGCTCTTGGAAAAGATTCACGCTAGCTTCACATGCGGCAAAGGTGACCGACTGTGGCTTCTTTTCCGCAAATTAGTAGTAGTATGACCTTGCTGGCATGAGAATAAAATGTTTTGAGCTCTGTTCCGTCTTTTAATTTCTCAACCCGCTTATAACAATTATCGGTTATAACGATGAGATTTCCTTGGCACTTGGTTATTGTTATAAGTGGACCAGGCTGTAGTTTGCACACAGCACACTAAATGGGGTTACATAACGTGAAAATTTGGGAGTTGGCGATGCATGTTGAACCACAGCGCAAACGACACGAAGACTTGTTGTTTGCGCTGTGGTTCAACATGGGGTTATGTAGTGCACCTTGACCAATGCACCTCGATCTTCACGCTCGAGTAAAAGTTTTTTGTTTTTTCTGATTTGTGACGATTTAACCAGCAAAGCGAGAATGGTAGGTTTCTTAAGTAACATGTGTCAAATGTTGTGTGAAACAATGCTCAGTGAGATAGTCAAGAATGCTTCAGAATGCACATTCAAAGCATATTTGGAAGTCCTTGGCCGCAATGCAGCAAAATGGAATTCAGGGACGCCTTTTGCACAGCAGTACTACCATCCCACTTCCCTACCAGGAGCAGGGCCTCAGTCGCTAGATACGCAGACACAAATTAATCTTCGATAACTAGCCCGGTAGGCGTTGCTTTTTGGAATAAATCGAAACCAATAGACAATCTCCCCAGTGTGACCCCATTCCTGTCGGAATTACGAACAGAATGCGACGCGAAAAACAGCGCATCCCTTCTGGCATCCGCTCCACAGCCGCGACGAAGCTTGCAGTAACACACCACAACAACAGCTAGTAGCGGCAAAGCTTTCAAACGACATTAACGCAAATGTCGGGAGAACGCGACATATTCTGGCCAGCTCCGACAGTCGGCATTGGTGCCACGGCGGCACGGGTTTCTGCAAAATCCCGGGAATTCTCAGAACCTTGGCTCAACATGACGCCAATCACCTGACAAATTTCGCGTTTCCCTGTTACGCCGGTAAGTGCGGAATTCCGCGGCGGAACGATTATTCTCTCATCTTGACCGTCTACTTGAGAACATGGATGCGGGAACTGGTTGGATGGAGCTCTGCTCCCGGGGACACAACAAACGTCCCGCCGTCCCGCACAGCAGGTCCGGATAACGCCTCTATTAAAACAATTCAGCAAAGAGATAAACTCCGCAATGGTGTGAACACGGAGAGTATACATGGAGAGAACACGGATAATCATTCGGAGATGCGTTACTTGCCCGGGGCCTTCCGGCATCCGGGGAATCGACGATCGGCGCCTGCCCGTCTCCGTCAACAGCAGCAACACATGGTACGCCGAGGCAGTTAAAATGGTTAAGAGACGTCGAACTTTTTGTTTCGCTACGGTCGAACACCCCCAAAATGTAAGCGCACTGCCTGGTTGTAAAAACACAAACCTGAACGGAAAGAAATCATAACAAGCAAAAAATAATAACGGTGCTGATAACGATGACGATGATAATGCGTTTTTCAGGTGGCGTCCTCTAGCGCCTGCCGTGTTTGCGAAACTGTCGTCTGCTACACACAGACAGAGCGTGGCTGATGCAGTTTCCGTGATCGGCACGTCTGTTGTGATGCTTGTGTGCATAGACAAACAATTCTGTCCTAGCTCGATTACATTATCAGATCCTAAAGCGTCTAATAACCCTTGAACTGTGTCCCGCAACAAAATAATTAGCGACAAATCAGAGAAAATATATCCGCTAAGTCCAATTAGCTCAGAGCTGCGCAGTAACCTTTTAAACCACGTTAGTTTTTCTTGAAGTATTTCTGCGCAACCATTCGCATCACATAACAGGAAGTAAAAAGGACGTTTTTGATTTCATTGTTTATGTGAGCCCAACGCTTCTAATTATTTTTGCGCACCACCATCATCCTAGACAGAGGTTTAGGAATGGTACGGTGGCTTGTAGAAGGGTCGCAAGGGTATTTGATTCAGGCTTCATAAAACATTTATCCCTTCCTTGGGGCGCATGCGCACCAACGCGCGCGGATTTGTCAAACGTCCCCGCGGAACAACAGAGGGTTAACGTTGAACGGAGTACTCAGAGGTGGATTTTGGGCACAAAATTTCTATCGTTACCGTATCAAACAGATTTTGAGGTGGCGAAGGCATGCTGCGGAGGAAATTCTCGCGAACAATTTCGATAAACAGTATGCCAGCTGGTTGCCTGAATAACGGGAACCGAAACAAATTAATGAATATGTCCGAGCACATCGGCTGTTTTTGGTTTCACAATTATCTTTTTAATTCGTACCCACTCTGAGATGAACTTCACTGAACAGAAGATCACGCGCGCTTATTCTTTTTAGTACACCTTGGCCGTGAGAAATGTAACAAAATATACCTCTAAAGTTGAAAAAAAAAAGACATAGTATTTGATATTGTTTTCTTAATGCTTAACTATTAAAACTTAGCTCATATAGTAAATACGCACCGGTAAAAATCGTGGACAATGTGTACGACCATATTCTACAGGAAACCACGACGCAACGATCGAGTTGTGTGCCGCATGAGCTTTTTCATGGATCCGCGTTTTGCAGTTTTAACTTTGCTATGACACCCTTCAGTGCACGCACGCCCAACTGGGAGGCAGAGATTTTTCGAACACCCGCGCCGTACATGCTGACGCATTTCCTTCTCAACATGCGTTCGCAAAAGTGTTGTTTTCTTGCCTCTGCAACATATTTTGTAGACATATGCAGTGCCAAAATGGTACAGATATATATTGCCCAAGCTGACAAATTTTTGGTGGTACAGCGCTTTCATCGTGCCAGGCAGAAAAATGATCAGCTAGCACGTGGAATGCAGGCAGAAAGGCGCACGGCTGTCGTAAAGATTATGCCGCTGAACGAAAAACAATGCAGCAATATAACTATCTATTATTTTTTCACCAAGGTCTTAATTTAGATTTCTTTATAGTCGCTGGCGCTACACACGCGCATACACAAATACACACTCAACACGCGCATAGTTTCTGAATTATGTGCTGACAATTGCAGTACATCAGATAGAACATGCATGTACGTACAGATTTGTAGCTGGACCAGTGTGCGTACGACGCTGGCAGAAAGGGAAGAGACGGGCCGATTGCAGACCGTGGAGACGCGTCGGCGACTGTACTATATCTAAACTTTTAGTGCGGTAACGAATCGTGTATAGCGGCCGCTTCGATCGTGACCTCACGCTATTGAAGTCGTGAACAGCGTGTCCTTTCCGAAGGACCAATTGTTCGTGGGCGAACGCTTTCACGGCCTTCTACAGTTCGCAGGAGGATTGTTTTTATAAAAACAGCACGTGTTTACGAGCTTTTTTTTTTTTTCTTGAAAAAAAAAAAAAGTGTGACCGACAGCGCGCGTGGTTGCTCCGAACGCATCCAGACGGCCTATTTTCTTTTATTTGTATACGTAAATTAAAGCGTCCATACGCTATTTTAATTACTAAGTGCATGCAACCGTGCAAATCATTTAATGTAAATTCCTTTATATAGTCAGCGCTAACAAACACGCACACGACCTTCGTAATTTTGAGGGCATTGATATCGCAACCAAATTCATCAGTAGCGTTCCCAACAGCGCGCCGTCACAATGCCGCTTACCATATAATTTTGACGATTTTACTATATGTGATTACTTACTACATAATTATATATTTAATGATGTTAAAAATGGTAGGGTATTGCTTGGACGCATCGAAGCATTATTGGGCGCGCGGTTCTCCAAATTAAAACCTCTTTCCCAATTCTTAACACTGCGCATGAGAAATTCAGTTTAGCTAGTTTCGCTTACAGAGTTTAGCTTGAGAAACATTAGAGGTGGGGGGGGGGGGGGGGGGGGGGGGCGGCGAGGTGAGGATATAACAACAATAAGCAAAGTGGCAGCGGCAGCTGCTCCGTCGTCGACCGATGGCACACTGACGCAGGCTGTGTGCGAGCCCGTCGGGCTGCAAAACAATAGAGACCAACCGCAAGGTCGTCTGCACCGACGAGAACAACGAGGAGTCGGAGCATACGGTCCGAGTCGTCTGCTTAGCGGAAGCAGCTCGCCACCACCCACCCACACCTGGTGGAGAGCTGCGACAAGTCGGGCAACTCTGTGCTCAGCGCACCGTGACGCCACGGGGCGGCCTCTCTCGCATCCACCGTGGTCCCACGTAATTCGCGCCAGCAGCGCCAAATCCTCCCCTAGTAGTACGTGGCCTCTGAAAAACGTTGCATTAATCGCCATGGCAACGAGTGGCGAGGGGAGAAAGGAGGTTGGTGACGTCGAGGACGCTGCTGACGTCATTTTTCCCGCGGCAGCCCCGCCGGGCAGCCGCGCGCCGGCCCCTGAAACTGACGCTCCCCAACTTTCGCGCTTGCCGCCGGTCGCTGCCTCATGGGCCGCTCGGCAATGGCACCAGGCGCGAAAGTTGGACGAGCGGCGCCGATGACTCGAAATGGCCGCCGCCCGTCATTTGTTATGTGTGCAGTAACGTGTTTAATAATTGAACGAGGAAAACATGTAGGTAATAGTACGTTTTCTGGTGTCAAATTGTTGTCTTTGTGGCGATAATAATTGGAGTGTTACACAAACATTATTTTTGCTATGCATTTATTCAAAATTCATATGAGGACGTCTTTTATTCGAAGTCATGAAAACACATGTACTACACCAATATATTGCACATACATTTTATGTACACAGTATTGGACTAAGCAAAAATATGACATATGCAAATTTAGGCATACAACATTGTACAATAGGGAAAAAACGTGCTGCATACACATTTACAATAACACGGTTAGGCGGGCTAGTTGGTATTCTGAATTCATGGCTGTAACTTTTGCGCAACTTTACACGGTGACAGGTACAGGTCTTCGAGTCCCCTTTTTGTATCGGTCTCCGTCTAAAGTTGCACAAAAGTTACAGCCATGAATACACATTTAGGTACACAATACTTGATTACGAAAGAAGAACTTCGAAAGTTCTAGTCCCTACACAGATTTTTTTATCGCGCACACCGCGGCGGGAGAAGAAAAGAACTTGAAAGTTCCACTCAATGTATACTTATTTCTTGGGCTCACCTCGAGATAGGAATGTTCTTTAGACATTAAAAAAATTCGTTTCAGTTCAGAGACACAATAATTGGGAATCTATATGTTAAAAGAAAGCACGCACAGTTATGCTTCAAGCCCTGCCTTTTGGGCGAGTTAACGCAAACTCTGAAAGAAAGCGTTGACCCGCCCATTAACCTGCATACACTTCCGAGAAATCATGTTCACACCAACAAAATGCAGCCATAAAAAACTGTTGCAACACAATGACCGCACTGCAGACACTTTTTGCTGAATTATATCTACGTACAAAAACAATGCCCAACCATGTGCACGTCGTAGAACACAGAACACAAATCGAACGCACCCGTCTTTTCTTTTAATGGCGCGTGAATTAAGAGTCTGCTTTCCGGGGGTGGGAGGGAAGGCGGGGGGGAGAAGACACCCAGAAAAAAAAGAAGCTTTCCTGTATTTTAAGCCGCAGATATCGGCCAGGTTGTTACAAGCTACCCTCTAACTCGCGTCTGGGCAGCGCCTCTTATCTCATCCTGTCCGATACGGCATGACCATTCTAACTTCAGAACTATGGAACACCAAACCCATTCGCGATAAGATGACAAGGCGCGGGCGCGCAGTTTAGATTGAACAGCAAAGCCGGCAATGCTACTTGGTTCTATTTATTTTTTAATGAGCGAAACGCTTGCAATGGCGGCTGCAGACAACGCATGTATTTCGGTTTGGCCTTCCACTGCTTCATGTGAAAATCGACTTGCATTGAACACCGCGGAGTTACGTCAGATTTTTCGGAGCTATGAAGCAACGCTTGGCAGTAGTTTCGCCGCAAATATACGTTTTGGAGCAAGACGGGGAGGAAAAAATGCTTAGGGCGCAGCACCTCCACGCCATCAATCGATGTGGTAGTATGTACGCCATGAAAGGCAAGAAGCGCGTACAGTTGAGCTTGCCTTCTTTGTGAGCAGGTGCGTCGTGATGACATTGGATGGATTGAGGAGAGTCACCGGAGGAAACGTCCAATGAAGTCGCAAACCATCCTCGACTTGGGGCCCAAACCTAGACTCATACCTGCTGCACGAAACAACAAAAAATACCTTGATAAGTATACTGAATCGACGTTCCAGCAGTAACTAAGGCAATCATCAAAAAGCGGCAATGCCACCACAAATTGATCTTGCGAGCAAGTGTGTGCGTGCCAAAGACGCGTTTACTTCTACTAAAACTTTGCGTACCTGCACAGCTGGGATATATTTGCACATTAGTTTCCACTCCAAGACGAGTGACATGTCTCATTAACTTCACGTTACATGCGCGAATTATTTTGAAAACAGAAGAGTGCAATCAGTCGGCTTTTAAGGAATTCACTATAACTTGTACAAAGCTAATTTGCTTACCTGTCGTCTTTGGAGAAGGCGAGAAACTTGGTCGAACTGTACCGCCCTGTGTTGCTGCACCACAGAGCTGCGCAGGAGTGGTAACACTCCTTCCTCCGCTGCCACATATTTAGAATACATTCGAATGTATTATAAAATGCAGCGAAACTTTCCGCCCGTGGAAGCGTTTAGGCAACCCGCGCAACCCTTCGCACGCCGGCTCGCTCTCGCAAGTACCGAACTGGCCCGCCGTGCGCGCCGAGAGAAAAAAAAAAAAATATTGGCGCCGGTGAGCTGTTGCGCATGCGTGAGGAGGCGCGGAAGCGTTGACGGTGTGGAAAGAAAGAAACACTGAGGGAAAGAGAAGGGCCACGCCGCAGCACCGTGCCGCTAGGATCGCCACAATTTCGGAAACCGAAACTAGCCAAAGTCGCCGACCAGTGGTGACGCTACGTGACGCAAGCCTGATCAACAAGCATCGCTTGCCCATTACGCGTCGTTATCAAGCAAATGCGGAGGCGTACGCAATCAACTGAGGCGGAGAACCGTCATTGACGCCCCGCTGGAACGCACTTCACGACCGCCAGCATCGTCGCAGACGGCGAGGCGCTCCCTCACATCGACCCGATCGACTGTGTACATAACGGTTTCGTGACTCCGTCGCTGGCATGCACACCGTATTTACGAGGGCAGTGAACGTCAATCAGCCCGTTAACGCGTCCCAAATGAGCGGCCTCGCCGAACGAAGCTGAAGGATAGCCTCGTCAGAATCGTTACGATGTGAGAATTGCCCCGCGCTCGGTTCGGGGTCATCGCAGTGAAAATGATGGCTTCGACGAGGGACTCCCTTCAAAGGAGCGATGACGAGGAGGAGCTGGTGTTCGATCAGACTGGGCTGCTAACGAACAAGCTGTCGTCCCGGCATGGCGTAGTGTCCAGGAGTCACGCCGCCAACACCGGGGGCCGCCTTACAATCGCGCGGACTGCCAATCTGTGTCTGTCGTTCTTTGGACTGGTGAGTGAACAGCGCCCAATGTGCTGTTGCGCAACCGTGAACAGCCTCCCGGCTGGTAGCAGCTGCGTTGAGACGGAAGCCGTCCCCCGAGCGTCCGAATTGTGGGCGATAACTGTGCGATTGTGTACTTTGTCAGATGGCTTATGTCAAACTTTTTTTTTTTTTTTTTTTTTGCTGTGCTCGCGTTTCAGTAGCAGTTCGTTGCCAGTCGACGGTAGATCCCAGACGCCGAGTGCAGTTCGTTATCTTTCGACCTAGTTTTGTCAGGTAATGCGAGATAAGTTTCCTTACGGGGGATTCCGCGAGTCGATTTGGGGCGGTAACCAAATCCTGCGAAAGGTCAACAGAATTGACGTGAGAAGAGAGCGGCTCCAATATCTCAGCATCCAAAGTATTCTCACTGGCATCTGAGATGACCAGTTTATTTTTAACAACTCCCCACGTGACAAGAAACAAAGAAAAACGACTTGACGAAAAAAATTAGTAACTCGCGTGTACAAAAGAACAACACAAAACAAAATTCACTAAGTTAATTGAGTCGTACGTGAAATTTTCCCGTAATTAAAACTACGTGCAAAAGATGGAGAAAAAGCAAGACATACAGCATAAGTCCTGCGTATCATGTGGCAGCCTTGCCCTGCATCTTGGCATTCCTCATTTTAGTTTGAACTAATTCAAAAAAATGCAAGCTTAACTACGCTAAATTTACTGCATAGCTATTACGGAATGTAAATCTGTGTTCTTGCATCGATGCTGCCTGAAACGCGCGAGGCGTGCAAACTAATGGACATTGCCAGTGGTGTGCCACCCCTTTAAAAGAAGAATGTGATTTTGCAGGGGCTCTGTTTTGCCATACCAACCGCCACCATCCAGGACCTCCAGAAGAGGACCAATGCAGAGGCCAGCATAGAACACATCTACACGGCACGCTATGGTGGCTATATATTTGGCTGCCTCATAGGTAGGCTGTCCTTGCTCTTACTTTACGATGTTACAGCGTGTGTCTGTGGTATTGCTGCAATTAGTACGAAATCGTGAGCACAAAATGAATTATGTTTACATCTTAATGCTTACATCTCTATAATAGATTACCATTAATCGATGTTAAAGAACGTCTGCCGTGTCATCAAGCATGCTGAAAATGTATTAAAGATGCTAGCTTCGGAAAAGAACACTTGTGCGCCTAGCATGGCAGCATTTGATGCGAGATCTGATACTACACAAACGGTTTTTGCCCCTTGTGCTGTTTTTAAATGCAGCCTGAGTTTAGAGCTAGCTAATTTTGAAGCAGAAAATGTTTGAAGTCCATTGTGTGCTTGCTTAGTCAAATGTTCTGGCCTTTTATCACTTCTCTTTCTGTCATAACCCAATTTCGAGATTATGCATTTTAAAGTCATAAGCCCGAAGCGTGCTCTTGTTGCACCAAAAGAAAGCATTCGAGCTGCTACTTCTCTGTCTCACCACTGCTGTGCTGTGTGTAAAGTGCTATACAAAGGTTTTATCAGGGTATACAATCACTGGTGCTGTGATGCACCAGTGGAGTTGCCTAATCCGAGTGTTTTCATTCCTTTTTGCCGAATGGCTGTTAAAGTGCACTGCTGCCAAAGGTGTCAGTAGTTCAGCTTGTGTGAGCTTCGACTTGACCAGTATCCTTTGTTGTCAATACTACCTCAACTGTAGCAAGAAATTCGACATCTCGGCATATTATAGCTCCATTCGATTCAGACGCGATTCCCTGCAACGCCTGCACCGTTCCAAGGTGGGCTGCACCAAAGCGCTCGATTCGCCACTACAGGAATGGTGCCGTGCACCGTGTCGCTCGATTGCTCATGGTGCAGCAGCGGTGCCGCCGCGGTGCAGAGAACCGCTGCACCTGCTATGGAGGAGGTGCAGCGATTTGGTGCCGTGAGCATTGGGGCGTTGCGGGTTGGCAGGCGGCTACCGGCAGTTGCAGCGACCGCGTGAAAATGTCCGTCTAGCTCGAAGATACGCTGGACGAACTTAGCGTTGCCGCTGATGCGTACGACACAACCCAGATGGCCGTAAACATCCAGTTGTAGAGGACGACAGGCGAGGATGATTAGCAGACAACTATGCCTGCACCTCGCTCGATCGTAAACACGCAGGGGCGCTGCTGACGATGCAGCCGTGATGCACGGCACCGCAGAACCACGCTGCTGCACTGCACCGGCACCACAGAACTTTCTCTGCAACGTTGTCGTGTACCCCTTCTGAATGGAATGGAGCTTATGTACGAACAAATACTGCGAGTTTCAGTGATGACTTCTAAACCAAGTTTGCCTAAAGCTGCTAATCAAAGTGCACCGTAACCCGTTACAGCTGCCAATGTGCCTGCAACCGTGTTCTCTTCTTCCTCTTCCTCTGTGAGCGCAGGTGGCTTCCTGTTTGACTGGTACAACCGGCAGTTCCTGCTGTTCCTCAGTATTTTCGCCACCTCCATCGGCATCATTGTGATGCCCTTCTGCGCCCAGCTGGCAACACTGATGGCCTGCTCCGCCATCACGGGCATCACCATGGGCTTCTTGGACACGGGTACAGCGACGAGAGCACAAACGTCTCTACCATGCTTGCCTTTTTGAACAACAACAAAAAGGAGCTCCTGCCATCAAACAAATGCTGGCAGGGCTACGAAAAGGTCACTGACGTAAAACAAAAACCTGGTGCGCTTAAGTGTCCTCTAAAGGTGTGGGGAAGTAAGTGACCAGGTGCAAGCAACGCAAATGATTAAAGGGAATCCACTTTGATAACACAGTGTGAAACTGAATTTCAGCTATGCTTCAGCTAACCATGGCAGGTTGACAGGTTTGTGGCACGATTATTTCTATTGGAAAGGTTATGATGCTTCTAGTAATATTACTTTTTTTTGCTATGGGAATCGTTTTCCCCGCCTGCACTACTTCACATTTGTACAGTTTGAAGGCTCAGGAAATGTGGGTGACTGATGAGTGGTTCTATGCACTAGAGCTGTAGCTTGGCTCCAAGGCACTCTGTATTGAGGGAATTAATTGCAGTATGTACACCAAGTGCCCACTTCCATGATAGCCTTTTTTTGTTTTTTACGGACTTAAGAAAAACTGAGAACAGCACATTTCCGTACAGAGCCAGCAAACTTTAGCATAACAGCAGAAGCACTCAACCAAGCGGCCACTAGGTTTGTTTTCTCTCGTCAAACCTCAATAGCCTGTGTTTTAAGACCAGTGCTGGTGGACTTCAGTGATTCAATGTCTATTTACTTAAACCCCTGGTCACACTGCGTAATTCCAAGGACTTGTAACTTATCGTACAAATGATGCTTATCAAATAATTAAAAGAACTTGCATCAACACAAACATTCCTTGCATTTCAGCACATACATGTGCACTGGCCGTGCTCAGCAGCTTCATCCTAGTGCAGTTGTGCTGTGTGTTTTGTGTCTCAGACATGACGGCTCATACGAGCGTTTGGAATGCTAGTCTGATTAACCTTGCTTCTAGTAGTGATCGCTGCATTGAGCTTGCACCCCTTGTTCTTGCTGCAGGCGGCAACGTGTGGTGCCTGGACCTGTGGGGCCGCCACAGCGCCCCCTTCATGCAGGCGCTCCACTTCTGCTTCGCCCTAGGAGCCCTAGTCGCGCCACTTATCGCCGAGCCGTTCCTCTCGCCCGCCTCGCTGGGCGGCATCTCCTCCTCCACGCACGGCCTGGCCAACACCACCCTCGCGCCCGCCAAGATCGCCCACATTCCGCCCATCGGGATACACCACGGCATTGTGGTCACCCACCCGCACGCCACGCCACACTGGATGCATGCACCGCCACCCGCCGGGGTGTCGCGACCGCGGCGGAGCGCTGGGGAACAGGACAATAGCACTGTGCAACTCCCGCTGCCTTTCGCCTCAGAAACCCCTGAGGAGAACAACACTAGCAGTTTGAATGAAACATCCGCACAGCTGGGTGAAAACTCGACCAGTGCCGAGTCTAACGACACTTCAAGAATAGAAGACAGCGGTGGTAACCAAACACAGCCCACTACGAAAGCCCCGAGCACGACCGCAGCGCCCAAGAAACCAACCAAGCCAATGTATGCCGAGGGCGCCAAAGAAGCAGACAAGTGGGACCGAAAATCACACAAGCAAGACAAAGTAGCTGTTAGCACAGCAGCCCCAAATTCAACTAAGCCTGCCAATGCAACATCGTTAAAGTCCAATTCAACAGTTGTGAAGACTCCTCACACATCTAAGACAAACCAAAGCTTGGTACTGCCTGCTGGAGGGCAGACCAATGCATCAGCCATCTTAGGTGTTGCTGAGGGTAGTGAGACATTGGATACAAACAAGACATCAGAAATTAGCAACGAGACATCAGGCGAAAACATTATTACACCTGCAACAATGGTGTTAACTGGTTCTACAAAAGTGGCGGGAAAAGAAAATGTGTCACAGGAAGCTACTACTGTCAAGTCAATACAGGTAGCCTCAACTGCAACTCCAAAAGCAGTGACAGTAGGTGTCTCTTCATCAAGCGAGAAACCAAGTGGAAGTCCAGTTCCAACCACTAGAGCAGTCAGCTTTGCCACAAACACTGTGGTAGGCTCAAGCCCACCAGTTACAGTCAAGTCTAGTCAGTCTTCAGAAGATGTTCCCATAAGTGAGGCCACAACTAAAAGTGCACAATTCCTTACAACTCGCCGCAGTACGAGTGAACCACCAAAGACTGTTGAAAGCCTGCAGACAGCTCCCCTATTGAGCAATACGCCAGACATGAATCAGCCAGCCACTGAAATGCCAGAGTACTACATTTCTCAAAAACCGACAAATTCAGGCCCTCAAGATATCGTCCCGAAGGTGACGGTACCCACACTTGTGCAATCTGCTGCTCCTGAAGTAGACGTCCCCGAAAAGCCCAACGTAAACACTAACCCTCCATCACTCATTGAGCCTACACTGCTGGAAAAGCCACCGACGACGACAGCAGAGCCAAGCCTGACCACATGGATCGCCCACAAGTTCATGGAGAACCAGATAGGAAAACTGGAGTTTGTCTACGCCATCCTCGGGGTGTACCTCTTCATCGTGTCCGTGGTGTTTCTCGCGTTCCTGTGCACGAATCCACGCGACTCTCGCTCCCAACAGGAGGAGCACGTCAAGGCGCCGGGACCGTCGAGCAAGCGCAGTCTAGTCCTCCTCAGCTCCCTCTTCTTCTTCCTCTACATGGGGATGGAAGCGGCCGTCGGGGAACTGCTTCAAATCTACGCCGCCCACCCTTCGGGCTCCGTCCTCACGTACGTATTCTGGGGAAGCTTCGCTGCGGCACGTTTCCTCGCCATCCCCATCGCAATCAAGGTCTCTTGCCGAAACATGCTTCTCGGCGACTTGGGTGTCTGCTTCCTAGCCTCCGTCCTCCTCGTCGCCGGAGCCGACAGGATGGAGTCGCTGCTCTGGACCGGAGTCGGAGTCCTAGGCGTCGGCATGGCTTCTGTCTTGCCAACGTCCTTGGCTTGGCTTGAACGACACATGCGCGTTACGAATCGCACCGCTTCAGTCGTGCTGCTCGGCGCCGCCTTTGGCGAGATGGCGCTGCCATTCCTAGCCAGCCACGTCATCGAACGGGAGCCCGCCGTTTTGGTATACGTAAATGTTAGTGTAGTCACGTTGTGCTGTCTTAACTTTGGAGTCCTCTGGCTTGCGGCCGCGAAGCGTGGGGAGAAGTATGCGTCGGATGAGCCTGACCGCTCGCTCTACCAGCTGGCTAGCTTGGACGACGCGGACGACCAAGCCGACTTCACCCTGCTTCGACCACTGTATGCCAACGGCGAGAACGGCCTGCACTACAAAGAAAAGCAGAGGTTCTCGCGGGGACTGAGTGCAACCTCTTGAAAAACGTTTCGTTTGTAATCTCGCTTCACTTGATGCCACGATCCTCGAAAGAGACTTTTCAGTAGTTTGGCAAGCCATTTCTGCATCTACGTTCGTGCCGCGATTGACACTTGACGAACCCCCGAGCCTGGCAAGTTACGCTAGTCGCCGGGCTTGGCCGACTGTGTAACTTTTACGAGCTTGCCGCAAAGTAGCCTAGTTGCGGCTTGATGGTGCGTTTAGGATTTGAAGGGAGCCGTTTAGGTTCGCGAGGGTCAGCACGCGTTGAAGGCCAGTTGACAGTGAACACTTCAAGTGCTTCTGTTGTTAAACTGGGCTAGGCTTCTGGAGGGCCACCTTATATTGCAATTTGTCTCATTGTTCAAGTGCAATTTTTAGGTTTTTTTGCCTAAATGACTGTTTGAAAAAACGTACCTTGTGTGAGTAGTTTAGTTCGTTTTGTTGAAGTCGTGCCAATAGTCTGCTGTGCGCGTGAACTTTTATGTTGCTAGTGTGGGACTGCCTAGCGTACTTTTAATTGTACTTTTTATTGTGATTAACTACCTAGTCAACCGCTCCATTCCACGGGATATTGTGTTTATAATCAAGAGCTATGATTAACATTTCTATTTCTCGTCACTGTTTTCGTCAGAGGTGATCTACACAAAGAGAGCGCGAGTTGTATGTTCCTGCCATGCCTGTCTTTTTTCAAAGAGGCGTGTCCAGTCGTAAAGCACTCGTTTCTTTCAGCCTCTAGCCTGTTGATCTTAGTTTCTTCAAGCCACAAGCAGGGTCTCTTTTTTGATACAGGAAGTCGTCTAGGCCGCAGTTATCGCAAGTCCTGTACAGCTTTTATCTTGCCTAGCCCTCCTCCCAACGTGTTTCTGCTCAACAAGCAATGTGTGGGCACAAGTGTGAACAATCTCAATGGTGATGCGAGGCGATAGTAAGATATAAAATAAAAAGTCGACAAAGAACAAAAATGGTGTCTCAAAGTGTGCATTTCAATGTTCAGTCACGGAAGGCACAGCATAAACACTAAATCGGACATTTACTGTTCACTCGAATCATGTCAACTGAAAAATACAAAGAGTGCGCACGTTTCGCAACACAACTCCAGATAGAAAACATTACTGTTACCTACAGCAGCACAGCTGTTTTTTTTCTAAAAAAAAAAAAAAAAACCTTAACTACTAACACAAGCAGCAGTAAGGAAATACAAGAACTCACCTTGTGAAACCCCATTTGCAAGGGCCAATACGGCCTTTTTATAGCTGTTTATAGCTCTCATAACAATGGTTCACATTGCAAGGCTTTACATATACATACATTTATAAAGAAAGATAACTTGCTTCATACAAAGCTTACATGACCAGCCACACTGGTTATCACACCAGACTTCCCAATTTACCTGTGGGATACTTGCACTTTTAGGGAAGTAATATGCTTTCGCATCATACTGCTACACTCCAAGCACTGCTAAATCTTGTACAACAGTGCCAGTCACAAAAAAATCGCAGGCGAGCAGATCCAGGTGTTATCCTACCTGAGATTACGGCAGCCATAAGTTGCACAAAGACTGCAGCTTGCCTGGTTAAAAAAAAATATAATGAACGACAAAAGTTGAGTAAAATATAAAACTACAAAACATTCAGTGCCATCAAAGCACAATGTCCACAAAACATGGTGCATAGGTACGGTACACAAGACACTGTTCCATTCTGCTTCCACAAATGAGCGGTGCCACAGTCAAACAATGCAAACAAAACCAGCTCCAGTAACTGGGAAAATGATAACTCCTTTTGTTATGTATATGAAACTCCTTTTGTTCTGTATTAAAAAAAAAAAAAAACGCAAAACATAACTCAAAAACACAAAGCAATAAAAGCACACTTGGAATGATCTGTCACACTGGTATCAGAAAATATGGTACACAAGCACCGTTCGCAACGTACTTCGACTTAATACCCGTCACAAAATGTGGTAAACCCAGAGTTTGTTTGCACAGCAAAGTTAACAACCAGATCTCCACTAAAGACCCAGTGCTTCTCCCCTGGAATAGCTGACATATATTGGCCAGAATGAGCGTTCTTAAGTAAAAACCCAATGTTTGCCCCCCACCAATACCTGAACCACCTCTAGGTAGAGGCAATGATCTTTCCAACCATCTAGTAATTTGCTAATTAGAGCTGTCAGTGGCAACAGCCCCTTAGTAAATGCATGGTCAACTCATAAGCTAAAAGGAGTTTTCAAAATCAACCCCGACGACAGCAGCCATGTTGATATGTTGGACAACTGTGGGTCTGTCTAGTATACACGTTTCACCCTGAGATGTTCCAGCCGCCTCTGGGTCGGCACCCCAGACACAAGCCGACCGTCAAAGACCCGATCTTCACCGCGCAAACAAACCACTACTCCTCGGAAGAAATTTACGCAAGGGAAAACGCAAGGGTGTCCTATGGCTCGAGGAGGACGTGCACTTTGCCGCTGGAGTTGCCGCCGGCGATGACCAGGCGCTCGGGGTGGACGTCGATGAGCGAGCAGATGGAGGAGAGGCTCTCGGCGGTGATCCGGCGCTGCAGGCTGCCCCCGCTGGAGTAGACCTCGATGCGGCGCGGGTACTCCATGCTGCCCACCAGGAAGAGCTCGTCGCAGCCGGGCATCCAGACCGCCTTGAAGGGCGTCAGCCACCGGCCCGTGTTGTTGTTGTGCCTGCACAGGTTGCACGAGGGAGGGCAAGCAATTGGTCTCTCTTGTTCTTTGCCAGTCCCGAAATACCTTTTCCTAAGGGAAAATTGACAAGCTTAGAATACACAATATCTCTCTCTCTCTCTCTCTCTCTCTCTCTCGAGAGAGCTGTTTTGGAGGCAGGACAGTCCTGCGCAGTCTAAAATGACAAACTAAGAATACACAAGTAACAGAGTGCACATTTGCACACTGACAGGTGCTACAAAGGCAGCCTGTTGCCAAGAAAGCCATGCTAGAGTCACAACTGAAGCCAGCAAATAGTACCAGGTGTTTCAGTGGACACGCAAAATACTAAAGAGAGAGAGAGAGAGAGAGAGAGAGAGAGAGAGAGAGAATTGTTAAACAAGCAAGCAATCAGCGATAGTGGAAGAGTGGGTCTAGGTGGAGGAAATTTTCGTTGCTACGAGCCGTGCTAATCAAAACAAGGCTTTCAGAACTCTGGAGCAACTGAGACTTGAATGGTGCTTTCTTCTACTGCTTGCGCATACTGTTCATGCACTTTTGAAAGTTCATGTCTAAAGAAAGAAAGAAGAAAGGAGCTAAAGACAAAGGCAGAATGCTTACTTCAGGACAACCTGCTGTCGCACATCCTTTTCTGTCAGCTGGCTACAGTCGAAAATCCTGCAAGAAAATTTGTGACACTTAGCTTCACACTAGAAACTCCGAGCAGCACTATTTAATTACACAAAACACCAAGCTCATTCTAAAATTTACCAAAGGTATCTGGGTCAATGCATAACATTTTTTTCACACCAAATACCATATTTTTTAATGAATATGCACAAATGGATGTCAACAAGGAATAAAACAACATAAGGAGGGGAAGGACAGGCAGTACCGTAGACATGCTAAATATCACACCACAAGTATCTAATTCATCATCATCATCATAATCAGCCTGTCTAGAAGCCTCTCCCATGGATCTCCAATTATCCCGGTCCTGTGCTAACTGCGACCAATTTATCCCTGCAAACTTGATCTCATCTGCCCATCTAACCTTCTGCCGCCCCCTGCCACACTTGCCTTCTCTAGGGATCCACTCTGTTACCCTTAATGACCAACGGTTATCTTGCCCTCTAATTACATGCCCTGCCCCCGTCCACTTCTTCTTCTTAATTTCTACTAGTATGTCCTTAACACGCGTTTGATCCCCGACCCACTCTCTTCTTGTCCCTTAATGTCACACCTATCATCTTCCGTTCCAAATTAAGCTACTAATTAACGCAATTAACGCCCTTGTGCAAGTGCTTTGGGAAAACATTCGGAGCAAATTCAGCTTGCTCAGTGGTGGTGGTGCCAAGGTTCCTTCGAGAAGTGTTGGGAGACTACACAGCTTACACAAGAGATGGCACTGTTAATGTAACACGGCAAAAATTCTGCTGCGGTTACCACCACGATGGCCGGGAAAAGCGACCAACAAGGTGCCATTGCTTTGCACGCGACCTTGACTCCGTTCCACTTGATAGCAGCACTCAAACCACTCTGGAACAACAGAGCGCGCAGCCAGCTACGGCTCACTTTGAGAACTCCAAGCAGCCACAACGGGGCACCCAGCGGGTTGAATTCGAGCCACATAAGCACACTTGAGGCCAGCTGTGGTAATGTTATAGTCCGGAAACAAGAACAACAAAAGACGGAGGCACACAATGTAAAGGAGGTAGTGAGGACATGCAAGGGAGTGAGTACGGGCTGGGAAAAATGGGGGCTTTGGGTTGGCGCCACCAGTCAGCTCCGAGTGAGCCTTTTCAGCTGCCTGGTTAACCAGTAAGCCCTCCAAGAGGCCAAGAGAGGCAGGCACTGGGTATTATTAAGTGCAGAGCACTTTAGGGGCTCGCCTTGCCGTCGTCGCTCGCTCGCTCGCTGGAACCAAGTAAAGCCCCACAGCATACCATGGTAGCGGCGTCCCACAGAGGTATTGAAAACCAAGTGGTTTATATCATAACGGTTCAGAATTCGTGAACCGCTGGTGCTTGTCATACATCTCTCCGTTGTTGAGTGCAAAGATAACTACAGGTACATTTGAGGCAAAATATACGCAATTAACCAGCAGCGCCTCCGTTCATTTTGTTATGAACGTTCGTTGGATTGGTCTTACTTAAAAAAAAAGGGGGGGGGCACGGCAAT
Source organism: Haemaphysalis longicornis (assembly GCF_048455015.1). Lineage (NCBI taxonomy): Eukaryota > Metazoa > Arthropoda > Arachnida > Ixodida > Ixodidae > Haemaphysalis > Haemaphysalis longicornis. The sequence continues at coordinate 111,616,854 of NW_027526225.1, forward strand.
GCTGGCACGTGCGGGAGGAAAAGCAAGCACAAAAAGAATAGAACTTCCGCTGGCCTAGTTTCAGGCAGGGGCGCACGAGCGCTGCGAAGGCGGGAAATTTGAATTTCGCTGGACAAACCTGCGCCGAATTAATCAGGAGAGGAATGAGACAAGGCGGCGAAGAGCGTGATGGGTGGTAAGAGTGAGCAGATAACGGCGCTACACCCCATTATGGCGAATCACTGCTTTGCACTTCCGACAGCTTTCACATTGAGTGGAACGGCTTTAATTTTTGTCCATTACATCCTGGCATGCTTGCGGGAAAACTTTCAAGTGCACCTCCTCTCTGCGATATATGTATTTGGATGCTGTGAAACTTGGCAGAAAAAGGGATAAGTGGTTGTACATTGTACGCACGCTTCCCCATTGTCTGCCCAGTTGCACATTAGGGGACAAGCATTGGTGTTTTCTTTAAAAATAGGACGCGTGTGCATGTGGAACAGAGCGGGTGCAAAAGCTTTATTGAAGAATGGAAACTCATACATAGGGTTCTTCATTTTCGGGTTTTATATATTTTTTTAAAATCAGAGTGAAAAATCAGGTGCTATTTTTCAAAATGATAATCGAGGAGAAATCGGATTTTCTTGTAAAACCATTCCGAAATTCGGGTTTTTTCAGGTTAAATTAAGAAATGTACTATGTAATACGCTCACTTTATTTTATCAGAAGGCATCACGAGCTTCTTAACTGTAATGCATTAAATTTGGTGTTTGTTTCAAGCTTCTAATTGAGGGGACATCAGGTTTTTTTTTTTGGCAAATACTCTCCGTGATTCGGCACTTGCTTGGAAATGAATCAGTTCTGACGACAGTAAAGAGCATTGAAAACCTCCTAGAAATGAAACGCTTTATTCACGAAAAGCTGGCCATCGATTTTTTTTACACATCCTCGTTTACATTCAGTATCACCTGCATGTGCAACATGTCGGACTCCATTTGAGACCTGTCTGATCGTTGAATGCATCTCAGCCAGGAGAAAGTTCTCGCGGCATCACCGCTTCCGTTAGCTACGCACAACAATGTCAGTGCCACACTTGCCACCCTGCAGTAGCAAGCGGTAGGGTCATTCCAATACTCCGCGAGTTCGAAAGCTGTGTGTGTGGGGCTTGCTTCCAGCAAGTACTGGTTGAGACCGGCGGCGGAGCATCACCACCCAATTATGCAGACCACTACTTTTGAAAAGGTGCATTCCGGGAGAAATCGCGTTAAACCCGATTTTCCTGAAACACGTTCAGGCTGCAAAAATCGATCAAAATCGGGTTTTACTCGAAAACGAATAATCATGAAAGGAAGCTTCAAGGAACCCTACCCTTTTCAAGAACAGCTCAAACAACTTCAAGGCAGAGTTTACTTAAAGGGGCCATGCAGACAAAACACAAGTTTGGTTCATTCGAAAGATTGCCTCGTTAGAATCATACTGACACCACTTTTAACGCGGACTTCGCTCAAATAAGCTATATAATTAGGAAAAATGGGAATGGCCATGCGGCCCACTAGCTCATTTCCCACAACAGGACCTGCTCAGCTGTACGATTGGCTGAAGCCGGCAAAAACAAACGCAAATTAGGCACGGCTTATAAGCTTGCCGAACCAGCTTTTTGCGCTTAAATGTAATGCAGTCATTTTACAGCGGTAAGAATGGTGGGGTCAACAATAAAACTTACAAGTAAACATAGAAGTACCGATGGGCACTGCTGTTGCTACTGGGCACACTATGCTTGTTTTAGCTACACAGCAGCCCGCCACTTAGGAGTTGTCTTACAAGACACTGGCCTATTGGCGTAAGCGGCAACATCTTACGTGACCCTGTATGTCAATCATACCCCATGTTTCACGAAACGGTTGCTTTCCACCTGAACAAAAACAAGCCAGGTGCAAATACAGTCAAAAACAAAGCAACTGCAGACAACGGTCAGCAGCTGACTATGGTGGCGTCATCTGGGAGGACTGACGGTAAGCAAGGCTGCAGAGCCTAATGACGCACTGGAAGTTTGTTTGAATACCCGCCCTCATGACTTCATAGCAGACGTCAGGAAAAGACACAATTTGGCGGGAGAATCAAAACTTTAACCTAAATTGATTAATTTCTTAAAGAATACGGCATCGATTGCTGCCAGGCAAGCGCTAAGGGGAACTAAAAAACACGAAATCTTTCAAATAAAACAAAACTTGTATTCTGTCCGCATGTCCCCTTTAAACAAAACCCTAGTTCCTTGTCAGAGCCTCATGCAGTTACAAAAAAGTAGTGTCACACCATTTGCTTTAGAATAGCTACTGCTTGCTGCTTCTAACACAGAATGACACAAAACTCGTCCCTGTAACAAAAACTTCTTAGAGGACACAGAATATACAAACTGTTCTTCTACATTGTACGCCCTTGAAAATAACAGCTAATTTATTTACACAACACACCCCTCCTTAGAAGAGCATTGTATACCGACAACTCTACTGCCAACTAGTTAAGGTACAAACATGATGCCGTGTTTAAAAGCAACTGCGCATTTCCGAACATTTCAACGTTAGTGTGAACTCGCAATAAAGGGACATGGAACTCAGCAACTTGACACTCCGAATAGCAAAAAAAATGTAGCCCAATTGTTGACATACGCGTACTGAAATGCTGGCTGAAAGCAGTGTCCCCAAACCTACTTCCCAGCACCAAAAATATTGTGGGGAAATCGCCCAAGTCGACGGCAAAAGTTCTCACTATTGTTGTAGTGCTTTCACACAATGGCCTACACCACCTTAGGATCACGCGGCAAAAAGTAGGTGGTTTAGTTCCTACCCCCCCCCCCCCCCCCCCCCGCCTAAAAAAAAAAAAGCATGTTTCAGCACAAGGTTTCGGTTGGCAGGCGTAGCAACACGCGCTCTTGGAAGGTCTTCCCAAAGCAGCCGGGAATCGACGCGGCGCAGTTTCGACCTCTAGGCAAGCCGCTCACTAGACACTCGTCCATGGGCAAAAAAGTCTCAATTTCTCAGCATTTCCACGGCGTCGCGCAGTGCTCTCTCGACGTGCGCTTCGGTCACGTCGCACTTGCGTCGTTCCTTGTACGCGTGCAAAGTATCCACCATCAGGCGCACTGCACTGCGCGTCCACTCTTCCTTGACGCCCAGCAGGCAGTGCCTGTAGGCCTCGACCTGAAGCCGCCGGTGTCGCGTCTCCTCCGACAGGTCCCAGAGAACGCGCACCTCACTCAGTGACAGACGGAAGCCCGCGCGCGTCCAGCGCGGCCGGCCGGTGACGAGCACGCGACAGCCCTTCTCGAGCTCGCCCGTCACGCTGCCCTCCGCGTACGCCTCCATGTCGTCGGTGTCGTCGTCCAGGGTGACGAGCCACGACTTGGTCTGCGCGAGGTACTTGCACAACCTGACCGTGGCCACGGCCACCACTTCGGGTACCCGGAGGCCGCAGTAGAACGCCGGCCCCGGCTCGCAGCGCGACCGGCCGCACTCTTTCAGGTCCCTGAAGCTGAGCATGCTTCTGCAGCGCCGGCATTCCATGTGCGGGATAGATGTGTCGCGTCAAAACGGAAACTCCCCGCGAAAACGAGTGAACACGCACCTTGGAACACGCACGAAACAGAAACGAGCTCGCGCGCGCGCGCGAAACTAACCGGCCACACTCAGCGCAGAAGGCTTGCCCCGCAGAACGCAATCTTTCAAGCACGGCGTGGTGGCGCTAGTTTCGCGCGCCAATTCTCTGGCCGCACGCCCGGCACAAACAATTTTCCTTTTTAGTTCGCACGCGACGTGCAAATAAAATTCATTCACTGCTATTATGATAAATATAAATCTCTTCGATTTGGCCTGCACTTTCTGCATGAATTCAGGATGAGTTCAGCCAGTGCAGCGCAAGCGCCGCCACTACAGAACCGGTCCTGCACTTTTGTCGTCTGCTTCTGCACCTCCTCCCTAGGAGGTGCAGGGAAAGCCGTGAACTCATCCTGCACTCTCTGCACCGTCGGTAAATCGAAGAGAAAAGTGCAGGCGCTGCGCGCTGCACTCGAAAATCGAATAGGCGAGTGCTGCACTACCTGAATGAGTGCAGCGAGTGCAGCAAAATCGAAGACACCGAATCGAAGTGAAATCCGAATCGCGGCGGCGCATAAACCATGCTCTGTGTAAGGCGCCTAAAAGCGTAAAATTAGCTCTGTGTACGCGCGCGCCTGTGTGTGGACACACGTGCATTGCCTAACTTTGTTACAAAAATGGCCAAATTTTAGACATGTACAGTCACGAGCAAAAGTTTACGGACCACAAAGCAGCAATTTCGGCCGCACGGCAGGACGGGGTATTATGGGCGGTATTTTGGCAACACTTTGATAATTATACATCTCACATGCACACCACCGTTTGTGGGCTGCTACCAGAAGAGAAATAACCTAAAAGTGCCATTTTCATGATCCGTAACTTTTACTCACGTCTGTACGTTCTAGCAGTGCTCAAAATGTTTTGTAAAATCTGTTCGATTGTCTCTGTTGGGCCTGCATGTGCAAGCTTTGTCACTTCAGCATCGACACGAATTTGAGCAGGTTATAAAAAAATGACGAGCTGGCGGCGTAGGGCAAACAGGACAGGTCTCGGTGTCTCGAGGCGTGTCGGAGGGCGAGTGGTTGTCGGAGGTTGAGGGGATCACAGTGCAGTGACACAGTTATAACACGCTGCCTATGCCTATGTGGACCTGCATTTGAAATTTTGAGCAGGTGTACAAGAAAAATAACTTTAAATGACCACTGTTCAGCACTTCAACATTGGTCATGTCCAGATGCCTGGCCCTACCTCATTTATTAGTACTAGACTTAAGGTACTCTGGACAGGCTCTTTGCTCTGCCAGACGTGCTTTTATTCAGAGGCAAAAAAATGGTATTTGACGAATAATACAACACAAGGTTCCCGTTGACCTGGCCACCTTCGTGAATAATTTGATTGCGAACAGGCAAATTTTTTAGAGAGAAAAAAAAATTGCAGTACATTTTTTCATTGACGGCATATAAGCATGACCAGTGAAACTGATGCGCCCACTTTTTTTTTTAATTTTAATAAACATGTATGAATACCATATAGGATGTACAATAAAGATAAATGATGCATTTGATTTTTTCGACAACCGTATTGACTGCAGTGCTGTTCAGAGGAGCACGATACCATAGCCAAACCAGACCAACTAACCAAAACTGGATAATGTTTCGAGATAAGCTTCAAGAAATAGAAAGCACTTGCATACCAAAAATAAATATCAAATCAAAAACCAATGCGTCTTGGTTTACAAGGGACGTTAAGATTAGTTTAAACAAAAAAGAAAAGAGCATAGCAGAAGGCTGCTGGAACAAATTCTGCCACTGATTGGGAAAAGTATAAATTGCTGTCTGCTACTTTGGAGGAAAATATCAAAACAGGTAAAAACCAATACATATTTCAACGAAATTCTCCCTAATACGTCAAAACGTAATCCTAGAAAATTCTGGTGTGCGGTTAATCCGAAGGAAAATCAGGCAGTACCTACCCTTCCTGACGGAAGTGGAGGCGCTCTGTCTCTACAGCTTGTTCAGAGCTGTTTAAAACGCACTTCAGTGGCGTGTTTACGGCCGAACTTCCCTTTGATACTCTCGTACCTCTTCAAACCCTTGTTATCCCTAATACTAATGATCCTATAGCCATATCCAGAAATGGTGTAGTGAAAGCAATTGACTGCCTTCCCCTCAGCTCTAGCCCAGGGCCAAACGGCATTAGTACAAAGCTCTCGAAAATGACTGCTTACACGTCAGGCGCTCTATTATCACCAATTTTTCAACAGTCATTAGACACAAGTAGTATACCAGATGATTGCAAAAACGTGCATGCAAAACCTGTACTTAAGGGGAGGGTTTAATACTAATCCAAACAATTTTCGACTTATTTCCCTAACTTCAGTTTGCTGCAAGATACTGGAACATATTACATTCACTCAGGTCATGGCACATTTAAATGCAAATAATTTACTATTAGAAAATCAACATGGATTCAGATGTAAGCAATCACGCCAAACCCAACTGTTTGAATTGGTAACTGATCTTTACAGATCTACCCACGTGTCCCTTTACACAGACGCAATTTTCATAGATTTTTTTCCAAAGCCTTTGATCGCGTGCCCCACAGTTGACTAATGTTTAAAGTTCAGCAGTTACAACTTAATGACAAAACTACTCACTAGATAAAAGAATTTTTGACAAACCGGTCTCAATCTAAAACCTTCATCAGTGCATATCCAGCAGCTGCTGTGTTAAGTTGGGAGTCCCACAGGGCTCAGTTTTGGGTCGCCTTCTGTTTCTAATCTATATTAATGATATAGCATCTGGTATTAGCTCATCTTTACACCTCTTTGCTGATGACTGCGTTCTTAATAAGCAGATAGCTAACACTGATGATGTCATTAGTCTACAGTATGACTTGTGCAAATTAATGGAATGGTGCAACAGAAGGCAAATGGGGATTAATGTATCAAAAACCAAACACGACTTTTTCTACCCTCTTAGATACTCCTTCCAATCAGTATTTTGTTGGAAATGGTCGAATTGAAACAGTCTCCTCATTTAAATATCTGGGTATATTTTTTTACTGCCGATCTGAGCTGGAGCACTCACATTGAATACATCACTAACAAGGCCCTCAAAACAACTTGGATTTCTTAAACGCCGCCTTGTTCAAGTTAAAAGCAATACCAAAATGCAGGTGTACATTTTCTTAATAAGATCCACATTAGAACACGCTTGTGTTATCTGGCATCCACACTAAACGACCTTTATTAACTCCCTCGAAGCCATGCAGAACAAAGCTGCAAGATTTATCTTGCATTCCTACTCTTCTGATATAAGGGTATCCGCTCTGAAACGTTCTCTTGATCTGCCTAATTTGGATGCCCAAAGGAAATTTTCGCCCTTGTCGTTTTTTACCTCCCTTTACTACTCTGAGACATCTTTCAGGACACCCAATATTTTGCCGGCTACTCACATTTCCTCCCGATCCGATCATGCACACAAAGTACGACCGATTTTTGTGAGAACCAAAAAAGTATCAGAACTCCCCCCCCCTGCTTTATCAATACAGGAATGAAACTTGCTCCCAGCAAGTATCGTTCCTCTAATAGAATAATTTTCATTTCAGACCGCGTTGCACTCATTTATCACCCAAAATATTGACCAGTAGGCCTTAAAAACTGCTTTTTTTTGGGAAGAAAAAAAAAAAAAAAAAAAAAAAAAAGTTGCAAAATGTGCATTTTTGTTTGCAGTTTCAGTTCAGTGTAATCTTGTAATGCGCACAAAGTTTGGAATTGTTTCATTTTATTGTATCTATGCATTGCAATGTGATTACAGGTGATTTTTATGTTACAGGTTGTTTTGTTTGCACCTTATACGTAACCCTGTTGCAGTACTAACTTATTTGTGTTGATACATGCTCTGTTAAACAAAAAAGACACGAGAAACAGCAATTAATAATCGGTGTACTTTGTGTGTCACTCCTCGTTCAACTGTGATATAGTGTTGTGTTCGTTTTTACCCCCCCCCCCCCCCCCCCTTGTAATGCCCATCACAAGCCGTTAGGGCGCTAAATAAATAATAATAATAATAAAAAAAAGCCCATGAAGCAGAATGCGACCACTTCTGGTCTTCGATTTAGCACACTTTTGAGTGAAAATTGTTCATAAGACTGCCAGTATATTGTTACGTGACAGGACTATTTCAATATTGTTGTGGCACAGTGAATGGCACGGGCTACATAATAAGCAAATCTCGCTACAAGCAGCAGACGATGAAGAGAAAAAGAACGGGGGCTCGCAAAGCTCACCGATGATTGTCAACCAGGCCCTGCACATAAACCTCGCTTCACCCCCCTTTCAATCATCGAGCATCAGTGTAACAGCTTTGGTCGAGGTGCAAGGTTACAATATCAATTTTTTTGTCTCAGCAGGCAGACATAGCGCTATTATCTGCTCCACGGCGGTTTTGCCGAACCTACTGGGGCTGCTTAGATGGTGACTTTGTAAGCATGGCAACTGCTAATTATCTACGATAACGAATGAAGCAGAGCTCCCCTCGGTTATGGAGCCATCTTGGCAGTCACTTGCTGTATAATTTATTTTTGTACAGTTGTTTTGAACCCAAGCTTTTTAAATAATACATTCCCCATAGTCACTCATGTATTGGCAGCAGATGAAATTTACGAAGATTTACTACTCTACTGTGAAAACTTCATTAGAAGTGTGTGAATACAGACAAATCTCGGTACAACGAACACCACATTAACGAACTTTTCAGATTAACGAGCACTTAATAAATCCCACGCCGACTGCTTATAGTTTTAATGTAAAATTATTTCACTACTACGTACTTCAGAATAGCGAACTTTTCAAAATAACGATCGTTTTATTTAGTTCCGTGCCATGTTAACAACGCCTCAGTACTACGAACTCATGTTTTCAAGGCCGGAGATTCTTAGATTTCCGTTAAACAATCGCGGAAACCGGAGCCGTATGATAGCAGACGACACGGCAAAGCGCAGCGCAGAAGAGGACGTCTTACAACTTGCTCCGCGGAATGCGCGAGCCGATACGAGAGAGAGAAAAAATAAGGTGAGGACAAGGGGGAAAAATGAAGCATGGGTGGCATCCTCCGTCCAGAAAGCCGCGGCCGCGCTATTCGCACCCCACCTCGAGTTTTTCTACATTCCGCCGCTGCTCGGGTTGCTTGCTGGATCTTCACGGATATCAGCGGAGCTGACCACAGACGACAATCTTCAGAGCATGAGCATTCAGGATGAAGAAGGCAGCAAGGACGGCATGAACGACGATGCCTCTGAGGGTGCCGCGGTAGCACTCGAAGACTGCGACCAGCACGTGACGACTGCGGATGTGCTGGACAGCGTACTACAATCGCACATTCCCGGGGAAAACCGCGCGGCCACGGAGTCAGTCCACAGGAATATGGAAGAGTTGTAGTCCTGCGTGCTAGGAAGTTTGTGCTGCACGCACCAGAAGAAAATTGCCAACTACTTTAAATAAACGTACATTGTTTCATGATCACTTGTGCATTTTTTCTGAAAAATGACTTCAAGGATGCACACCTTACAGGTAGGTCATTTTAGGCATTGAAATGTTATTTGTTTTGCGATTTTCGCTACAACGACCTTTCAGAATAACGAGCAATTTTCCGTGGTCCCCTGAAGTTCGTTATATCGAGATTTCACTGTACTTAGCAACGTCTTGGTGATCAAACATGGTATATTATTTTCCAAGATATGTTTACTATAAGAGCTGCTGCTTCTAACACTGCCAACATATCCAGTAATGTTGGCTTAGCAGCAATGTATTATGCTGCTGGTGCATTAACGATGACACAAAAGATTCTGGGTGAGGTACGCACTAACAGCTTCGCTGTAAAGCAGCCAAGATATTTTGCAACACCCGTGTAGGGCACTATACACAAAACAGGACTGCTCAAGTTGTCCTTCTTGTTCTGCTTTTTTAACCCAGCCCGTCTCCCAGTGTGTGCATTTTTGCCGGGTAATACACTACCTGGAGGAATATGCTCTCATCTTGGAAGTTTTCCTCTAGGTTAAAGCTCCCCAGAAGTACAAAAATAATTTTGGTACAATGCAGCATTGGAAACAAGAGAGCAGCCCTCCCACCAACGTCTATTTTTTATACAAAAAAGCACTCGGGTGTAATGAACCTAAACACTTGTGAAAGCTCTATTCTCACCTGGAGTTTAATGTCCTTCCTTCTTACTTGCACTTCAAGAGGACTGCATCGATTTCCTCAAAATGCTTCATCTCCTTGTTTCTTAGTCTAACAGTAATCAATTCTTCAGCACTGCCTAGAAGTGACTTGAGTGAAGACACTCCAATGAGGACGTCATGCTTTTCGTCAATGAGCACCAAGCGTTCATCTTTTTCGTGAAAAAGATTTCTTACTCTCGTGTTTTTGTTTCGCACTCTTCATGGTTTCTTGTTCACTCTTCACGTGCTCGAGGTTGCACTGGCGAGCTTCTCGCACAAACTTCAGGAGAAGAGCAATGATTTCCACTTTGGTGACATCACCTTCGTAACGTATAAGGTATGCCTTGGTTTGCCACGTAGCAGTGACACTAGTAATGCTCATTGAGCTCCGCTGTTGCAAGGCAAACTTGTTCTCGCTAAATCCCCTCTCGCAGTCCGCGTTTCCATGGGGAACACACAGTACGGCTTTTACAAACCTCACCGGCTTTTCGTGCTTGTGGTCTTCAGAGCTGGCTTTTTTCAGAGAAAATACCCTTTCCCAGTACGCAGTTAAAATTCCTTCCCTGTCCCAATCACATGCTTCACAAACCAGTCCATCCCATTCGTCCATCAAGACAGACACTTCACTGTGGGCAAGAACTTGCGGCAGTGCACATGCAATGTGTTGAAAAGACACTGAAAATGATTTATGTCTTGGGTTTAAAAACTTCAAGTGCTGAAGAACAGCAGCAGCGAGAGTAAGTGTTCAGCCCAAGCACTGTAGAATGAACATGCACGGATGTACATGCTTTTTCTTTCGCAAGCAAGCCAAGAACATACCGTATTTACTCGCATAATGATCACACCCCTGAAGTACGTTGTCCAAGTTCGATTTTTTTTTATTTCCCATGCAATGAACGCACCCTGAACTAGCCGCAGCAATATGTCGTATGTGTGCAAAGTCTAGCTGATGATGGTCGTGTGTACCTGTTTCCTTCCCGTTCGAAGAGGACATGGATACGTCATTGCGGCAGACTGGCCGATATCGGTAAGCATGCGTTCAATATTGACGAGGAAGAAACCCTCACTAAATGCAGATAACATACACACAGGACAAAGAAAAAAATGCGCTCAGGTTGCTGAGTCGGAAGCCATGACTGTTTCGATGTCCCGCACTGTAACAGTGGCAGCCATTTATTGGTCCAACTGTTGTCACCTCCCAGCAAACTCGTACCAGCGCGTTCGGCAATTCATGAAAACACGACATTTTGCGTCCCTTCGCAAAGCAGCTGGCGGCGGTGTGCAGAGTTTTTATTATGTTTTTATATATTATTTTTTATTAAATGCAGAGCATTTCAGTAACTCACGATGTCACCCGCGTTGACGTCCGTAGTCCGCACCGCACCCCTCCCTACTATATATATATATATAAAAAAAAATACTATCCGGCGCCCGGTTTCGATCCCTCAACCCTGCGGGCGGAACGGCAATATACATGGTGCTCTACCCACTGCGCCACAAAGCCGACACAGAATGGGACGCTACGAACGCGCCTTATATCGTTGACTCATTCAAATTATTGCTGACGAGCGCTCTCTCGTCAGCAGTTGCCACAAGTGCACACATTAACGTAACGCAAACTACTTAACGTCGTGCGCCCCCGGGAATGCTCTGCATTTGATCGTGCCCCTCGCGAGGGGAATGTTTCACTGCGTCTTCTCTCGGTCGCGGGACCCGTGGCGCCATCTGGCGGAGGCGCGGCACAACTCGTAGCACTTTCTTCGAAAAAGCGCCTCGAAAGCGCGGCAAATATAAAATAGGGATGACGCGCTTTTACGTTCATGAGACCTATAGTAAAAATGTTTACCCACAACTCGCTTCCGTTTTCTGTGCTCAAAAATGTTTTGTGAAAAATTTACCCCGCATAATGAACGCACCCCTAAATTCACATCAAATTTTTTGAAGAGAGAGAAAGAGAGAGAGAGAGAGAGAGAGAGAGAGAGAGAGAGAGAGAGAGAGAGAGAGAGAGAGAGAGAGAGAGAGAGAGAGAGAGAGAAAGTGCGGTCATTACGCGATTAAATGCGGTAATGCCTGTTCAGTGTCTTGTCCTACCTTTGGCTTCTGCAGCCACATTGCAGATCCACGGATGTCCATAACCTTCAGCTCTGCCCCAGCTTACTGAACGATTCTTGCCGCATGAACCTCCGAGAATTTGCTTTATCAGGAGCACCATTTCCTCTACAGTATGTGCAGCAGTGGTTCCTGACTTCGCAATCCTTAACACAACTTTTCACCACTCTTATTATCTGCTTTCTGGCAGGTGGAACTTTATATTTTCCCACAATTGCTAATTGAGCGATCAGTGACCAAGACATCGGCCGTGGCCTGTTTTGATTCTTTTGATAGCAGGTAGCGCTATCTTTCGACCGCTCGCCGCGCCCCATGCCGTGGGGCCTGTTCGCTGTCGAACCTCCGCAACCGGTCAGCGTAGGCTTAGCGCCGCGGCAGATATCTGATTGCCGCTTTTAAAATCAGCACTGGAAACAATCCCCAGGACCACACTAACTCGCCATTTTTCACCACACTAACATCTACTTTCTTGCATGTAAAACTTCTTTTTCGCGATCACACTGATTTGGAAGAGTGGCGACAAGTTGTGGCTAAGGTGGTCTGCGCCATTCGCGCCGCTTTACGGGCCGTGCAGGCAGGCGCGGCCGGCGTGTGCGCGGACTGATTCCGATGGCAGAAAACGCTCCACGATTTCCTGCTTTATCCATGTCTTGCAAACAACGCGCGGAATCTACAAATTTAGCTCAGCGATCGTCGTAGTTGATCAGGAGGATCGGGAAACGAGCCGCAGGTTTCGCTTCAGCCATGGTCACGCGGCGTCTCGCTAGCTGCGAGAGCGACGCAAGGAACGCAAGTCAGCTTGGCACCAGCTTTGGAGAGCCCACTATTTCAGCAAAATAGCGTGCGCACTAAACACAAACCAAAGCCCCCGCCTCCCCCTCCTCACCCCCCTCCAAGGACGGCTTGGTTTCTGCGCATGCGCAGTACGGCGCCCCAAGCTGCCTGGGGAACCCAGAGCGTGGTTTCATTGGGGCTCTGCGGCGCAGGATGGCGCAGATAAGCAAGTTTGGCGCTCAATGGCGCAGCTGTTCCACCCCTGGGTGAATGACCCATAGACGAACAGCACCTACGCCGGCTTCATAAAATCCTCAAAGACTACGCCGAGCGCCTTTTCGACACTAAGAGGCGCATGCTTTCGCTTCCCGTCAGCACCACCTCCCAACGTCGGCAAGCCATAACAGCGGCGCGCGCGCTGTCCGAGAGAGAACAACTCGCCAAGACTGTTTTCACTGCAGTGCACCCATCCGCCTTTCTCTGAGACCGCCCGGTCGAGCTGACCGCGTAGCAAAACAACAGGGGTACTCGGGCTAAGCACCCCCGTCTTTTGCCACACTAAAGGACGGAACACAAAGCATGCTCTCAGCAGCCGCCCACTTCGCGTCCCTGCGGCTGCATGAAACGACCGGAGCATGGCAGCTACAAGCGGAGGCAACGCCGATACCTAAGCTACCGGCGGCTGTCATTAATTAAATGAGGAGCCCGAACTTAACAGTAGCGTTACATTCGTTGCTTCTAAACCACAACACATCACTGCTGCCTCTCTTGCTTGCAGTTTATCGTGACACAAACAGTGACTGCAGCCACTGCTCGCGTCTCGTTTGATCAGCGCTTGACTAACAATTTTTCAGCAATGCAGGCATCTTTCGGCACCGAATCAACGCTAATCAGACTTTCGTTTGAAATGAACTTGCAGGTTGCCCTTCAGTGTCCCTTTAAAGGTGGGGGGAATAGGACAGAAAGCAGCAACGGAGCTTACACACAGCAACCTGGGGCACATGCAAAGTGAGGAGACGTACCGCAGGGTGTCGTCAAACGAAGTGGTGACGATGTTGTTGCCTTCCACGGGCGAGAAGAATGCGGCGGAGCAAGACCGATGGTGCTGCAGCGTGGCAATGGGCGAGGGCTTCTTCTTGCTCAGCATTCGGGCGTCCCACAGTTTCGCCTTCCTAGAGATTAGTGGCAAAAGGGGAGAGCGCAGGACGCATACGTCACAGCACTGCGTAGAGACGTGAATCGAGAATTCTTTCTAGGAAGCAAAACAGTATGTTAGGTAGCCCGTATATCTCGCAGGCCACCATGGAACTGTACAGTAGAACCCCGTTGATACGTTCTCGGTGCATACGATCTCCGGTTAGTACGCTCC
>NW_027526225.1:111630993-111683341 GCF_048455015.1 Haemaphysalis longicornis
ACCGTGGAACTGTACAGTAAAACCCCGTTGATACGTTCTCGGGGCATACGATCTCCTGGTTAGTACGCTCTCTAATTGTGAACAATAAAAATTTCCCATAGTACGTTTCTCCCTCGCGTTTTTTTTAAACGTATCAACGAGGTTCTACTGTAACGGCATGATGCGCTTATGAAAAATTATACAACGCTTGCGGCCCCAAAAAAGTGCGGGAGGGGTGGGGGAAATGCAGAAACACCAGCCTCGTTTATACTTGTTTCTACACAAATGCAGCACCGTTTGTTGTCAAACAAAAGCCAAATGTGCTAAAGAAGGTTAAGATCTTTCAGTTAAAACAAAATTATATATTTACTCGCGTAACGATCGCACTTTTTTTCCACCAAAAATAGGATGCAAATTTAGGGGTGTGTTCATTACGCGAGGTAAATTTTTCACGAAAAACGTTTCAGTGCACAAAACGCAAGCAAGTTGCAGGTCAGAATTTTTACGATAGGCCTCACGAACATAATAAATAAAAACATAATAAACGCTCTGCGGACCACCGGCAGCTGCATTGCAAAGTGACGCAAAATGCAGTGTCTTCATGAGTTACGGAACGCGCCAGAACGAGTTCGCTGTGAGGTGAGAACATGCAGACCAATAAGTGGCTGCTGCTGCTGTTGCAGTGCGGGACATCAAAACAGACACGGCTGCCGACGAAGCAAGCTGAGCGCGTTTTTTTCTTTGTCTTGTGAGTACATTATGAGCATTTAGTGAGTTTCTTCCGCACCAATAATGAACTCATGCTAGCCAATATCGCTAATATCGGAAAGTCTGCGGCAATAACGTAGCCATGTCCGCTTTGAAAGAGGAGAAAACATAGGTAAGCACGATCATCATAGCTAGACGGGGCACACATACGACATATTGCTGCGGCAAGTTCAGGGTGCGATCATTGCGCAGGAAATTAAAAAAAATCGTATTTTGACGACGAACTTTAGGGGTGCGATCATTACGTGAGTGCGATCATTACACGAGTAAATACGGTAGTCTTCGGTACCCCTTCAACCTGAGCGGTAGCGCGATGTCAAATCCAAACCTCGTTGCACTGCTTCGACGAAATTTTAAATGCCTGCAGATCAGAAAATCACTGGAATGATTCCAAAAAGGACTGGCCATGTTGCACCCTTTTGCAGACCAGCCCGGTCCCACTCACGAGTCTGTGCTGCCAGTCAGGAAGCACCAGCTCTTGGTCGGGTGGGCGTCGATGGTCCTCACTTTGCGGTCGTGCAGCGAGTACAGCCCAGTCTGCTTCCTGGAAAAGCAGGGAAGAGTAAATACGCAGTTTTCAAGGAGAATCAAACACATTGGGACTACAAGTACAGCGGCAACAATGCAAGTCCAAACAAACTTTGCACCAACACCTGTTAAAATGAAAGGCATTGCACGTCTTTGCTACATGGTGTCAAACCCTTGTTATTGAGAGAGATTTCGCAACGGGTCGTTGAAGTACGAGAACTGACAGGTTTACCGATCTGCTTAATGTCCAGTTATGCAAAAAAAGAAGAAAAAGTTACTAAAACATGACCAACGAAGTACAGTGGAGCCCAGATAATGACTTTTAAAGAATTGCGCGAAAGTGTGGTATGACTGGGGTGCAAGTAAATGCCGGCCTAGCAGACGGTCTCACGTGACAGACGGGCTAAGAACTTACTTAAACTACTATATTATTTAGTGCGTTCTCGCGTCACAATTTGCGAACCTTTAGCTAACATTCCAAGCTCAAAGAAAGAAAGAAAGAAAGAGAGAGAGAGAGAGAGAGAGAGAGAGAGAGAGAGAGAGAGAGAGAGAGAGAGAGAGAGAGAGAGAGAGAGAGAGAGAGAGAGAGAGAGAGAGAGAGAGAGAGAGAGAGAGGAAACGGTTATTTTGTGCCCCCTCCCCCAAAATGGCATCCGAACTAGCCCGCCAGCCAAATGCCGCACTCACTGTTGCGCCCGGACGTCCACAAAGGAGACATCGCCATTGGCATGGGACACGATCATCGAGTTGTCGAGCATCCAATCAAACCACATCACTCCGACATCATCCGAGACACGGAAAACCTGCAGGACGACACAACACTTGAGCCCCACTGCAATGAGCTTGGACATCACAACTGTTTTGATACGGCCCCAAAATTCTATGATGATGATGGTTGGTGTTTCATGGCGCAAGGCCAACGAGGGCAAAGAGCGCCAGAAAAGAAGTTACATAATGAAGCGAAGTGATTACCACAAAAAGGTAGGTATAAAAACATGTAAATGGGACATAGTAAAATCAATTAAAGGTAGTGGTGATGGCTGGTGTATAGGGCCAGATTTGATTATGCGTGATATGAGATAAGGTTTAAAAACTTAACATCTGACAAATAATCAAACACACGTTTCACCAAAATTCTATACAACTCAATTTAACAATCTAACAAAGCTAAGTGGCTAAGGCGTTGCGCTGCTGGGCACGAGGTCGCGGGTTCGATTCCCAGACGCGGCGGCCGCTTTTCTGATGGAGGCGAAAAGCAAAAATGCCCCCATGTACGAGATTTTGGCGCACATTCAAGATCCCCAGGTGGTCAAAATTAATCCAGAGCCCTCCAGTACGGCACACCTCATCACCTGCGTTGCGTCGGCGCGTTAAACTCTAAAATCAATCAATCTGCAATATAACAAAACAAATTTCAGTGGCAATAGCAAGAGTAACTTGTCTAGCAGACGTCCTGCTAGAGTTAACAAAGTTGTTGCTTTAGATGTTAGCATTTGTGTTTTACATGCTAGCATTTACAGCAACTCTCCCCGAGCCAAGCAACTTTATTTTTTGGTTCGACTCCATTATTTTCGTGGTTGCAGCACGATTACTGCAAATGTCAAATGGTTTCAAACTACGTCGAGAGCTAAGATTCCGAATTCCTAGAATGTGGAGCCATGAGCAAGCTTTTGGGGCCACAAAAAAGACCCCCCAAGTGACACGCACAGTCGCCCAAAACACAAATTTTTTCCCTACGAGGCAAACGTGACCCTGCAACTCGTATAGAAGTGCAAGCACTTGCCTCATCAAAGATGCCGCGCTCAATATCGGCACACCGCAGTGTGTCATCGTAGCTACCGGAGTAGATCTTCTGTGGTTCGTTGGGGCGAATCTTGAGACACATCAGGCCAGACGTGTGGGGGCTGTAGGCCTCCACCACTTTCTCACCCTGGCCCTGGAAACCAACAAGGAGTGCAGTTTGAAAACAGACAAGGGATGCCGTTCATTTGTTTGAATCGTTTTTTCTTTCAATCCAAGGCTCTCGGAAGAAATGCAGCAGAAACAACTACTGTTGGGTGGTCTTGAGAACAAACCGAAAGCAGTTTACTTTCGGTAAAAATTTTTCTGCAGAGTCGACTTTCGTTCAATCAAACCTGACAAGGAAGGATAGAAATCTGGTCAAAATGGGCAGGAAATCAAAGCTGATGGCACCATAGAATGCAGTTGGACTGAGCAAAATAATGATATAGGGTGGACTGCTTAGGCCTGCTGTACGTACTAAAGGGCGGCTCAAGTACATTTCAGAGCAATTAGTGTCACTTGATTACCTAGAACTGCTGCGGTGGCTCAGTGTCTAAGGCGTTGCGCTGCTGAGCATGAAGTCGCGGGTTCGATTCTTGGGTGCGGCGGCGGCTTTTCTGATGGAGGCGAAAAGCAAAAACACCCATGTGTACGAGATTTCAGCGCACGTTAAAGATCCCCGGGTGGTCAAAATTAATCCGGAGCCCTCCACCACAGCGCGCCTCATTGCCTGCGTTGTGTTGGCGCGTTAAATTAAACCCTATAATCAATCAATCGATTACCCAGAAGGTGTGTAGCCTAGAAGTTTTGCTATTACCATTTCAAATCATGGGATTAGTGGTAATATAGCTTTCAGTGATCAACCCGTAAAAATACACACCCAATTTGGTAGCCACTCAATGTAAATAAACATGACAAACAGATACCACACCTTTTCTTCTGCAGGATTGCACACCCTGCTGTGACACCCAAAGTTGTACCATAATTCCAGAAAGAGTTAAACCGACAGTACTAGCAGGGGTGAGACAGCTGAATCCGATTTGGGAGCAGTTTTTGGAGCAGCGAAATCTCGATTTTGGAGCAGAAGAACCTTCATTTGGAGCAGTGAACGACATTTATTATGTCAGCTTATGTGCCTAAAAAATCAAATTTTTGGCAAATCGAAAGAGGGGGGGGGGAAGGGGGGGAGTGCACTTTTTCATCGGTTTTGAACGTAAACAACACTGAAATAGCCTTTCGATAAAGTATGTTCTACCAGAGTATCCCAAGGTACAAAATGCACTTTCTTTTTATGAATCATTTTTAAACTCTTAGGCTCTACGCATAGAAAGCGTGGAGTGCCATTAAAAATATCGAATTTAAAAACTCAGCAATCGTAAGGCATTTTTTAATATCATGCGAATGCCTAAATTATTATTTTGTAATCCCAGACTCGGCTTTAAGCACAAGTGTAGAGCCACGGCAAAAGTCGCGCAAAGCGAGGTGACAGTCGTCACACCCCACCAGCTTTCCCGTTTTCAATCCCCAAGGTGCACGTTCACTACGATCGCAATTTGAGTAACGTTGGTATGTTTAGCCACCTCTCTTTTGTCCTTAAATTTCACTTCAGATAGATGAACCGTTATTACTAGTGTGCAATAACAGCCCGTCCCGCTACCGGACACTGGTTGAACATTTTGCAGCGATGTAGCCTGCGCCGCCCCTTCTGCAGCGTCGACCGTCCCATTCCCGCCGCTCGCAAGCTCGCTGTCAAAGGCAGCAATAACAGCGTTTCATAACACCGCAATAAGTCCGAAATTTCACTTCAGGCACGCACCGCGCCTCACACTCAAGGCCGAAACATGGCAAATTCGCGGGCACCGCGTTGTTTTTGAACTCAGTCTTCCGAGCGGCGCAACTTCCCGTAACAGATCAAACAACTGAATGTACCCACCCCAATAACCGAAACCACGGTAGAAATCTTCAAATAGCACTCTGCCTGACCTAGAGTGAACTAGCCTGAACCACGAGTAACTGCTTCGCCCGCCGATCATGTTTTCCAATGCGGCGCTCAGTGATGTCGTTCCGGAGATATGGCGCTCCAAAAATTGCCGTTTTTTCATCAGCTTGAACAAGTTTTGTCGCCTCAGTAAACATTAGTATTTTTATATAGGACTTTGCGCTGGTTTTTCTGGGACAATTTTATGCGTTTTTCATTGATTGATCAATAAATTAAACTTTTACAAACACCATCACCTTAGGGGTGCTGAAAAATTATGCCGTTAGAAAGCATTTTCGCCCACTGAAACTGACGGGAGCATTCAAATCCTTGGCTCTTATACTGTTTTGGAGCAGTTTGGCGCAATTTTTCTGATTTTCAAGCTTTTGGAGCAGCCTGGCCCAGGAAAACAACTTTGTATCAAAACTGTGCAATATGCGCAGCTGTCTCACCCCTGTACTACAGTTAAACCTCGTTATAACGAAATTGAAGGGGCGCCGCGATTTGCTCGTTATAGCCACTATTTCGTTATAGCCGTAGCCGACATTTACTGCAAATATTATGCATTGTAGTTACCTAAAACAAAAAGCGGGCGAAATAGCATCTTGCTGCGCGGGCGAAATAGCATCTTAAGTTGCACGGTGATAGTCAGTAAAATAAACACATTCAGGAGGTAAAAAGGAAAAGCTACGAACCTACTTTATTGCAGTTCAAAACTCGTATTTCAAACAGACTTGGCTACGAAGAAGTCCGTAAATGGACATTGATGCACCTTCCTGATGCGAGCGATGGCTCCCTCAGCTGCGGCCGCTACGTTCACGCCATCTTCGCTGCCCTCGTGCGCGCCGAAGTAGCGACGCAGCACGTCCACCGCATCTGCCTCCGACGCCGTCCTTAGCACTTCTTTTCAAGCCATGTGCAACAGCGCTGACGATGGACTCTCGGTTGCTCACGATGCACGATGGTGGACAGTGTACTCGTCCACAAGTCAGTCTCTTTGCCACCTTACCACGGGGTGCACCTTACCTTACCTTACTGCGCCGTCGTCGATCTGCCCAAGGCCTCCTCCCTCTCCCGCAAACGTCATTCGTATTACCATAGATGGCGCTGAAGTCTTAGCCCTTGTCGATACTGGAGCCGCCGTTTCTGTCATGGACGCCAAACTTTGCCGCCGCTTGAAGAAGGTTAGGACGCCGCATCTTGGATTCTCATTACGGACTGCTACGGCTCATCCCATTGATCCAACTGGCATGTGCACTGCCCGTGTCGTTATTCAGGACGTCATGTATGCTGTTCAGTTCGTTGTCCTGCCTTCCTGTTCCCACGATGTCATACTGGGGTGGGACTTCCTTTCTGAACATAGAGCTGTCATCGACTGTGGCCGTGCCGAAGTAGAGCTCTTCCCGTTCATGGATCAAACCACCGGTGAACCGCCCGCTCCTTCTGCCATCAAACTGGTCCTCACGGAAGAAGTTAGCATTCCTCCTCATTCTGCCGTGCTAGCTTCTTTATCCTGCCCACTTCTGTCCAATGCGACAGTACTCTTTACGCCTTCTGACCTGTTTCACCAGCGACGTTGTCTTCGGCTTCCTTTCTCCCTGCTTCCCATTCGTAACTGCCAAACTACACTTCTCCTTTCCAACTACGGGTCGTGTCCGTGCACCTTGCAACGCGGAGAGTGCGTCGGCCATGTCGAGACCGTTCATTCTGTTGTCGCTGTGGCTGTGCCCGACGATTCAACCCCGCTTGAAATCAGTGGACTGTGTGCGCCTTCAGGAGCAAAATCCTCCCCGTCTGCAGACGTCTTCCTTCGCGCCATTGATGCTGACCTTTCACCGTCCCAACGAGACCAGCTTCTCGCACTGCTGAACCGATTTCGGACGTCTTTTGATTCTGTCCAGACTGATCTGGGACGTACCACCACTGTCGCACACACCATCGATACCGGTGGTCACGCACCCTTACGGCAACGTCCCTACCGTGTCTCCCCCACTGAACGCCGCGTAATCGATGAACAAGTCGAGGACATGCTCCAACGCGGTGTGATTCGACCCTCCACCAGTCCATGGGCATCGCCGGTAGTACTTGTCAAGAAGAAGGACGGCTCTATTCGGTTTTGCGTCGATTACCGCCGGCTCAACAAGATAACTTGCAAAGATGTATATCCGTTGCCGCGAATTGATGACGCCCTTGATTGTCTACAAGGCGCAGAGTTCTTTTCCTCCATTGATTTACGCTCGGGTTATTGGCAGGTTCCCATGGCAGAGGCTGATCGTGCAAAAACGGCCTTTATTACTCCTGACGGCCTGTACGAGTTTAACGTTATGCCGTTTGGCCTCTGCAATGCGCCTGCAACCTTCGAGCGGATGATGGATAATATTCTCCGTGGACTCAAATGGCAGACGTGCCTTTGTTACCTCGATGATATTGTGATCTTCTCTCCCGATTTTTCGACGCATCTCATTCGACTTGAGCAGATTTTGACGTGCTTGACGACCGCAGGCCTTCAGCTCAATCTGAAGAAGTGCCGTTTTGCTGCCCGAGAGCTTACTATCCTTGGCCACGTTGTCTCTAAAGCTGGTGTTTTGCCTGATTCTGCCAAGTTACGTGCTGTGGCGGAATTTCCCAAGCCGACAACTGTGAAGGCCCTCCGCAGCTTCATTGGGCTGTGTTCATACTTTCGCCGATTCGTTCGCAACTTTGCATCTCTCATCACGCCTTTGACAAAGCTCCTCGGCAAAGAAGGCGGCATCTGTGAGTGGTCCACGGCCTGCGACGACGCATTTACTAAACTGCGCCATCTCCTTACATCTCCGCCAATCCTGCGCCATTTCGATCCTGAGGCCCCTACCGAAATTCACACGGACGCGAGCGGAGTTGGTTTGGGGGCAGTTCTCGCTCAGCGCAAGGCAGGATATGACGAGTATGTCGTTGCTTATGCAAGTCGCACGCTAACAAAGGCCGAGACAAATTATTCTGTGACCGAGAGAGAATGCCTGGCCGTTATTTGGGCGCTTGCGAAGTTCCGCCCGTACCTCTACGGGCGCCCTGTCCATGTTGTCACAGATCACCACGCGCTTTGTTGGTTGTCTTCACTCAAAGATCCTTCTGGGCGGCTAGCGCGCTGGGCTTTGCGGTTACAGGAGTATGACATTCGCGTCACGTATCGCTCAGGCCGGCGGCACAATGATGCTGATGCCCTTTCGCGCTCCCCGCTGCCTCATGACAGCGACCGGGTCTCGAGCTCCGACTGCTACGTGTCGCCATTGGAGATCCACTCTATGTCGTCCGAGCAAAAGAAAGACCCTTGGATTTCCTCCATGTTGGACTTTCTGTCTGGCTCATCAACGAACGCTGCATCTCGGACACTACGCCGGCAAGCGTCGCACTTTGCCCTTCGCGACGGACTGCTTATTCGTCGCAACTACCAACCCGAAGGTCGCAAGTGGCTCTTAGTAATTCCGCGCCACCTACGCTCTGAAATGTGTGCCTATTTTCACGAAGAGCCACATTGCGCCCATGCTGGTGTCCCCAAAACATACCAGCGTTTGCGCTTGCGGTACTACTGGCGAGGCATGTACCGCTTCGTTCGTCAATACGTCCGTTCGTGTGTTCGATGCCAACGCCGAAAATATCCTCCCCGCCAAGGAACTGGGCCTTTGCAGCCCTTACCGTGTCCAGCAAGACCATTCGACCGTGTAGGAATCGACCTTTATGGACCTCTTCCTTGCACTGCAGATGGCAACCGATGGGTCGTTGTTGCTGTCGACTACTTGACCCGGTACGCCGAGACTGCCGCCCTGCCTGCTGCTACCGCACGCGAAGTAGCCTCCTTCCTACTTCGGCACTTCATTTTACGGCATGGGGCGCCGCGTGAACTCCTCAGTGATCGAGGAAGGGTTTTTCTGTCTGAAGTTATAGAGGCCCTTCTTAAATCCTGCCGCACGATCCATCGCACCACCACGGCGTATCACCCTCAGACCAATGGACTGACCGAACGTTTCAACCGCACTCTGAGTGACATGCTTGCTATGTACGTCGCGGCGGACCATTCCGACTGGGACGCAGTACTACCATTCGTGACCTACGCATACAACACCGCCACGCAGGCCACGACCGGCTTCTCTCCGTTTTTTCTTTTGTATGGCCGTGAGCCTTCATGCACACTGGACACCATACTTCAATATCGGCCCGATGAGTCAGAGTGCACGCCCATCTCCGACGTTGCCAAGCACGCCGAAGAGTGTCGTCAATTGGCCCGATCGTTAACTACGGAAGATCAGCAGCGTCAGAAGTCGCACCACGACGAAACGACTCCCGCTCCTACCTACTCACCAGGGTCGATTGTCTGGCTGTGGGTTCCAGTGTCGTCGCCAGGCTTGAGCAGTAAACTGCTTTCGCGCTACCAGGGTCCCTACCGCATCGTCAAGCGGACGTCTTCGCGCCCTATGCGACGGCTTTTATCATAGCCGTTTTCTGTTCAAGCGTGATAGTCTTTCGCTTCCCGCCTGGCGCACTCGCGTTGTTGGAAATCACGCCGGCAGTACGATAAAAGATATGCCAAACCCACGCAGCCACAACTACGCAGCGACGCCGGCGATACGAAAAGAGGAGGGGGGGGGGGGAGGAGACGAAGGCGAAGGTGACGCAACCGCGTGCGCCGTGTGCATTGGGGTTCTTCTCGGGCTCACCGCGGATAGTCCGCGGATTCCCCGAAGCCATAGGGATACGTGGGAAAATCGAACGTCGATTTGCTTCTCGGGGAGCCCGCGGTGAGTCCAACACTGTAAATTGAAGGACCCCATTGTCTGCATGCCGTGCGCAGCGAGAGGAGGGTGGGGGCTTCGCGGGCGCAGCATCCGCATGGCGCGCCAGCCAGCTTCGCGCGCATGGCGGGAGTTTTGAACTGCTAATACAGTTGCCGCGTCACGCACTGTCTCAAATCCGTGTTGCGCACTGTTGTAAAATTAGCTCAAAATTTGATTTCTCAATGAAATTTGTTCGTTATATCCCGTAACGGGGAAATTTTACCTCGTTAAAACGAGGTTTTAAATACATTGGTTTCTATGGGGACTTTCAAGGGGAATTACGATTTGCTCGTTATATCCATTATTTCGTTTAGCCCGTCTCGTTATAATGAGGTTTAACTGTAGTAACGTTTGCCCAGAGGAGCAGGTATTCCACACCACAAGCCCTTGTATATGTACGGTTGTGAAAATTCATTGACACTGGCACCAAGCGCCACTTTAGTGAAGCAACCCACAGCTGCTGAACATTTTAACAGCGAAACTGTTTAAGCTGGAGCTTGGTCTGACGGTGTTAGCAAAAAAAAAAAAAAGGCGCCTCCTGTAAAGGGTGCACCACCGCAAATGGGGCATTATAACAGTGAAGCCAGCTTTTGGGCCAGCTCAAGTGCGAGCAGAAGGGACATATGCATATTGCACCCCGTACTATACCATTTCAAAGGTGTTAGTCTTTCTTGGGCTACTATAACAAACGAACAAAAACTGGCACAGCTTGCACTAGTGGTGCATGGAGAAACAGCATAGCTGGGCATCGACCTAGCTTCTGCCCTCCTGGGACCCGCTGTCAGTGTGGGAGACTGACCGGAACGGCCTAGTAAAATCCGGCTAAACTTGGCCTCCCCCATTAACACTTCGCCTAGGCTAGCAAGAACATCGCAAACTTTAGCAAAACTTAGCAAGGCGTAGCGAAACTTCAGAAAACCGGAAGAAGCTAGGTCACCCCCCAGCTTTGCCATTCCCCCCCTTGCACTAGTAGTACAAGCTGAGACAACTTTTCTTTTTTCTTACCAGCTTCAAGAAGCCGAAGTTTCCAAGCTTGTCACCGGCAAAGACAAGCGTCGTCGTGATGGAAGGGTGGACAGCCAGTCCGGTGATACGAGACGGCACCACTTTCTGTATGGTTGTGTCGTCGATGACCAGCTCGGACAGCCGGCTCAGCATCCTGCGAGCAGCAGAGGGACCTTCACGTCACGTTATGTGACAAGCACATTAACCAACTGGAGCAAGATTTTGTAGGCTCCACACAGACAAAAACGTCCCCGTGTTGTTTCGGGCCTTGTGGGAACTGAATGACTAAGGCAGGGGTGAGACAGCCCAAACAGATTTGGGAGCAGTTTCCGGAGAAGCAAAATTTCGATTTTGGAGCAGAAGAATCTTGATTTGGAGCAGTTAGGGACATTTAATACATCGTCTTGTGAGCTTAAAAAATCATTATTTCAGCAATTTGCAGGGTCAAGTGCACATTTCAATCAGTTTTGAATACACAGAACACTGATACAGCCTTACCTGAAAGAGTTTTTAGGAGTATCATAAAGAACTAACTGCCCTACCTTTTTCCTAACTGGTGATATTGTGTTGCGGCTGCACGCAACACTGACAACAAAGCTGCCGTTAACATTTGTGAGTTTTAGCAGCCCGTCTGTTCTGTTGGTTACTTCGTTACCGGGTTGACCAGGACCGGTCTGCGCCTGCGCGCGCGGAAGGGCGAGGAGGCGCGGACAAGGCGAAGGCAGGCCCGCGGAACTAATCCCCCTACCGCTACAAATGCCCAAGTGCCCAGACGAGTCCCGGGCAGCATGGTAACTATGTACACGACGGAACAGACGGACTGCTAAAACTCTTATCAAATTTAAGGGATCCGCAATTGTGGCATTTTTTTGGCGTTTTAATGCTAAAATTATTATTTTTGTAATCCCAGGCTGCATTGTACGAACGACTGTAGTCACGGCAACAGTTGAGCAACTTCGAGCTAACGGTCACATAGCCCAACCAGCCTACCCGTTTCAGTCCCCGGGGCGCAGGTTCACCCTATGGTCATTTGAGTAGCGTTACTGAATTTAGCCACCTAGATTTTGGCATTAAATTTCACTTGGCATACATCAAGTGTTATAGTCGCGTTCTATGGCAACTGTGTAGTCCTGCAGCTATTGGGCGCAGCCTGAACAGGTCGCGGCGCCGCAGCACAGCCCGCAACTTTCGTGCCCCCGAGGCTTGCGATCGCGCTTCGAAGCACAGCAGCACCTCAGCATTTTATAACACCACAACGAGCCAAAAAATTCACTTCACGAACCCGATTATAGACGCGCGCACCGCGTTTCGCACTAAAGGACAAACCACGCCGAAGTCGTAGGCCCCACATTTCAATGAACTTTTTTTCCAGCCGCGCAACTTCCTGTAATCTGGCACCAGTCTCAAACCATATCCCCGCGTTAAAGGAGCCATGCAGAAAAACACAACTTTGGTTCATTCAAAAGATTGTCTCGTTAGAATCATACTGACACCACTTTTAACGTAAACTTCGCTCAAATAAGCTACATAATTAGGAAAAACGGGAATGGTCATGCGACCCACCAGCTCATTTCCCGCAACAGAACCTATGATGTCACATGAGCTAAGCTCTGCGATTGGCGGAGGCTGGCAGAAGCAGACGCAAATTAGGTAGAGCTTACAAACTAGACGAACGAGCGATTTGCGCTTAAATTTAGGGCACATTCTTTACAAAGCAATAAGAATGATGGGACAAACAGTGGAAGTTACGAAAGCACATGTAAACATAGAAGTACTGATGCGTTCTGCTGTTCGTACTGCGCACAGCATGCTTGGTTTAGCTGCACAGCACTACGGGGCTTGGGGTTGTCTCAGACGACACTGGCCGATTGACGCAAGCAACGGTGTCTTACGTGACCCCATTTGTCGAGCGAGCACTGTTTCAGGGATCGAATATTTTCTCCCAGAACAAAAACAAGCCAGGTTTAAATGCGGGCAAAAACAAACCAAACGCTTGCCACGGTATGGTGGCGCCATCTAGGTTACGGAACGTAAAGAAACGCGGGAACAAACAAACACTGCTGTACAGGGTGGAGACAACCTTTGAACGATCCCGTGCCGCCGCAATTGGGCCAACGGGCTCAACGCGTTATTCTTTTCGTTTCCCACGAGACCTAGCAACGCGAAACAGACAATATGATTCAAACTTCTTCAGTAAACCGCGTTGCGGCGATAATTTTAGCGCGGTTTTGACACAATGACTTGCTTCGGCGGCGAGTGAGCAACCGAAAATGGCGGCGCCAGCGTATACGTCTCTACCCTGTACGGCGGATGCGTGAATGAAGGTACTCTAGGCTGCAGAGCGGTCGGTTCCTGTGATGTCATTTGGGACCAAGAAAACGCACGATTGAGCAGGAAAATCAAAATTTTAACCTAAATTGTGTTATTTCTCAGTGAATAAAGCACGCTTGTATCCGGACAAGCGCTGGGGGCACTATAAAACACAAAATCTTTCGAATAAAACCAACTTGCATTTTCTCTTCATGGCTCCTTTAACGTCCCTGTTCAGAGCCACAACAGATAGAATGAATAGACTGGAACCCAGCTGATAGCGCAAAATAAACCAGGGAAACTATCAGCGATGTGCACTGAGCGCATTGGTAGCAGCCAGATCAGGTGGCGGCCATGTTTGTTGCCACAGCAATGCCTAATCGAAAAGGCCGTTTCAGCGAACCCGGACGGAAAGCGAATAGAGTTTTAGAAGCTATCGCTTGCTTCGTTTCAGTCTTTCTATTTGTGCCATTTCTGTGTTTGCGATTGACCGACGATAAAAGCGGTGACTGGGATGCGGGAGGCTTTTGTCCCCGCCGAAACTGACATGAGCATCAAAATCCGTGCCGTTGAGGCTCTTCTGGAGCAGTTTGGCGCCATTTTCGCCGTTTTCGTGCTTTTGGAGCAGCTTGGCGCAGGAAAATGGAATTGTATCAAAACGGCGCAATATGCGCAGCTGTCTCACCCCTGCAATTATCGAAGGCCTCGTCAAATTTCGACAAATAACGCGGCAGCGACAGCAATGAGAGCGCACGCACGCCTTGGCGTTCCTCGTCAGGGGCTGGCTCATAACATGACCGAGCTCCTCCATTGCGAGCTCCTCGCAGAGGCAAGACGTGGAGCCCTCGTCGACACCCTTCTCCAGGACCTCGACAAAGTGGAGCGGCCCCTCCTTCTTGACCACTGGGGCCGGTTCCTGCACCACAACAAACCACACAGCAACTTGGGGATTTCTAGCCTCAAAAAGTTAAAATGCCAGCAACAAAGAAAACAAAATATTACGGTCATGCCCTCCTATCATAAAATTGGGGGGAAACTTTGAAAAGTTTTACTGTGAGAATATACAAAAATAAAACCGTGAACTCCATAAACGAGACACAAAATTTGAAGAAACTGCTCAAAAAAGGAGGGATCTAGCTGGTTTGCAGAGTAAGTTTAGTTCGTAACCCACTTTCTTAGTGTAGAAGTTAACACTTCTTCAAAACCAGAAATGTGCATTAAAAAAAATGGCGCATTCCTTTCACCCTCCTCTTCACACAAAACTGGAAAGGGCATTTAGCAGCAGCAATGAACACGCAAGTCTACAGGGAGCCATTCATTAGATTGCGAGCATGCGCACCCTACAAAATGTGCCATAACAAAAGGGCAAAGCCTCCAGTAACCTTAAAACAGGTCCATGTTGAAAGTGAGAAGAGCAAGATGGCATGAAACAGTCATTAGTTCGTGAGGCATCAAAAGGGATACCTGGCGTGTTCATCACCTGCTCGTTTCTAAGCTTTTTCTCACATAAACTTGCCTAAATGGGTGGTAGGTGCATTAAAATTCAAGAATGAAAAAAAAAAAAAAAAAGAAACCAAAGCCAGAATATTGTCCTGTAGAGCAGACAGGCCTTGTCACCTGATAGAACATGCTTTCGACGAGAGGAGCGACCGGCTTGTTCTGCAGTCGCAGGCTCTTCCTGGCAGGCAGTTTTTCTGCCTTGGGTTTCTTCCTAAGAGGAATTTAAAAACGGAAAAAGCAGTGAGGCAGGATATTGCGCGACTAGATAGAGGCACAAGCAGCATTCCAACACGGATCTCGAGGGCATAATCTCAGTTTGAGAGTACTCAGGGTTCGTACAGGCTTCAAAAGCAAAAATTCACGGGTTTTCAAGGACTTTCAAGAACCACAAAACACATTTTCAAGGTCCCCGACTAATGTTTTATTTGGGATTATTAATAACTTTTCCAACACAATGCAAACGTTTTTTATTGCACAATATCTAAGCACATTAGTGCACATTTAGATAGGTGCTAACAGGTTCGTAAATGCTCCCTCAGCTTCATTTTTTTATTTCATGGCTGGTATTTAGAGGTTTTTCTTTTTTCGCTGTGTTTTGCTGAGACTGATTGATTTCAAAACTTAGTTAATGCTGCGTGCATCTCCTGCTTTGTCAGCAAGAGTATCAGCTGAAATTAAATCGAGCAAGTGTTGCTTCAAGGCAGGATGAACTATACACGTCCACCATTTTCACGTAATAGCAAACGTCGATGGAGCGTATGAGGAACAGCAAACATGCAATGAGCAACCATCCATAGACTAGATGGAAGATGCAAGATAGAGAACAGAAGCTGGCTTTCACTGGATTGTATTGTGATATAGATTGGAATGACAAGTGCCTGCTCTTAATGTTGCTTCGTAATAATGAAAATCTACCAAACTTGTAATTTCATGCAATACACTGAAACTTGATTGTTACAATGTTTTTTTTTACATTTGTTAACACCTAAAATCCAGGACAAACACTTTAAATTCTTGTGAAAAGACAGGGCCATTGATTCTCTCCGGAAAAATCAAGGGTTTTCAAGGACCATTTAAAAATTCCAGGACTTTCCAGGCCTTGAAACTGACACTTCTAAATTCAAGGGTTTTCAAGGTTTTCAAGGATCCGTGCGAACCCTGGTACTGCAGTACTGCAGACAGAAAAGACTTTACAGGTCACCACGACTGGACAAATCAATCAGAATGGCCCAAGCAGTGCTCACGTTGAAGAAGGCCTTGAGGGCTTGGATGATGCTGGTGTCGGAGGGGGCACCAGTCCTGCCTTCAGCTGCACACAGAGAAAGCAATAAGCCAAATTGTCACATATTTTACATTAGCTGGCGCCCAACAGAACGTGACATGAGCCAGTAGTGGTGCTGGTGTTAACACGTGAACCTAGTCGCGTGTGTGCCAGCAAAATTGCTCCCCCCCCGATTGACACCATTTTACATCTGTGTGCGAAAAAGCACCCTGAGTCACCAAAACTTGTGTCCTTCGGAAACTGGGGGATCGGGCGCAAAATGTCTCTCCTTGTAATCCAAAGGCCTTTAGGGAAAATGGCATCGTCCAAAGAGGCCTCCAAAGTGGCTCTCCTTCAAAATTCTTTAAACAAAGCTGACCACTCAGTCACATGCTCTCGGCCGTCCATAAAAAAATGAAAAACGTCACCTGTTACGGTTCAAGTTGGACACAAGCTGTTCGGCTGAGCCCCTCTGAAATTGCCATCCCGTCTCTTAACCTCGGGAAGTTACTCACGAGAGCTCTTGTCTTCATCCTATTCAGCAAGGCGTTTTATGTTCGACTAAACATATAATAGTACATATTCTTCTGACAGTTGATAAACGTTTAGGAACTTTTTTGCTGCATTCCCAGGATTGCTTGCATAGGATGCTTCCCCAGAAAGGACTTCCATTTCGAGCACGTTCTGGTTTCCCTTTTGATACAGTTTTGCACATTCCCTAAACTCTACAGATATGCTAGTTAGCAATCTTACTAACATTACTACATAACAGCTAAAGCTTAGATTTCAGGCAGCCTTAGGAGCTAACATTTATGCATAACGCTGCAACGCAGATATTGTTGGAGAGGTAAGACAACCGAGATGAGACGCTTACTTTGTTGAACCCAAGAGACTGCAGGAAGGCCATCTTTTCGCTGATGTTTTTTTGGATGAGTGACCGGTACGCCTCCTCCTTTTCCTGGAGTTTGCGGCGGGGATTTCAAAAGCGTCAGGAGGAATAAGCACAAAAGGTAGACACGGCAAAGCAATAATTTTCAAAGAACTTGATTCAGAGACGATGCACGCCTGAGATGATGCACGCACGATGAAGCTCGCAAAGACAGAAACAACCCATCAAGAGATGGCTGTTCAAAGATAGATACCTTTTCAACAATCGGCTCTTCTCCATTTTCAACGTCACTCGCTGACTTTGGCTTTTTCTTGGCCAGACCTTCTTCACCGTTGTCCTGTAAACGCACGAACAAAGGAGGCCCCTCAGTTACGAGAATGCTTTTGACGATTCAAGACGACTTGCACATGCGATCTTGTAATTAGATGATCACATACACCTGCTCTTCACCCCACAATTTCTTGCAGAAAATACAAATGACGAGTACAGCTCACCCAATGCCTTTTAGTCTGTTCAAGCTACTGTGGATACATTTATTCTGAATATGCTAAACCCTGAATGTTTCAAGCACATCTGTGGCTCAGTGCTACTTGGAAACAACATCAGGTGGCGCAATGAACATGTCAAAAGCAGCCAAAGTAACCAAAACAGAGGCAAGGCAGATAGAAACGAATAAATGGAGAGAAAAAATGGAACCTAGAATGTCAGAAATGTACAGGGCTGAGAAATTGTACATCAGAAAGGAAAATTTCTACGATGATTCCCAGGGCAGTGCTTTGCTTTTTGAGGCTAGAGCAGGTTGCTTGTGAACTAAGAGCTTTGTGGGGAAGTATACACAAAATGATGGGGGTATGCATGGTCTGCGGAAAATAAACAGAAACTATGCGGCACATAGTGTTAGAATGCTAGGCTACCCATCCAAACCTATATGAGGGAAATATTCAGCTTCCAGGAGCCCTAGGATTTAAGGGTAGCACAGAGGGAGTTGATTTCAAGGCTGTCAAGGCGACGAAAAGAAGATTAGAATGCTTGTGGACAAAAAGCAGAGAGGGAAATATTGCCTAGGACAGCTACCACCTGTAACAGAAAAAATAAGTATTTTGTGCCTGTGCGAAAAGCAGCGCTAGTATTAAACGAAGAGTATAAAGCATAGGTATATTAGTTTTTCTTTGGTAAGAAGGCATGTCATCAAAGGGGATACAAATGCAATCATAATCATCATCAAACAAATTATTTCGCTGAAACACAGCCTTTTTTTTGTGGATGCACTTTGCTTTCAAAATGAAGTCTACCTGCTACAAGGCCAGTTGTTATCTCACTCAGAGCAGGGGAAGCAAAAAGGTGACCAGTTTCTAAGATTGGTTGAAATACTTTAATACCATTCCACGAGTGTATCGGTACTGTTGAGAAGTGGAATTTGTATGAAACAATTTTCTACGAGTTTTGAGCTCGGACAAAAGCAGATTTCGCAAATTTTGGGAGAATTTCGCAAATCACAAGTACGTTTTTCTGTTCGTTTCAGACTCCCAGACAAATAAGCAGTTTCATGCTTGTCTGCCCATCCGTGTGCTTGGAGCGTAGCCTGTCAATGGCTTAGCCAAGATTTTATTTTGAGACGGGCTTTTTAACACTTCACCCCTTCAACAAAGGGAGCATTAGGTTGCCTTACAGGTCTCACTGGTAGAATCCGAACGAATTTCTGACAGACAGACTTTCGACTTATATCTGTGCCACAGGTACACGAAAAATGACATTAAGTGTTTAAGGCCTTAAGATACCGAATGACTGTAGCTTGGCGGGCCGTGCTACACGTGAAAACGCAGACATTAAATGTGTTAGGCATGATGGTGATCATGACCAAAAAGAGAAATTCACTCTTATTTTAGAAGTCTTTAACTTAGAGAAAAACGTCTTACAAGGGTTAAAAATGTTTTGTGTGAAAGAAAACGATATGAGAAATAGTGTTCTCTTAAAAATGGTGTGAGCCATTTCTAAAAGTGGCTTCAGCAGCTGCCGTCGCCTGCCAGCAGTAGCCAAATCTGAAAAATTTAACACGACGAGTAACACGATGTTTTGCCTTTTGCCACTGTTTAGTGAACTTCGTCTTAGAACTTCGCCACCAAGAGTGCACATAAAATCGTCTTATTTCGAAGTTCACCTACGTTTTTGCGTCATCACTCTGGTGCTGAGAGTTTCATTGGTTTGATTTGGTGCTCATTGCGTTCGAGAGTAAGCAGATTTAAGGTGTCCGTGAAGGTGAATAGTTGTGCGGAACTCCTTAAACCAAAAATGACATCAGAGCAAATGGCATTAGATTTTTGCGTGTAGCAGCGAACTAATGGAATTAAAATTCAAGGCATCAAGCACTTAATGAAATTTTTAGTGCACGTGTGGCACGGGTATTACACCGTGATCAGAAGAGATTTTATCAAAAATGGCTTAAATTAATTACAATTAACTGGCACAAGCAACGAATGCAGTTAGTATGTACCCAAAAATTTTTTAAATGTCAAATCAGGACTGAAACACGCCACAGGCTCCAGAATCCGGAACCACATTGACCTCCCAAGAGAACATCCTCCAGAATGAAAACTGAAACCTCGCGCGATGTAACTGCATACCTGTGACGCTTCTCGCTTTGTGGGCAGAGACTTTTTGCCTTTGGTACGGGCCTTTTTCTTCTCGGCATCTTGACGGGCTTCCTCGATGCGCTCGCGTTCCGCTGCTTTTCGAGCCTTTTCGCTGCGTTTTATGGTCAGCCGTGCCTGTCAAATGGAGTCAGGACACTTCGGTCATTTCGCGCCATTTCACAACGTAGGAAAGAAATTGATGAATTTATTAATGAAAACTGCATTTGAGGACTGGGCAACGATTGTAGTTCGCCCGTCTATGACATCGAGTTTCGAGTGAGTAATGCAAGGGAGAATCGCTCGCAAGAAACGACATGCGCACAAGAAACTGTCAGAATCGAAAGCCTCCGGGAAAACTTACCGAAATCCTCGGCTGCTGGCCGTAGAACGCCGAGACACTGTTCATTGTGGAGCTGAGTTTGGGAATCAATCGAAAGAGCAATTTTCGCAGACACGCGTTCAAACTGAAGCCGTGTCAATGGAAGTAAACACAGCTAATGCACGTGTTGCATGCTACAACTTGCCAGTCCGCGCAAGGCGACCTTGGAACCTCGGTTTGCGCGCCAAGCCAGACAAAGTTCTGCCAGTTATGCGACCGGTCGACCGCAAATTTGAGGATTGTTTCAACAAAATTTTTTTTATATTCAAAGGAAAATAAACAAAATGATAAAATTCATATCGCAGTGTTGAGCTGTTTTTGCAAGCATTTCGCAAATAAAGCTCGTTCTTTTTTCTGGTTTTACTTGTTTTTATCCGTCGCCAGAAGTCGCGCCCATCGCGTCAACATGGCGGTGGGCGTGTGAACTGGCGGCGTGTCGCAGTTGACTACCGAAACTGACGATCGCAATCTCAATTACGCTGATTATTTCACGCTACTTGTAATCGATTCCACCGCTCGTGCGTGCATGCCCCGTATCGAAGTTCGCAATGGACCACAAAGAGCAGCTGCTCGCGCTGAAGGTGATGCGGCTGACGCGGCCCTCCCTGTTCACGACGCTGCCCGTCGTCTGCGACTCGCGCGACATTCCCGGCAGCATGTGGATGCAGGAGCTCAAGCAAGACCTGGGCGCGCCTCTGGGACTCGAGCTCTTCGGCACGGGTAGCTTTCTCATGCTTCCCCAGAGCTTCGGCAACATCTACCTGGGCGAGACTTTCTCATGCTACATGAGCGTCCACAACGACAGCCAGACCACGGTTCGCGACGTGTCCGTCAGGGCCGAGTTGCAAACCGACTCGCAGAAGGTGTTCCTGACGGGCCGCACCGAAGGCGCCGGTACTGTCGCCGAGCTCGCGCCGAACTGCAGTATCGACGAGGTGATCCACCACGAGGTGAAGGACATCAACACGCACATCCTTGTCTGCACGGTCAACTACGCGACGCAGGCAGGGGAGAAACTGCACTTCCGCAAGTTCTTCAAGTTTCAGGTCAGAAAAAAGTGGCGTCTTATTTCACGGCAGCCGTGAGAATTACGTCCGGGAAATTCTCACGGCAGTTTCCATAAAAGCTGGCTGGCCTAAAACCTCCTGAACAATATTACGTCCCAACGTAACCTAACCTAACATAACCTCGCCGAACGCGTCGTAAAGTACCCAAATCCAGCTCAACTAAATCTAACCCAGCCCAACGACACAGAACACAACCTATATTAAACGAAATTCAACCCATTCTAGAAGCCCTGTGCGTCGATCTCTTGATAGTAAAAACCAGAGTAACAAAAACAATAACAAAATCACGATGACCCAAAAATTCTGAAAGCTAAAAAAAATCATCGCATTGTTGGATTCGAACCTGAGCCTTTTCGTTTAAAACCAAGTTCTAGCACCACAGCACTACAGGGGCAGCTGAAACACGGCTTTGTAGCGAATATTTACCCCGTAGAATCTCCGCGTAGCGTGCTTAGGCAATGAGAGGTGACTGCCATGAGAAATTTCTGACGGTAATTGTCACGGTTGGTGGGATAATAGACTACCTTATGGCTAACAGGAGTGCTTACACATAACTTGGGCTTTTCAATTTTTCGTTCTTCTCTGGTCTTGTTCTTTGCTCTGGAAAGGCTGTCTATGTTACGTGTTGCTGATGGTGACTTGCAGTTCCCTTACCAGTTTTTGTTTCGACTGCTAGCCCAAAGCAAGTCATGGGCACGTTACCAGTAAAAAGTAACAGTGTTAGTTACCTTTGCCAAAAAAGTAACCCTGTTACTGTTACAGCTACTGATTTTCCAAGAGTAACTTGTTACAATTAACTGTGAAAAAGTAGCGTCGTTACTGCGTAAAACTAAATTATAGATCAAAAACAAAGTGATAGAGTTTATTTGATAGAAACATACCAAGACATGCAGGTATACAAGAAACTGCATATTGTAAAACCCTAGGCGAAGGATCATTAAAGGGCCGGGGCACACTCAAGCCCAATTTAACACCAACATTCGTTGTCGGGAAATCTATTTGCAAAACTCGGGGTCAGCTAAAACGAATTCTCAGAGTTGGCATCCATGAGCATTCCTCTTTTTGGAGGTCTAATTGCCACTTTCTTTTTCTACTTTCCGCTCGACTCAAAACGAAAGAAGTTTTAAGAAATCGCCCTAGCTACCGACCTCCATCCTCAGTCTTCTGCAGAGAAAATCATCCTCTTAGCAGCATCCTCTCCTAAACGGCAAGGGGAGCCGTGTTGTGAAAAGGTGCAGAGAGGAGAGGATGGGGAAAGAAAATAGCCAAAAAAAAAACAGAAAGCATGAACTGTACATCGGCCTTTATGGAGTGTTTATGTTGGATAATTTTTATAAAAATGAAGCAACTGTAACTGTATTTCCCATTACAGTTACTGTGCAAAAAATTAAGTGTTATAGTTACAAGTTCCTCTGGCCTAAAAGTAGAAGTAATAATTTACCGGTAACGCGTTACTAGTTATTTATTTATTTATTTATTTATTTATTCAGCTCACTACATTTTACTAGAGGGCATTGGTGTAGGAGATACATAAAAAGTGTTCAGCCCAGAAACGGAATCATGAATCTCGTACTAAACAAAACTACACAAAAATAAAAATCAGCAGATGCATTTTTAAAAGCTTGAAGCAAAGAGCATTGTACAACACCAAACAACAATGGAGCTAAAGGTAAAAAAAAAAAAGAAGAGAAAAAAAGGAAAACAAGACGAAAGGCGAGAAAAAAGAAAAGGACATCCCGTAAAACGAGTCACAGCGGTCATCAAACATTGCAATGGGCAGCAATACGCAGCAGCAATAATGAATAAAAAAAATAAAAGCATAATTGACAGGAACAAGATCACGGCAATTCAAGAAACACCGTTTTCGATGTAACTAGTTACTGCAGAAGACTGCCCAAAACAAAGGCAGGAGAGGGCGCAGACGGGGGTAGTGTTACGACTGATTTTGCATCACATTCTTTTATCGGAACAAGGTGCAAGTCTTAGGTGAGCCCCATAAATTTCAAAAACAAAAGGGGCCTAAAGCAACCCTCGTACACCCAGCCAGATTGTCGGTTTAGTTTCGCCGCAGACAGAAGGTCTAAAACTTTGTGGCGAGAAGGGGACAAGGGAAGCGACCATCCACACCAGAACTATATTTTGTGCTTGGTTCCCAACATACATGTTGTCGCTAACTAGGCAGGAGCATACTATTGCGATTATAATGGTTAACCTTCATCCCAAATCTCCATTTATGTGGCATCTGGCCTGTATGACTTCACAGAGCAACCTTGCCGCTGTTTCCTTACGTCATAGGACCACAATGAACTTTGTTTGAAATTGCTTCCAAGCGTTGCTTGACGCGGACCATATGTTTTTAGAAGTAAGA
The DNA here is from genome assembly GCF_048455015.1 of Haemaphysalis longicornis. Taxonomy (NCBI): domain Eukaryota; kingdom Metazoa; phylum Arthropoda; class Arachnida; order Ixodida; family Ixodidae; genus Haemaphysalis; species Haemaphysalis longicornis. Next base: position 111,654,246 of record NW_027526225.1, read on the forward strand.
TTTTGGTACTGCTGCTACTTTAATAGATTAATTTCTTTAATAGGTTGCTGGCATCAATCATACCTCCACTCTGAATGCAAACGTTCTTCATTTAAGTCCTGCAAAACATTAAATTCTAGTTACAACTGTTTGTTCATTTCAGGTCTACAAACCACTCGATGTCAAGACGAAGTTCTACAACGCCGAGTCAGACGAAGTCTACCTAGAAGCGCAGCTTCAAAACATCACCTCGTCGCCCATAAGCCTCGAGAAAGTAGCGCTCGAGCCGTCGCCGTACTTCAACGTTTGCCAGCTCAACTCCTGCGGTGACAGCCAAAGCATCTTCGGCCCGGTGAATTTCCTGAACCCGCACGACACGCGGCAATATCTCTTTAGCCTGTCACCCCGGACGTCACCCGAATCGGGCGAAACACCGCCAGACTCGACCGCACCGCACCCGGAGAGACGCAGAAGCGGCGTCACGAGCATCGGTAAACTGGACATCGTCTGGCGGTCAGCGATGGGCGAACGCGGTCGCCTGCAAACGTCTCAGCTCGAGCGAATCGCACCGGGCTACGAAGACATCAAGCTCACTATCGAGTCGGCACCAAGTAGCGTCAATTTGGAAGAACCGTTTGAGATTGCGTGCTGCGTGACGAACACATGTCAGAGGACAATGGACTTGGTTCTGGTGCTCGAGAACGTGCCCTCCTCGGGCCTCTTGTGGCAGGGCATGTCAGGCCAGAGCTTGGGCAAGTTAGAACCTCACGCCACCGTTCGCATCAAGCTCGAAGCGGTGCCTTTTAGGACGGGCCTCCAGGGAGTGTCGGGTATCAAACTTTCGGACACTTACCTGAAGCAGACGTACGACTACGACGACATTGCCTGCGTGTTCGTGTGCGCGAATGGAACGACAGTGTCCTGCTAATGACGGCGTATTTCTGCCGCAGTTTTCGTTTGGTGTGTTTGTGGATGCGATTATTGAAGTGCGGGTGTTGATTTTTGTTGTATGGATGGGAATTTACGATATGAGAAGTACTCCTTTGTCTTTATTCCAATTTAACGGATTTATATGCATTCCTAGGGTGCAATCTTACGTTACTGTTCGCTGCTGTTCCATTTGTTTCCTGTTAAAAATGGAAAAAAATAAACGAAATGTGGATTGTAAAAGGTCTTCAACTGAAGTCAGTCTTAAAGAGGACTTTGGTTGGGCAAGTTAGTGAGCAAGGATAGTTAAGCAATCTGCACACAAAAGATGAGACACAAAGAGGTGATCGGTTGGTAGTAATCCTTTATTTGAGCGAAAGGTGAAAGACCGATGCGGGGAGAGGAGTTAGTGGGAAAAAGAGTCAGTCAGTTCTGTACGGAACGGGACCCCAGCTAAACCACCCATGCCATCCCCTCTTAATCAAAATAAAGTGCTATTTCATGAAATTATTTGTTTATTGATGTGTACAGATGAAACAGCGCTGCACTCGCATCCAGTTTATTTCTTGAAAAAAAAAAAATGCACTCTATACTCACACTTCAGTTACCGATGTGTTGAAAAGTGATCTTATCAAATGACACCATAATTGAAACAACTATGCAGTAGAAAACCATACCATCAGCAAAGTTGCTATACGAGGGTATCGTTTAAAAGGTGGTTTCTCATTCATGCAGGGCTATTGAGGCCGTGCTGCTGGAGCAATTGCAGTGTCGTATGTAGGGTGCCTCTATAATCTCTCTAGTCATTTCGTCTCGTTTTTTCAAAAGCAGTGTTGTGTCTTGGAAAAACTGGCGCACAATCGCAGGCGCTGGTGCTGGGCCAAGGGGGAGTCTTTGTATATGTGTTCGCAAGATAATGGTAGCATTTACACATCCCTTTAGGGATCCAATGAACATGCCCCTGTTTGTACATTCCAAAGCAACTTAACAGGACTTTACATTGTGTTCCGAATTCTTGATGAAAGTGAACGGATCATTCACTTAAAAATAAAAGAAAATTATTAGGTCGATATCCCAAATTTTGTCCCTAGTTCTGTGGACTCTACTGAGGAATGTTACCAAGCATTGGAGCTACCTTTAAACCAAATTTGTTTCTGTTTTCGGAATGTACAAAAGCTGCCAACCTTGTGGATTACTTCTTTATAGCAGAAATTTGCTTTGCAGCATAGCACGGTGATTACAAGACGAACGGTGCTGGGGCACGCTATTATCCTATACAAATTGGAATAGGGCAGGATGATGCAGTCAACCAGCCCGTGTTCATAGTTTCATGGTCAACCGGGATGGAGTTTCACTCTTTCCAGAAGCCATTTGCTGGGTTACATGGAGACCAGGACAAATCCGTAAATAACGGATATCTGTTCACGATGCCAATGGTGCACAGTATGGGCAAGTAGACACAAACGGCTCGCATTAATACATTGGTCGTGTGCGTAATAGGCGACGCGAGCGCCCCTACAACGCAAACCCTCACAAGCAGCTGGAACAAGCCCAGGGGGTATCACTTTAGTGTTGAAATGAGCACATGCGTAGTGTGCCGAAGGATCTCTCTGTAGACGACAATTTGGGAAATAAGGTGAAGTAGCAAGGGCACAGGTGTCACTGTACTCGTCTCTTGCTGTCCGAAAGTTTGAAGTCTGTGTAGCCCAGATGATCTCTATGTAGGCTGTAAGTGGATGGCTTGTGGCAAGAGCACTTGGTGTAAGATTTGATCAGAGGCAGTTGCTGTCAGGTTAAAACCATGCTAGTAATTCACCGCATTTAGCAGTGCGGACTTGCCAGTATCGGCAAATAGGTAGGGAGGACAGTGTGAGGGAAACAACTTCTTAATGTGCTTTTTTCGTTTAAAAGTATGCATAAATCGGCCAAGAAAAACTTGCAGTGTGGCTTGCAATTTTGTAAAGTAATAGTAATGCACCTCAGTGTCCTATCAAGGTAACCACATATGTCGCTGGTCAGCAGACTCTTCTATTAAGGCTAGCTTGTTCTTGTGTGGGAAACGGGCATTAAGTGAGGAGGGTTAGTAATTATTTACATAGCTTGTCAGTTGGTGATCTTTACTAAACAAGTGCACTCAACCTGTGCACTCAATATTTCAACCTGTGAACATCGCACGTAGCTCAAACTGCACACGTGTAGTAAACACTTATTGAAAGTTATTTCACGGGCTGGATAAAGTAGGTTGGATAATGAGGATGGCAGATGAAAGGGGTGGCTCACCAACCATTCTCTAATTTTCGTAGCTGCTGGCTGCTAGAAGCTACCAGCAAAAAAAATTAAATTCGTTCCACTCAGTGTGAAAGCTGTCGGAAGTGCAGAGCAGTGATTCGCCATAATGGGCTGTAGCGTTGTTATCTCTCACTGCTACCACCTCATGCAATTCAAATTTCCCACCTTCGCAGTGCTCGCGCGCGCCCTGCCTGAAACTGCACCAGCGGGAGTTCTGTCATTTTTGTGCTTGCTCCTCCCGCACGTGCCGGCGTTGCACTGCCACTTTTTTTCGCTTACTATCGTAAAAAAACCAACTCAACGAGCGTTCCTAACTTAATGAACGCGGGCGCTGCCAGTTAATTACTATTATTTGCCTCAAATGTACCTACAGTTTTCTTTGATCTAAACAATGGGGAGATGTATGACAAGTGCCAGCGGTTCACGAGTTTCAAATTCTTATGACTATACAAACCGCTTGGCTTTCAAAGCCTCTGGGTTACGCCGTGACGACGGAACGCCGTGTGGCTCTACTTGGGTCCAGCGAGCAAGCTACGACGACAAGGCGAGCCCCTAAAGTTTTCTGCACTTAATACCTCCCAGTGTTTGCTTGCTGAATTGGCAGTGTGGAGTAGTTGAAAATAACGAGACACCAGCTTGTAGAGTCCTGGTTTTATTGGCTAGAGATATAAGCATGCTTGTAAGACTGGCCGACAAACTCGAACTACACACATATGTATATATATACTTTTTTTTCTTGCAGTAATTCTCATCTATATAGAAGGGAATGTATCACAAAAATATACAAGAGTCGAGGAGGAAAACGAAACACTTCGCGATTGCCTGCACAGAATGGGCGGTGTTCTCCAAACTGAGCTAAACATGGCTTTTTCTTTATTTTTTTTGTACAAACATGGATAACACAATGTGAAAGAAAAAAAAACAGGTTACACGTCTTGTGTGGAATGACTTTGCCTAGCACACACTGCTGCCAGAGTGAGCAGTATGTCTGATCGCATGCCTTCCCCAACCCCCAAAAAAGCAGTGCTAGGTTAAAACTAGCAAACTGAGATGTCTTGATCCATTGCCGTATGAGATGCCTACTTAAGACCATACCTTGACTCCTTACTCCAGCAGTTTTCTTGGGTGCTTACTGAAAACTTTGCCAACACAGGACACTTGAATCTACACTTAAGATAGCATGGCAGAAAATTTGCTCGTCGGAAATCTAACACAAAATTGAAATGCGACTGTGGCTACCATTCTACTTATAGTGTGAATGACCACACAGCAAGGCAGTCACCTGAAGCAGCTACTTCTAATGCTCGTTTATCACCATTTTTGTAGGTCTAATCGCAAGCATCAAACCAGAAAAAAAAAAACCCACAAAGTAATCTGATTAAAGCAGCTTGTCTAAATCTCCAGTGCTGTCAAGAAAGAGTGCAGTGATTTATTTTGAGAAGTAACGCGTGGTTGAAAGAAATTGCTGAAATTTCATCAAATGTGACTTATTTGTACGAAACTGAAAAGACAGATCTTGGAGCGAAGAAGTGCTTCATCTGCGTAAAGTCAGCGCTGATGTGAAGCGCTTGCTTGCAGGAGCAAAGCCTTGCAAGATTTCTTGTTTTGCTTAGAACTTTCACCTGAATGAATGCACAGCCGCAAAGTTAATGAAAAGGAACACCATAGCTCCTCCATATTCCTGGCGACATCTAGTGATAGCCCTTGACGAATAGGTGTGAGACAAGGCGTTTGCGTTCGGCCAATGCCAACTTATAAATGGCTCTTTGTGATGAACTATGAAGTAGATTATGGTTACCCGATCACACATGTAACCTTGCAGTTCTTGCCAGCAGCTGTGGATAGATACAGTTGTTCGTATGCTACCGAAGCAGCCTGCTTGTTTCCTCTCAAATTTTTGCTGCTCCATACACAACTCAAATGGTGCAATTGTCAACTGCAGTGCTTCACATAGGTACAGTATTTGTCAAAATTTCCTAGGCCAAACCTAAGCCTTCCAGACCACAAAGAAATCAAGGAATAAAGAAAGGTGTTTTCTCTAGCTTTCCGGCATAAAACGTTTCAGCTTCGCTCGAGGCGTAAGCTTGTACTTTTTTGTAGCCTGTGCTCTTTTGTCATGGCCTAGAAAATTTTGACAGACTGTACATGCTTGAGGGTGCCAAAAGACATTACGCTCCAATACACACACACAAATCTCAGTTTTAGCAACACAAAAAAAAAAGGGGGGCTTTCCCGAAGAAAAATGAGCATTTTACACAAACACTCCAGGGCTTTATCTTTTTCTCTGTTGAGGGCAGCGGAGAATCTATGCCGTTCAGACCTGGTCACTCGTGAGATAAACTTAAGTCAGGTTGAGTGACACCGCCTTTAAAAAGCAAACTCAAAGCTGGCTTCCCTGCAAAGCAGTCCTCCTGCTCACACAGGCGTCAAAAAGCGAATAACACGTGAAAAATGAGAGAAGAAAAAAAATAAACGAGTGTCTCCACTCTGATCACAGTGCTGGAATGACGTAGTAGTGACTGTGCATTCGGCGCCACTACATGTTAGCCAGCACACTCTCCGTGCTCCTTTCCGGGGCTTGGACCTCAATCCAGTCTCTTTCTTGCACAAGCCCGTCAAGCTGAAGACGAGGACAGAGCCAAGCCGAGCCAAGAACAAGCCGAGTTTCTGGAATGGTGGCTGGCTCAGTCGGCGCCCACGATGCCTTCCTCGCTGGCGTTTGGAATGGGCGGGTGCATCACTTTCTTGGTGATTCCTGGGCTGGTGCTCAGGTAGGGGAAGCCGTTGACCATGACGCCGTGCGTCGGAGTGTTCAGTGGCGACGGGAACGGCGAGTTTGTCGGCGATGGAGTCGTCGGGTTGGACCGAGGCGACAGGTGTCCGCCGGAGCGAAGCGACTTGAGCGCCGAGTGGATCCGGAAGTGGACCAGAGACTCCAGCAGGTAGTCGCGGTAGTTGTTCCTGCGCGGGTGTCAGTAAAGTCAGTTTTAGTTTGTTAAGGTCACAGTTCTTGTAGGGGTATAATGGGGATAGGGGGAGCGACACACTGTTTGATCAATCATTATATTGTGTTAAGGACATAGTAGAAATTAAGAAAAAGTGGGTGTGGGCAGGGCATGTAATGCGAAGGCAAGATAACCGTTGGTCATTAAGGGTAACAGAATGAATCCCTAGAAAAGGAAAGCGTGGCAGGGGGCGGCAGAAAGTTAGGTTACAGATGAGATCAAGAAGCTTGCGGGGACAAATTGGTCGTAGTTAGCACAGGACCGGGGTAATTGGAGATCTATGGGAGAGGCCTTTGCCATGCAGAGGGCGTATATAGGCTGATGATGATGATGATGATGATGATGATGATCGCCTAAACATGGCATCGTTTGCAATCACAGTGTACTAATTGCAAGAACACAAGAAAGCAGGGGGAAATTTGTTGTAAGAAAAGAGCTTTCAGGGTGAATAACTGGCTCCGCATCCTTGTATAAATTCTTCTCCCACTTTGATGTCTCCGACTTCCCCCTCTGTGTTTCGTTAATCTTACACCATCAGCGTAGCCTGATAACAGTGATCTACTGCTTGGTTTCTTTTTCCGCTGTTCGTGCCTGCACCTTGAAGAATCTGAGTATGTGAGTTTCTTGCTATGGCAGACACTGACCTGGCCTGGTCGAGCCACTCCTTGGCCTTGGTGTACTGCTTCTGCTGCATGAACAGGAAGCCAAGCTCGGCAGCGGCGAATGGCAGCAGGTATGTGTCCTCCAGGATCTGCTCTTGGCTGCAAGTCATGAACAGCAGGAGGAGGCAGGATCGGTGTAGGGCATCGCGACGGTTCATTTCCCACGCAAAACTTGTGGCTCCAAAGAAACATTTGTTCGAACATTATGACCTACCATATTTTTGCACATATTACCCGCACCAAAAATGCAAAAATTTCAGCTGCAAAGTAGGGGTGCAAATAATATGCGGGGTTATTTCCTTTAGTGCACCTTCACAGCAGTGCGCGTTGTGCCGTGAAGCTCCTACGCGGTAACACTGACTAAGCCTTCCATGGCAGCGATTGCGCAAAATATACAAAGACAAAAAAGAAAAAAACAAGGACGAGCGCACTCCAACAACCGAATTTTATTAGTGAACTGTGACTTTCGCCTTGCAGTCAGTGTATTCTACTTGCTAAATATACGCTTTTTCCGTCTACATAGTATGTGATGTGTTGCTTGAGCAGTAGCTTTGGTGCAGCCTTTCCTGTATCAAATGTGCAGGCAATACGTGAGGATGTTTTTTTTTTTTTTTTTTCGGCGGGCTGAAAGTGGGGGTGTGGATTATATGCAGGGGCGGGTTACATGCGCGAAAGTACAGTATCCTCATTATCAATATTCACACAAAAATAGTGACAATGACCACAGTTCGTGATGTATGTACGTCACGATGCACGCCATCTCTGTGATGACAGTTCATCACACGAATGAAAACCTTGTCGTCGTTGTCGGCTTGTCGGTTTGGTGGAAAGGCGCCTCCTTAATAGCAATAGCCATGGGCAGGATTACGGAGGGAAGAATGGGAGAAGATAAGAGGTACATCTGACAAAGGAGCTTTGAGGCGGAACGTGTTATCCAGGGGCTGTTGAGCATTATCATATATCTTGTCGATATTCGGGTGTTGCACTGAGATTAGCTGCTGATAAAGCACACAGGGTATCGGTGTAAATTTCAGGCTGCTTTGATAAAATAAAACATAACGCTCTATGCTTTGTGATAAGGTGGGCAAAGTAAATTACCACAGGTTAGACAGGGCTGCCTTTCTATAAGTGCCAAAACAACCACAGGTTTAGTCTAGCTAATCATACCATTGTCAAAAATGGAGTATCTAACAAGGCATTGTCCGGCTTGTTCAAGTAAGATGGCCTGAAACATCTTTAGGTATGTAGCCCTTGCAGATATAGAAAGCATTTCCTCTGTTGTTTTGCATTGTTTTCCCAAAACAAAAAGAAAAGGGGATCCAAGTGTTAGCATATGAGTTCCACTTCTCGAAAGTGTGTGGGGAGCACCTACAATTTGAACACCTCGAGGAAGCACTCCTCGGACTGCAGTGGGTGGCCCATGTAGCGCATGCAGACGCCCTTCAGCAGCATGGCCAGGCAGTAGTCGTCCACGTATCGCTCGTCCACCTCTGGCCAGGGATAGCGATTGCACCGAGAGAGAGAAACAATGGAGAGTTTGGTTGAGAGCTTAGATCGTGGGAGCGTGAACTAAGAGAGGAACAGTGCAAGACAGAGTCATGACATTGAGGTGCATGCTACCTGAACTTGGCTGTTCTCTGACTGAAACATCAAATTCTGTACCTCTGTACCTCTATCTCTTTCACCTACTGTACCATAGTAATAGACTTGCAGTGCTAAGTCGCTGTTTGGCAGCAAAAGCTGCATAAGTGGCACTTCTTTGGTTTAAGCTGCATTGGTGGATTGAATTGATTGATTGATTGATTGATTTGAATTGAATTGGTTGAACTGAATTGAATTGATTGAATTGACTGACTGACCAACTGACTTACTGACTGAATTGACTGATTGAATGACTGACTGGTTGATTGATTGATTGATTGATTGATTGATTGATTGATTGATTGATCGATTGATTTTATAGGCATCCTGTTCGTAGCTTCTAACACATCTACATTGAAAGACTAGCGAAGTGCTGAGTGAAATTGCCTCTGTCATTTCAGTCACTGCGCACCCCACCATTTCTCAAATGTACACTTCTTCTCCATCTGTGTTGTTTTCCTTTCTGTTTTGCAAATTTCCTGCTCTTTCCTTGCTGCAACTATACACAATGTGTTGTAAACAACAACAGGTTTCAACAACTTCAAGGCCATAACTCCATCGTGTCCACCTTTCTCTCGGGATACCAAGGGCAGCGAATTCTCCACCAGTCCCAAGATCTGCAACAGGAGCTTCTCGTTGCGTCCAATCATGGGGAAGCTGTTCCACATGTACATGATCTCCTGGAAGGCAATTCCCAATGAATGAATTAGAGGGCAGAGGTCCAATTCTCAACTGTCCAGATACACCCCCATCAACGCTTGATGTATGATGTTCAATGATCAATTATGAAGCCCTTTGTGTCGCTTACATCCGTCATACGGTCTGAAATGAAGGTGGAATTAATCCACTGCAGGTCACTTGGCCCTAAATTCAATTCTTAGCCATTTTTAGCATTTACAACAGAAGTGAAATGCAAAGAATACGAATCCTGGGTGGTGTAAATTATTTCTGCGCAGCCCAGTCTCAGCTTTGAAAAATTTCAGCCCAAACCTTGATCTAAACCTTGATGCCAAACACTCATCGCCCAATAATTGGTCCACTTAAATCTCAACTTGGAAGCCTTCTATTTTGTTTCCAAGTGCCCAGCCATTTGCAAGACATATGAGACAAGTTACCACAATGAACCCACCAGTGGGGTTTAGAAAAGCTCAAGTACGTAAATGAAACAGGTCAGAAGCCATTCACCACAACATAAACCATAACATAACGTGTTGGCATTAAAAAAAAAGAAGAAAAATGGCCACGTGTCTGCTCCTTTCGCTGCAAATGTCGACGAAATACGATAGTCGGCTGGCGCCCCTGCCAAGTAAACCTCTCCCTTCTCTTTCCTGCTCACCTCTCGTGCTGTTCCTCTCCTGTCTCGTTCCTCCCAAGATAACACGCTCGAGGTTTGCTCAAGTCAATTTAAATTTACCGCGTTCCACTGCTCCAAGTCGGGTGCCTCGATGCCAGAGCTGCCGTACGGCGGAGACGCACGTGAATCGAGGTGCTCTACTTCAACGTTTATAGAACCGCGTTGCCCTATTTCACGAGCGTTCCAAGCAGAACATGGAACCTATCTAGTGCAACCTTTCGTTGCTGGTGCCGTTTCATTTTTTAAATGCTGCCAGGTAGCGCGGGCAACAGCAGGCGAGGGTTTTGTAGTTAATGTAGTATTTCATTTGCTATCACAAAAACCAAGCATCCGTGAATTTTTTAATAAAGGAACACTGCAAATGTCACTCATGTATTGATTTTCTGCCTTATATTTGCGTAATGATGTCTTGTTCCTGTTCAACAATGTTGACAAGTACGAAGATTGCCACCGGACTAGGACATTTAGATTTCATTGTGGGTATATAAGACTATTGCACAGATTTTGTTTCACTTTGGCCGGGTGGCTGAATCGAGTCACAGGCAGACAGACAGACAGACCAAAATTTCTGCAATTAAGTAGCCCAAGAAGGACTATCATCTTTAAAAACGAAGTGCTGGAAACTTACTACAACGGGCAAGGTGAGTCGCTGGCCGTTGTCAAAGAACTTTTGAGACTTCTTGACCACAAACTTCTCAATGGGGATTGACTTGCCGGCAATCTTCTGCTTCAGCCCAGGAACTTGCCTGGGAAATGGAAATACACACGCCCGTGCTGTCAGCCCAGGCATTCGCAATTTCACGGCAAAACTTTTCCCAGGAGAGAGGGAAGGGAGCCAGAGGTAGCTGTGTTTTCAAGCACAACTAATATGGTCATCGTTTTTGTAAAACGCAGCCGCTTTGTACATGCAGGTTGAATACAGCTTGCACCTTAGAGAGCAAAGATGAATGGCAAATGAAATAAAACACTGATTCGTCTGCAATTTCGCTCTACAGGGCGGTTTCAGTGCTAAACTATATGTATTTCTTATGCATATCATATGTATTGCAGTTCTAAATGATCTAGCAAAATTAGTATCTGCTTCAAAAAATCTCGATGTAACTCTTATTTAACTTTATGCCAGCTGCAATAGTATGAATGAATGTTTTTTTTTTTCTTTTAGGAGAATAAGTAAAGAGTCAAATTATATATAACTGTAATTTCGGTGTTAGTCTCAATTGCTTCCGTAGACTAAATGTCTACCTATCTTGTTAGCATCCTGCTGTAGCCACAACATTACAAAAAACTTGTGGTGCCTTCAGCCTTGCACAATGAATCTATGTTTAATTCGGAAATGAAAAGCATCATTGTGAGCACAGCTCCAACGGTACTGCCACCATAATACCGGCAGGGCTGGTTTTGGAATTACGCCAGCCTTGAAGATGGCCATTATATTGTAACGGTAAACCAATTCTGCAACATTGGCTTGGCCAAGTGGATTGGATCAGCTGAAGAGGAGAAAGAGGATGCGGGAGCTGGGCTCTCTGGACTAGAGGAAGAAGAAGCCGGACCGCTGCTCGCGTCGTGCTCAACGGTGCTTGACTTTTCCCTGCCTTCGGAGCCTGCGCTCTTGCCGTAATAAATCCCTCCCGGACGTAACAGTTTGGTGGAGGTGCGGGGTACGTAGCGACGACGGAACTGCCAGACTTGCGCCGAAGCCGACGCGTTGCGGGCCTACCACTAGCGCCAGATACCATGCCACCGGCTGCGGACAGCCGTCTTCCCAACTCTCCGCCAATGGCCAGCTGGTATCCGCCACGAGAACCACGAAAATTCTGTGGGTACGCTGAGGAAGACGTTGAGGAATGGCTCACCCATTACAGGCGGGTGAGCCGATACAATCGCTGGGATACACCTGCTCAGCTCGCTAACGTCGTGTTTTCCCTGGATGAAACAGCGCTTACTTGGTTCGAAAACAACGAAAGCAAGTTCACAACTTGGGACCGCTTCGTCGAAGAAATCACCGGACGCTTCGGCGATCCCGCCGCAAAAAAGAAAAGGGCCGAACAGACTCTGCTTCAGTGGGCACAAATTCCTGGAGAGACGTGTACCACCTACATCGAGGAAATATTGAAGCTCTGCCGAGTTGTCAACCCGCAAATGTTGGAGGAAGACAAGGTAGGCCACCTCTTGAAAGGAATCGCAGAAGACGTCTATCATTTTCTGATCGGAAGAGAGAAACTGGAGTCAGCAGCGGACGTCATTCAGCAATGCCGCACATTCGAGGCATTGAAGCTGTGTCGCATTACGCCAAAATTTGGTCGCTTAGCTAACGTGACTACCGTCGCCAGTGTTGACGACTGCCCACCGTCTGACTTGGCCGACACCATTCGCCACCTCCCGGACGTAACAATATCTACAAGTATAAACAGAGTCGCACTTATTAGGAATTCCCACCTGAGGAGGTTAGCAATCTCCTCCATGAGCTCGGTCTGTCCCTCCCGGTACTTTGCGTAGAGGCAGGAGGCCTGGATGTACACGTACGTCGCCTTCGACCAGCGGCAGCCCTTGCGCAAGATGTCGGCCGTGTCGATGGCCCGGTCCCAGTCGCACCTAAAGCTGTTCACCAGATTCATTCAGAGAGAGGGATCAAGGCGGCAGTCGTTAATTCGCAAATGGTTAGGTGTGAGTATAGTGCCTAGAATTCTAGGCACTACAGCGTGAGTGCAGGTACATGTTGCACTGACGCATACTGCCTTGGGCACAGGGAATTATTGAAAGTGCATGATTGCTTCTTCATTGAATGGGCCTGACTTAGCTGCACTTCGCTAGTACCTTTATATGCCCAATAAATGCTGTAGTTTTACTTTACTCCTTGAAGTGACACCCATTTTCCCAAAAATAGCAAATTCCAAACCAGCCTCTTGGGGTACTGAAGAAGTAAAATACATCCTGTGATGTGAGTGTGTTATTTTATGAGACGACGCATTGTACAACAACACAAGAAACATTTGCTATGCCTGCTTTCTAGTTAAATTATTTGAGGCAATATTGTCTGCATAAAAGGCAAGCCACCATCGCGCTGGCTCTAAAGTTGACCACTTTACTACAAACTTCAGCATTATGACATTATAAATCACAAAAGCAATGCAGCACACAGATTACAGTATAAAAATCCCTGTGAGGTGTACCAAGCTTTAATGTGAGCTTACTGAAGTATTGGAAAGAAGGCATTGCAATAATTTGTCGACATCAATGGTTCTCGTTCACAATGTCTTCCTGTGAATTCTGGCGTACTGCAGGGTAAAGTTCTTGGACCGCTACTTTTCTTGGTTATTTTAATGATCTAACTAAATGCATCAAAGAAGGAGTTTAGGCGACTAAGGAAATGCAGCCCTTACCAGTGGCACCACAGCAGTTCCCAGTAGCAAATATAATGGAAGGGAACCCATTCGTTCTGTGCCTCAATCGCCTCGTAATACTGGTTTATTGCCTGTGAGGAGAAGAATCATACAAAGCCAGTATTTCCTGTTAACAAACACAACCATTCATTGATTTTGTGATTGCTTATTTCTTGATTGTGATTGTTTGCGACGTTGATGTTGTCAGGCAAAATATGTGAGGAGAGGTGCTTACTTCTTGTAATGAATGCATAAAAGCAGCCCAAGATATAAATAAATTGATAAGGAAAGAAGGTGCATTCGTTTCGCGAGCATCATGAGGAGCTGGAATATTTCACTCACAGATCTGCTTTTGATTGATTGATTTATTGTATAATTTAACGCGCCGACGCAACGCAGGCGAAGAGGTGCGCCGTGGTGGAGGGCTCCGGATTATTTTGACCACCTGGGAGTCTTTAATGTGCGCCGAAATCTCGGACACACGGGCGTTCTCACTTTCCGCCTCCATCACAGAGGCACAAAATGAAAACAAGAATGCGGAGGCATTTGAGTAGCGTAGGTAAAGGCAGCACTTCTTTTATTTTCAAAAGATAAACATGTGCCTACTTAAAATATCCAGATGAAATATAATTGTGTGAATTAGTGTAGGAGCACTCACGTTTTCTATCTGGCCTTTGACCTGGTGCATCCTTGCATTGAAAAACAAGCTGAGGACACCCTGGGAAAAGAACCACGATAAAAAAAAGTCAGTAAAATTGTAACACCCTACGAAAGCAAAAATTACAAACTGAACATTTTTTTTTAGTGGACGGGTAAAATTTTTGGTCTCCTCGATTTGGCTACACTTTCTGCACCAGTTCAGGCGGTGCAGCACTCGCGCACTCGATTTACCAGTGCAGCTTGCGCCACCTGCACTTCGGCCCTCGATTTGACGCCGTGCTGCACCAGTTCTTCTACACTTCTGCACTAACCCCTGTGCGAGTTCTCGTCTCGTGCAAGGTGTAGCGTGCGAAAGAACTGGCGCTGCACTTGCACGGCACTTTTGTGAACTAGTGCAGAAAGTGTAGCCGAATCGAGGAGACCATTTGTTGCAAAGGATTTGATGGGTTTGGCTCAACTTGCCTTTGGATATTTGCTTAGAAGCCCCTTCACTAGCCTCTCTGAGAGTTCCAGATCTCCGTCACCAAGCCCTGTCAAGGAACGCAGACAGAAACAAAGAAAGCTTTGGAGGCATAAAAAAAATCTTGCGCTTGGATCTGAAAGTTCTTTAATACCAGAAGTGTGGAACATACGCGGTGTTTTTTTTTTTTTTGAAGAAGAAGAAGAAATTTGTTAGAAAACATTTATTATTTGGGTTTTAGGAATGACTCACAGAGATCAATCATTAGGAATGGCTCGCAGACATCAATCATCATTAAGTTTAAACCAAAATTTGAAAAAACAAAAACAAATCACGTAAAAGAAACTAGCCTATAACTTCTTACTGGCTGCTTGAAAAATTCGGTAGAGATGAACAGAAACTTTATGCGTGCATTGCAGATTTGGCTTGAAATATGTCGGTAGGAAGCTAACTTTGCGAGTAGGAAGAGGCGAAAAATAATGGGGGAGACAAAGCACATATGCACAGTGACTTTCATTATCATGTACAGGTTAATAAAAAAGTTCATTTTACGACCAGCGTCTCCCCTTCAATTCTTAGCTATGACCTGTGGGTCAGATCATCATTATAACTGCACATTTCAAATGTTGCCTAACTTGAAAAAACATCATACTGATTTAGCTGCGAAATATCAGTTATATTTATATAGAAGGCTTTGCTTATGTCATGTTGCATAGACTGAATAAAAAACACTTCATTTTATGATGCTGAGGATTAACTTGCAACAAGATTTTGTTTCATTACAACATTATTTCTAATCATGGGTATTGGCAGAGGCATTACCACGGTGACACGAAGAAATCATAATTAAAAAGTCCTCATATAGTCAAATGGAAAATGCTCCATCATCACCGCACACACACACACATCATGCCAATAACATCAGGGTATATACAATCTTCGATCATAGTAGACAAACGGTGTGTGAAAAAATTGAATAATTAAACAAAAAATAGCGAGCATAGCCTTACTGAAACATTGCTACATAAAAAGGCAATTTGGGAAGCATTGGAATCAAATCCAATGGCCAAACTAAATTTCTTCTGTGCCGTAGTTTCAAATTTCGCAAGGTATAAAAGTGAGGCAACAATGGCCAGCTTACCCAGGATGTAGAGAACGAATGTATGATATGCCACAAGCACAATACTGCACAGAGGCCCACGGAGGTAGTCTTGCATCATGCAGCCTTCTTCGAGTTCTCGCAGTCCCAACACCTGCAACGAGCCGCGTCTCTGTTCATCATCTGTAAGCTGCTAGTAAGAGCCTATTTCTGATGTATTATGGCCTGGGGACATCTAATGAATGCTTAAATTCTGAAAGCATTGGTGACTTTGTTGATTCATAATGCCAGGTGCATACCTTTATACAAGTTATTTTAGGGTCGAAGCCTGTTAGGGGCTGGGGTTGTTGGTGTCCCCTGTCGTCGTCATCATAATCATCGTCTCATGTAGTCACGGTACTAAAACACCGGGAAACTCGTTTACGCCTAGCGCTAGAGAGCTTCGTGCTTCAAAGACTCCAAACTTTTACAGCGAAGCTGTATACCTCTGCCCCCCACCGGTTTTATCTCCGTCGGCAAAAACGCCAGAGCGCCAAGAATACACTTATACGCTGCATGCTTCGCCTCTCACCAGGTTTCACGTCAACGGAGATGGCCCGGGATTTATTTTATATATTCTGCCTTTTCTACATTTTATTTAAAGCAAAATTACAAAAAATGCTGACCACATGATTGAATGTAATACAGTATTTTAGCATTAGCAGTGCCATCTAATTTGGTTACAGCAGTTGACGCACCATCCATCAGTGGAGTCAATGCTTGTACTTCTTGAAATGTGCTGTGGGCTCGCAAAATGTAAATAAAGGCAGATGCTGCTATAAGTTTCTGTTTTCGTGAATCTGTTTAAGTGATTCAGCCGTGGGCTTTAGCTTGTTTTTCGATGTCAGCATTCACTCTGTGTTCATTGCTGTCTATGCCACTGCCATAACATAATGTGGGGTGCCTACCAGGGCAGATGAACCACACTAACAGCCAAATTAACCAGAACCAGAGAATGTGGTGGTCTGCTCCGGTAGTCACTGAACACTCATGAGGGTGGCCAGCAAATGACCCACTTGCCTGAAAAACTTTATTATCATCACCATAATTATTATAAATTATTATCAGCAATGTGTCTCCATGGGTCACTGACTGATGATGATGGTGATTACGATGATGATGATGATGGTGCTGGTGGAGGTGGTGGCTTATTGCTATGAATTGATTGATTGTAGGGTTTAACGTGACGATGCAACGCAGGCGATGAGGCGCGCCGTAGTGGAGGGCTCCGGATTAATTTTGACCACCTGGGGATCTAAAACGAAAGATTGGGCGAGTTGGTACATATTAATAGTAACAGCGCTAACAACACGAGACAAAGAGAAGAGAAGCGCTGTGTTTGTGCCCTCTTCTCTTTGTCTCGTGTTGTTAGTGCTGTTACTATGACCACCTGGGAATCTTTAACGTGCACTGAAATCTCGTACACACGAGCGTTTTTGCTTTTCGCCTCCATCAGAAGAGCAGCCGCCGCGGCAGGGAATCAAATCCATGTCCTCGTGCTCAATTCCTATAAATTATTACTATAATTGTAATAAACGATTATACTTTTCGCCCCGCCGTTGCTTACATGACCGATGATATTATAGTGGCATGGACAGGATAAACAGGCAACATCTTCCCTATAACAGCCAATGTTGTTAAAAGCAGCTATAATCATCACATTTTTTAGTTGTGGCACGCGTAATCCTCACCTTGTTACCGGAGAAGCCTATGAACTCCAAGAGCTTCAAGATCCGGGTTGGGAGTTGAGAGATCAGCTGGAGAAAACAGCCACAAGACAGAAAAAAAACACAGCTGTAGCCTTAGCCTTGGGCACACAAGTGTTACAAAGAGAGGACAGAGGTCCACTAACCAAGTTAAAAGCTCCAACACCCAGGTGAACACCACTCTCGAAGTGTTCCTTCTCCTTCGAACTCTCCCAGTTTCTTGTTGCCAGCATCTGCATGCATTCTCTGCGGGCAAAAAAAGAAAAAGAGGTCACTTCGAAAACGCTTATCTCGACAATAACAGTGTTTTACTTCTTGTTAAATTTTGAAACAGTCACGTAAGAACGATTCTATTTTCGAAATGGCACGGATGTGGGGTGGGCATCGAAACAGAAATTATGTAAACACTGGACTCGCGATAATTCAAACTTGAAAAGGCCCCAGGACTTTGTTTGAATTATCTGGAGTTTGAATAATCAGAAGTTCTCATAAATATCATTCGCGGCAGCTCACAACCTTGTGTTGTAATGAAACATTCACATATATTTTATAATACAATATTCCCACACTATACCGAATTGCTGAAAAAAAAAAAAAAAAATCGAATGGACGACTGCCTTTTCTTTGCATGACAGTTCGAAAATGTTTTCGACGACAGCAAGGGCAGTGAGTTTATTACGAGAGTTTTCTGCCCTGGTCAAGAACTTGCAGATCCTAGAAATGTGCTGAAAAGATGAAAATGTGCAGCTAGAAGCGGCACATTCAGCAGATATTTTCCGGGAAGGACAAGCAAAAAGTACGAACTAACCGAATTTACGCAATGAAGCAGTTTGAATTAAGTGGCTTTAAAATAGTACATTGAAAACATAGCGGGCCAACTAAAATTTTGATGTTCGTTTGAATTATCCAAGTTTGAAATATCGCGCGTCTACTTTTTTGGGAAAGGCGGCGCAGGCGCATACTTGGCCAACTGGCGACGCATACCGCCAGTTGGCCAAGTTTCTCTTCTGATAAATAACTTGGAACTGAGAGGCGTTGTGGCACACGAGTTTATGTCTTGATTTACAAAATAATGTTGCGACTGTTTTGTTCTCACATTGACCAAGATTTTTCACGTGCATTTGCGCCTGGAGAAGGCTTTTTCTTAAATGTTTGACAAGTCAGCTTCATTATGTCATTATTCATCTTCTAATGTATCACAATTAAACGTTTGACAAGACAGCGTTATGTATCACTGTTTTATTATTTCAGGGATATTACATGGCAATCAGTGAAACACAGTAGATCAACCTGAGATTGGTACTGATTTAAAGAATAGAACGTTAAGCTTTTTTTTTGTTTTGTTCCTTAGTGCTGCTTTGTTAACGGTGTTAAATTAAGACACCATCTAGCAGCCCGAGCACATTTCAGCGCGTTTAAAATTAGGCTTTCAGTGAAAGGGTGCCCGCATGCGCAACTGCAAGCGTGCTTCACCGCAACAAGCCCAACTATGTGGAGAAGCCGCACCATTCAGGTAGAAGTGCCCCAGCAAGTTGGCTTCACAAAACGATGTCACCTTGAACTAACTTGTGTACGGTAGCGCTAAATCGTAGTAAACGGTAAATCGTAATAAATAATAAATCTCGGGAAGAGACACAATAAAACCAGCGACTACGGTAAAAAGCCATGCGCCCTTTCGTCTAATGACAACGATGGTTGAGCGCGAAGCTTTGTCGTGATGGATTCTTTGGTTGGCCAATCCCGCATTGCGAGTATGTGGAGGTACGCACCACTTTTCTAGAATACCCAGAGCAACTCCGGGGTGTGCACTCGGTAGGCCTAACGTTTGGGCTTGGGGTGTACGGCGCGAATCCGGTACCTGCCGCTTGGCGTTCGCTTCGACCATGTCGAAGCGGATAGACGCTGGCGTCGTAACGCGAGGGACCCAGGTTCGACTCCGGCCACGGGAAGCGTTTTTTTTTTTTTTTTTCACTTCACCCACGATCATTCATCATCATCGTCAGAGAAAGTTGGCTTTCCTTCAGGGCGTATTGGCGTACAACGGCATCCGTGAGGATGCTAAAGCTTCGCTTTAAAATTAATTTTGCTTGGTAAGGTAGAAGTGGAAAGTAAGCAATTTTAGGGACGACCAAAGGAGGAAGCTTGGAATTTTACCGTTCACTGAAGGTCGTATTAATTAAAATCAGAGGTAATTAATCTAGCTCGATTGAATGGTTGATCTTCTTATTTAGATTATTTTTCCACTATGTGAGTGCACTTTCTCAGCTACTACCAACTATGTCAGCACACATAAACTCTTCCGAGTGGCACGAAAACCGGCTGCAAACGACCGACCCGAACCACCGCGTAACCGCAAGCGTGCTTCACTGCAGTAAGAGGCTTTATGTGACGAAGCCTCGTTTAGCAAGTAGGAGCGCCTTGAGAAGTTGGCTTCATGACACGAGGGATTCAGAAACCTCCTTTCCATGTTTGTTTTTCCCTATTCACCAACAACGGTACGATGAAAGAACCACTGGAGCATAGCAAGCGCTAAGGGAGTTCGGATGACATTGGGCTGTAAATTTGAAAACCTGAAGGGGAATCACGCCGACGAAGCTTTTCACCGCACAAGTTTTGAATACGTTTGGGTAGCGGTACTGTAGACACGGTGCTGCATTCTTATGGGCAATAATACACGCCAAAGAATGGGTATTGTATTGTGTATAGCTGCGGACAGCGCTTCGCTCACTTGTATGACTGGTAACAAGACCGGATCTTGAGTCCACCCTTAATAAAGGTCACCAGGCTCTGATCTTCGACGAAGGTCAGTATGGCGTTCTCCAGAAGGCACTCGGCGTAGCACAGTTCCGCGTGAATCTCCTCTGCGAAGAGCAAAACATGAGGGAAATGATGACCGGTGCGCTGAATGATCAACGTGCGCTGCAGTAGCAGCAGCAGCAACACGCGGATTCCTTAGGGTTGCCACATGTAAAAAAAAAGAAAAAGAAAAAACGGCCCTGGGGGGGGGGGGGGGGGGGGGGGTATACAGAATGTTTAATTTGCTTTGAAAAAAAAAAAAAGACGCGGTGTTTTTGAGAGAAAGTAACATAACGTTTGTACTGAAAATAATTGAGAGCTTAGTTATTGCTCTGCATGTGCTGCACTGAAAAGTAACCGCAATTGCTGACCGCGGCGGCAGCATTTCGTTGCTTGTTCCTCCCTTAGGTCCCCCTCCATCTCAGGCAGCGCGCTCGCCCGCGTATTTTTCTCTCGCGTGTCTTTACGCAGCTTGTCGACATATATTTATCGTCTTCATTGTTGAATTTACGCTTATAAAACGCCAAAACGGACATAATCACGGCACGAGGGCCAAAAAAAAACCCGGCCAAAACGGCTTTTAAGTATGGACCGGCAGCCGGCCCACTGTTTAAAAAACCGGTCGGGCCGGTCCAAAACCGGGCAGGTGGCAACCCTAGGATTCCTCTCGGTTTCCTCACCCATGGTGTAGGTGTTGTAGTCTGGCCGCAGCAGCATCCGAGCGACGGCCGACGTCCTGCGGCGCATCCGGTTGCAGACGTCGACGCCCTGCCGAATGGCCTCCTGCGCAGCCTTTATGTCGCTCTGCGAACGCGGCGCATCTCTTACTGCTTGCCCGGTCGCCACCACGTCACGTCAGGTTGCGACCGCGCAGCACACACTCGACTAGTTAAACAGGAAGGCCCGATGCGCTCAACTTGAGCACAGGGGTGACATTTTATTGGCATAAATTTTCGCCTTCTTACGCTTTACGTACTCAAAAAGGTCATCACCATCTGTCATCACCACCTGCAACTGTCATACGCTTTCTTCTTCAGGGACAATGGTAGGCTGCCATTCGTTATCTGAGAATGCCTGCCGAATGCACTCCACCCCATTTTTATCCTTCTAATTATCTCAAAAAGGTACTGATTGAAAAATGTTTGTGATATTCTTGTCTTACGCTTATATACGTAATGAAAAAGGTAATGATGGCAGAATGTTTGTGATAATCTTGCCTATATATTTTTTATAAACAGGTGTAGACGGGAATTCGTGTGTTACAGCCCACCCACGCGATGGTTAGCATTAACAGCCTGGGTAGTCCTGGTGTAATTAGGAAACCTTCTCAAGATAGCGCTCTTCCTCGGCTTCTTTTTTACCCCCTTTCAATCTATACTTTCGACGACAAGAAGGTGATCCACTCACAATCCACTGAGCGTTACAATTGCGTCTACGAGACTTAAGAGATTGCTTGTATCGACGCTCCCGTCATTCAGCGAAAGTTTCGCGCCGGAACTTATGCGGCGGCTGCCGAACGAAGAGAATGTGATGTGAGAGTGTAGCGTACCATGTCTATGGTAAGCACGGCTTGCATGAACATGATGGTAGACTGCCCCAAGGCATGGTACATGCTCTCGTGGGCCCTGCGCGTGAAAGGAGAAGAACGTGAGGGAAAACGACAACGCTGCAGGTTAATCGCCACACTCGAAAAACTCTGCAGAAATTCAGAGAATTATCTACCGAATTTTCGCGCTTATAACCCGCCTCTGCATATAATCCGCACCCCCACTTTCAGCCCGCTGGAAAAGAAAAAAAAAATGCTCGCGTATTGCCCGCGCATTTGATACAGGGAAAGGCTGTACCAAAGCTACTGCTTGAGCAACGCACCCCACACTATGCAGACAGAAAAGGCGTATATTTAGCAACTAGAATACGCTGACTGGAAGGTGAAAGTCACAATATTCACTAATAAAATTCAGTTGTCAGAGTGCGTTCGTCCCTGTTTTTTCTTCCTTGTCCTTGTATGTTTCGCGCAATCGCTGCCATGGAAGGCATAGCTAGTGTTACCGCGTAGGAGCTTCACGGCACGACACACACTGCCGTGAAGCTGCACTAAAGGAAAATACCTCGCATATTATCCGCACCCCGAATTTGCCGCTGAAAATTTCGCATTTTTTGGTGCGGGTTATAAGCGCGAAAATACGGTACTAATGCGTAGCATTCTTATGCCGCTTGTCATGTGAGTGCACGCGGTATAGAGCAGCTAGAACGTCCCTTTTAGTGTCCTTGGGTCATCCGCCTTCTAGAGGACTAACTCTAAGTGACGTGCTAGGCCCTTGGTGGAACTCTAAACGAGCATCTCGAGCGACAAAAGCTCTATTGTCTTTCCTGCGAAGCACAGGACTGGATCAGACTCTTTAAACGGGACTCTCTTAATGAGCACGTCATCTTCATCACGGTCATTGATTTTATTTTTTCATACATCTGGTGTAGCAAGCCTTGGCCAGGCTAACCTCACCAGTATCATTAAAGACTATTCTCTCTCTCTCTCTTTCTTTCTCTTGAGTGTGAGTTTTTACAGACTAACTTTTTTTTTTGAAATCCTGTTCTACCAATTATCTCCATTTACGCTATTACAACGATTACAGGTGGAATTTTCCCGAAATCCGTATTATTGTGGAAATGCAGGGCGTTATACGGATTGCCATTTTCCGTATTTTCTTAATATTTTTCTGATCTTTTAAGTTTTTCAAAATTTCGTTCCACCAATTATCTCCATCTACGCTGTTATAACGACTACATTTGGACCGTTCGGGAGGTCTGCATTATTGTGGAAATGCAGGGCTTTGCACGGTTAGCCATTTTTCGTTTTTTTTTTATTTTAGTGTTTCAAAATTTCTTTGTACCAGTTATCTAATTTACGCTAATATAAAGATTATAGGTGAAACTTCCGCAAAATCTGCCTTATTGTTGAAATGCAGGTCGTATACGGTTTGCCATTTTCCTGATTTTTTATATTTTTGCTATTTATTATTTTTTTTTTCAAAATTTCGTTCCACCAGTTATCTCCATTTACGCTATTATAACCATTACAGGTGGAACTTTCGCGAAATCTGCATTATTGTGGAGATGCAGGGCGTTACACGTTTCACCATTTTCCGTATTTCTTTTTAATTTTTTTTTAGTTTTTAGTTTTTCAAAATATCGCGCGACCAGTTACCTCTATTTGCGCCATTATAGCGATTACAGGTGAAACTTCCACGATATCGGCATTTTTTGTGGAAATGCAGGGCGGTACACGGTCCTGGCTATGGGGGTACTCTGCAAAGAATGCTACGCATTAAAACATAGCGATGGCAGCTATAGCGGTGGGGGCAGGTGGGTATGTAGCATGGGCGTCGGCGTGGGGGTACAAAGGAGGAACTTGTACCCCCCCCCCCCCCCCCCCCCCCCCCCCGAAGCCACACCAGCACTGTCCCCCACGTATGCAAGGGGTTTGCCCCCCTCAAGAAAAACTCCCGGCGACGCCCATGGTTGTGGATCCGGCATAGCTAAAGTACAAATGCATGTGAGCTGACCTCACCAACGCATCATATCTCCATCTTTTTTTGCAGCGAAGCTGTATACCGCTACCCGAATGATTCATTCGTGTCCGCCGATAGAAAATCCTTTGCGGCAAAGCTACCCATCTAGTAGACACCTTGAAAAAATCCCATACACCGCTAGAACGATTCTATCGTGAGTTTCATTCGCTGGTCACAATTTGTTGCTTCGCAGTGGCATCAGTATTCACAGCTCCAGGTAGCCATCGCACCGACCTATTCAGACTGGCGAAGGAGGCACATCGCCAGCAATTTTTTAGGGGCTCGGGCTTTCGGCGACTAATGCCGTCGTCATAACCGTCGTCTTATGTAGCCACGGTACTAAAACGCCAGGAAGCTAGATTACGCCTCGCGCTAGAACGTATCGCGTACTAAAAAAAACCGGGGCACTCGTTTACGACTCGCGCTAGAACGCTTCGTGCTTCAAAGGCACGAGACTTTTACAGCAAAGCTGTATACCTCCACCCCCAAACAGTTTTATCTCCATTGGCAAAAACGCCAAGGCGCCAAAAATACTCATACACTGCACGCTTCGCCTCTCCCCAGGTTTCACGTTAGTGGAGATAGCCCGGAATTTTTTCTTCTACGAATTGGTTGATCACCCACTTTAAATAACTGTACTTCAGCAGCGCGTAAGTTTCCATTTGCCTTATTTATTTGTGTTGCGCGGCACAAATAGATCGTGAGGAGAGGGATCATGCGGGCCTATTGCTCTTCCTGGCAGAGGCGTTAAATTGATGCAGCAGCCCCCCTCCTCCCGTTAGTTCCAGTATCGCTCCCGATCAGTGCATTGTGCCCCTTCTTCTGCAGCCTACGACCAAGCGTCCGCCGTTTTGCCCGTTAATAGGTTGTCCTTTATACAGCGGAGGCCTTACTTGGGCTTCATGCGCTTGAGGGCTTCCCCGAACTGGTTGCTGAGCAGCAGGTCGAGGGCGCGGGTCGCCTCCTCGGCCGCCAACTCCACCTTCAGGCTGTCCGCCGGCCGATTCTCGATCCTGCGTATGACCCGCGTGGAGGAGGAGGAGTAGGAACGTCGATCCACAACAACGCCCGCCAGAGAGTACCGTATTTATTCGATTATAAGGCAGTCACGATTATGGGGCGAGGGTGCAGTTTGGAAAGTCAAAAAAGAAAAAAAAAAGTATATTTCTGAGCTTAAAACATAAGGCGGGATATGACTTTAAGACTACGGATTTTGGAAAACAAAAAAAAAACCTCGCCCTATATTCGAATAAATACGGTATCGCACGCGCCCTTCTCTCGCAAAGTATGAACCGTCAATACGAAGAGCCACGCATAGAAAGTTTCGAAAGAGTATTAGGACGACGCGAAAAAAAGAAAGTGAACGACTGAACGAGTAAAAAGTTAAACCAGCTAATAAACTGTAGATGTCCATTTTTATTGAGCGACAAAGAGAATGAGGAAGCACATTCGTCACTGCGTGCGCGAAACGCAAGGATCCGAAAGAAATGTAGACGACATAAGTGCTGTCTAACAGGAATTTATTCATTACCAGCGAGCTTAGTTATCGATTCATTCACTGGTAATTCATCATTCATTCTCCGCCAGCTGCATTGTTTTTACTTATTTTATGTAATAAATATTGCTCGCTGCTGCACCCTTAAAGGCGAGCGGGTGCCGAATTATGGTTGATGTAACTATGGGAAATGGGAGAGAAGCATCCGAGTAAAGGCAACGCCTGAGTAAAAAAGTGAAGAAAGTGTTCAGCGTGGCGAATAAGTCGTAGATGTGCAGACTGAAGAGGCATTGAGCCAAGAAGCCGAATAAAAGTAAAAGAAGATGCACCAGCAACTTACCTCGGGCTGGAGACGTCAAGGGCGTCCTCGAAAACCTGCGAAGAGAGAAGCAGCACGTTCAGGCACCACATCCGGCGATTCACGAAGCACCCTCACACATGATTCCGCTCCCAATCAAGTTTTCAGAGCACGAGGTGCAATAATTTTATTTTCAATGACCATAGTTTTTCTGGGAATAGGTAAACGCGAAAACTTTGGTTTCCGTCCGTCCGTACGTCCGTCCGTCTGTCTGTCCGTCCGTCCGTCTGTCTGTCTGTCCGTCTGTCTGTCTCCCCGTCTGTCTGTCTGTCTGTCTGTCTGTCTGTCTGTCTCCCCGTTCGTCTGTCTGTCCGTCCGTTCGTCTGTCTGTCTGTCTGTCTGTCTGTCTGTCTGTCTGTCTGTCTGTCTGTCTGTCTGTCTGTCTGTCTGTCTCCCCGTTCGTCTGTCTGTCTGTCTGTCTGTCTGTCTGTCTGCCTGTCTGTCTGTCTGTCTGCCTGCCTGTCTGTCTGTCTGTCTGTCTGTCTGTCTGTCTGTCTGTCTGTCTCCCCGTTCGTCCGTTCGTCTGTCTGTCTGTCTGTCTGTCTGTCTGTCTGTCTGTCACTCGATTCAACTGCCCGGCCAAAAAGCAGTTGAAGGTACGCCTGCACACGAATTATATATAGGCAAGACAGTTCCAAATATGGCTCATTCATGTCCACATTATTCAGCACAAAGAAATTTAGCCACAGTCACTAAATCTATTTAAAGTAAAAAAAATGCTTTAAGAACGCTGTTGAATAGCAGTGAGATAAAAGCAAACACTAAAGCAAAAAAAAAAATGTCGCTTTGAGCTGTTCCAAGCACAATATAAACAAAATGTCCTAAAAGAATGGCGCGCGAGAAGTGCGGACAAGGGAAAATTGACTCTAATTGAGACAACTTTAATTTGCATCCGTCCTGAAAAGAGATGCAGGGGAGGGTAAGGGCTCGACGGATTGGAGCGGGAGAGAGCTAAGGGCGTCACGTGGCAGGGGTCGCAGAAGACTATCGCCTTTCAGCGACATGTTCAGCGTGGCAAGCAGATGCGCGTCCAATTTTAATGCCGACAGTCTTTCTCGGGCTTCCTAAACGCGATAATTTTGGCCTGTTTGCCGGTGTCACCCGAATGGGACCATGATGTTGCTGGGTTCACTCACACTTCG
The DNA here is from genome assembly GCF_048455015.1 of Haemaphysalis longicornis. Classification (NCBI taxonomy): domain Eukaryota; kingdom Metazoa; phylum Arthropoda; class Arachnida; order Ixodida; family Ixodidae; genus Haemaphysalis; species Haemaphysalis longicornis. Next base: position 111,680,804 of record NW_027526225.1, read on the forward strand.
TGGGTCGCTGGTTGCCCACCAGCCGCGACTAATCAGTGATTCGGGACGCCCAAGCTACTAGTGGCCAACTAGTGACCCATGGATCACTCGAAAGTAATACGAAAAGTGACCAGGTTAGCCAACCCGGTTGGCCACCAGGTAGCACCTGTTAACGCCCCGCATTCATTTTAAACCATTACACGCTTTAAAATGTGAAATTGAAAAACGCCACCCCGCTATACGTTCGCATTCACTAGTCAAACGCGCGCGGCGCATGAAGAGTCGCAGCTTTCAATGCTCTTTGCTTTCGACGCATACGGGCTCGAGTGCGAAGTCTGGTAAAAGCGGTTCGACCGCTATAATTGCGTTCTTGCCGCCAGCAAGGTTCCACTCGTCGGGGAAGCGCGAGCGCCATTAATTCCGAACGACATGAAGCGAAAACGCCGGTTTGACCCTGGAGTACGTCGGAGTCGATCGGCGTAGCGTCGCGCCAACTCGCCGCCCTTATCGAGCCTTCTGGGACTAAAACATGTCTGCGTCCCCAGGAACAAGGCACGCGACGTCTCGCACGCCAGTTTACGAAGCGAAAATAGCGCGAACGAAGGCTGTGTCCTTGCGAACACTGGAGTCGCATTTGTTTTTTCGTTGCTCTTCTTCCTCTGTCTGGGCTGGCTGAATTCTTTAAATTGTGGAGCACGTTTAAAGCCCCAAATGTTGCCAGGAAATCTGAAAAGCGAAGTCCGTGATGCCCGTGCGCGCTACGAGAGCGAATCAAATAGCTGGCGTGCTTTCCGGGAGGCTGTTCGAATGACATGTGCAATATTTTGCCCTTGACAACGAGAGGAAGGGAAGAGGCATTTCGCGAGTAAAAACAACGTCCTAGCTGTCACGTTTCAACTGTAGCCCAATTTGTCGCAGTTGTAGCCGAGGAAAAAATGCCACGTAACTGATTAGCTGGTTACATGACAATTGTCTCGCCTATTTACGTGACACGCTTTGCAAAAAAAAAAAAAAAGAAAAAGAGAACAGACGCTCCTCTACGGACTTTTATAGTTCGCTTAGTTTCATTTAAAGCTATTTCCTGCGAGCGACAGTTATTTTGTTATTGAGGCAATAATATTAATTGGCGAGTCGTTCTCGTGCTGCATATATCTCCGGCGTATGTCCGCACGTATGCATTTGAATGCGTGGACACCTGGAAAGGATCGCTATCATCATCACACCACCACGCCAATTGTCTTGCTTGTTGGAAGTCTAGGCTTGCATATTCCAGTGATCTACAATGGTATGTATTCCGCGCCAACTTCTTTCGCTGCCACTTCCACCCACAAATGTTTTTATCGCCATTTTAACACTTAACAGGAAGCGAAGTTTTACACGCCCAAGAAACAAATATTCAAGTGAGGAAATTCCACTCACAAACAATTATCCTCACGACCGCGTTTCGTTAAAAATCAGCATCCAGCACCGAATACACTCACCAGCACGAACCGTACACAAAGCAGCGCTATTCTCAGCCGAAAGTGTCCTACTTGCTTTTGACGTAACTTGCACACACACATACTTGATTCACGGACAGAAGCGTCCTTCTTAAAATGGCGCCACCTGTTAAAGTAAACACATTTTTTCTTTAAAATAACGGGACTCTGCTGGTGTGTTTGCATTCCGCTCTCGGCAGGATTTATTACCACCACATATTGATTCGTTCAGTCGCAAAAGCTGCTTAAGTTGTTAAATTGGGGCGCTTATTCCTTAAGATCCTGCCAAAAGTGAACGGCCAGGCACTATATATAGGGCTCTCCTGACACTTCGAGCTCCCTACACCGCTCCTTAGCCAAACGGCGGCCAAAGCAACCGTTGTCCCCCTAATGAACCGCTGAACCCTGGACGAAGGTAATATCGGGGACCCTAAACCCAACCTGACTCTGGATAAGCACGGCGCCGCGCTAGAACTGGGAGTGCGTACAGCGCTGTAGCGCAATAAGCGGGAGCCTTCTCTTTACGACAACTGCGCAAATATTTGCCCGGCAGCTGCGTACACCTGCGCGCGTACCAGACGGTATACACTGCTCACGATTAGTTGATCCGGAGCCGCTCGACGGTCTCTAGTCGGCGGACGTGAGATAAACCCTTCCGCGCGAGCGCACCACGCCAGAGAGCTTCGCTGGGTTTCGAAAGGTGGGGGGCCAAGATTGCGACCCTGAGGGACGCCGTGTAGGCTTAGCGATGTCGCTCGTACACAGCGGAAAGAATTCTTCCGCGAAGTTACTGCTTACATCTTGGAGAGGTTTAGAATTCTGGACATAATTAAAACCGTGTGAACACCTCTGAAGGAAGGCCACAAAAATTAACCGTAATAATATCTTCCCTGTTGTTACTTTTGTTGTTCTCGGAATAAAGTTAACCGTAAGCGGGAATTAAACTTTAAGGGCTCCGAATAGCCGTCGGTTCGCTTCTGTTAACGGCGCTACAATGCTGCGGCACCTGTGCAAACGTAGCGATAAAGAACACCTGCATGCGCGCTGAATGTCTCCGCAAATGTTAACCGGTATTTCCCAC